>NC_138242.1:2365000-2737500 GCF_964197995.2 Scardinius erythrophthalmus
TGCCTGATTAGGGATTATATTCGTATGCAAATATATTTTAATTTGCACTATATTAACCCTATTTTATTGCTTATACACTGTAAAAAGAAATTACTGATATTTACACATATTTTTGAGTAGTTAAGGCTTGATTTCTTTCATGGAATCTTCCTGAATAAATCATGTAAAATCCCCAAATTTATTTAGTTTATGACATAATGAATTTTTTTTTTTTTTTTTTCATTTCTTTTTATTTGGGGTCATAGAGCATATTACATTCAAGTAGAATACGTTTTAACCCCCCCCCCCCCTTTTTTTTTTTACATTAACAAAAAACAAACAAATAAAATAAAATAATACAAGTAATCAACAGCAATGCATAAAAAAAAAAAAAAAAAAAAAAAAAAAATCATGTCTCACATACAAGTGTCATCACCACTAGATCCATTGAAGTGTTAAAGTTCCATTTTCAGAACAATCCACACCATCACAGGTACATTGTTAGCAATTATGTGGTCATGCAAGGTTAGTTATATGAAGAACCGGTCGCCAGATGTCCAGAAATCCGTCATTGTTATCATGTAGAAAATATGTAAGTCTCTCCAGAGGGAGTATCCTCAAGACCTCGGTGTACCAGTCCTCAATTGTAGGACAGTCACTGGAAATCCAAAATTTCAAAATAGTCTTTCTTGCTACATGAAGAAGAATTTCCGTCAGTTTTGCGTTATGCTTGTCCCTTGCATTGTCCACTTTAGCAGCAAGAACACAATGAAACGGTGAAAGTTCTAAATTATATCCCAATAGCGTGCTCACTTCATTTTTAACATCAGTCCAATATTTTTGGATTTTAACACACTTCCAAAACATATGTGCATATGTCCCTATTTCAATATTGCATTTACAGCAGTATGGTGAACTAAGGCCCAGCTTGCCTCTTAACAAAGGTGTAAAGTGGAGTCTGTGTAATATTTTAAATTGTGTTTCTCGGTCAGAGTTGCACCTCAAAATCTTGAGTGTGTTTTTTATCAGCAAAGACCATTTCTCTTCATTTATTTCTATCCCTAAATCAGTTTGCCATTGCCTTTTAAGATGATCTGTTGTATATGTAATATTTGATGAAAATGTTTTATATACATGGGAAATAAATCTCTTTGGTTTATTATCTGTAAAAATGCGCTCCAAGAATGTCAGATTTGGGGGTTGTATTGATTTTGGGATATAATGTCTAATTTGTAGGTAACGGAAAAAATGAGACGAGTGTAAAGAATACCTGTTTTTTAAAGCCTCAAATGACTCCAATGACTCTCCTTCATACAGTTTGACAAGCTGGTCCAAACCTCTCTCATACCAAAGTTTAAACACAGAGTCTTGACATGATGGAATAAAGTCTGGATTTTGATATGTTGGGGCCAGTAGCGAAAAGTGATCTTTCAGTTTAAAAAACAACAACATTTTGTGCCATGTTTTAATAGTGTTCGACACAATGAAGTTGTTCTGCAATTCTAATTTAGTCTTTTTATAGGATATGAAAGGACAGTATTTTAATGATACAAGACCACAACAACTGGATTCTATATCAATCCATGTATTTGAAGCATCAGGATTCACCCATTCATATATATACCGCAATTGTACAGCCCAATAATAGAAACGAATATTTGGAACAGCTAAACCTGCCTGATCTCTATTTCTCTGTAATTTACTCATTTTCATTCTTACTTTTTTCCCCTGCCAGATGTACTGAGTAAATAGTTTTTCCAGCCTTGAAAACCAAGAGTTTGGAACCGAGTTTGGTAACATTTGTAAGGGATACATGAGTCTAGGGAGTATATTCATGTTGAGTATGCTTATACGTCCCAACCAGGATACAGGTAGCATTTTCCACCTATCTAAGTCCTCTCCTATACGCACCAGCACTGGGTCTAAATTCAATTTAAACAATTTTTTTAGACAAGGGCTCACTTTTATACCAAGATAAGTTATTTCTTTGGGTGCCCACCGAAAAGGAAATCCCATGGGTGGATCTGAGCCTGTCAGGGCGCCTATTGGCATTGCTTCTGTTTTTAATAAGTTTACTTTAAAGCCAGATATGTGTCCAAATTGTTTTATATATTCAAGTAATTTGGGAATGCTGCCATCTATTTCAGTCAGATACAGCAACACATCATCTGCGTATAATGAGATCCTGTGCTCTGCATCCTCGATAGAAAACCCCTTTATCTCGGAGGAAGTTCTGATAAGCTCTGCGAAGGGTTCAATGGCTAACGCGAACAAGAGAGGACTCAGAGGGCATCCCTGTCGCGTACCACGCTCCAGAGGAAAGATATTTGAACAATGAGAGTTGGTAATCACAGCTGCTTTAGGGGATGAATACAACAGTTTTACCCAATCTTTAAATTTATCGCCCAGTTGGAATCTATCCATCGCATAAAATAAATATGTCCATTCGACTCTGTCAAATGCTTTTAGTGAGTCCAAGGACACTATCAAGCCCTTGATGTTTTTATTGTTAGCACATTGTATGATGTTTAGGAGTCTGCGTATGTTATGAAACGAGTTCCTCCCTTTTATAAACCCTGATTGATCGCGTTTGATTAATAATCTTATCAAAGATTCTAGTCTTAGGCTTAAAATTTTTGCCAGTATTTTGGCATCAACATTAATTAGTGAGATTGGTCTATAGGATGCTGGGTCCTCTGGATCCTTATCCTTTTTTAAGATAAGACAGATATTTGCATGTGTCATTGTTTCTGGTAAATGTTGAGTTGTGGTAAAACTATAGTTAAATGTTCTTAATAAATAGGAAACAATCTTTTCTTTAAATGCTTTAAACCATTCTACAGGGAGCCCATCCGGGCCGGGGGGCTTTTCCATTGTTCATCAAGGACAGTGCTTTCAAAATTTCCTTTTCATCTATGGGCCTGCCTAGGATCTCCTGTTGTTCTTCTGTTAATGTGGGTAATTTAATCTGTGAGAAGTACTTTTCAAGATCTTCCTTGGTACTAATATTTTCAGACTTATATAGAGACTCATAAAAGGAGACAAAAACAGAACTAATACGGTTTCTATCAAAATGCCTTATCCCTTTAGAATCTCTAATTGACCCTATGGTATTGTTAGTTTCCCTGTGGCTAAGCAAACGAGCCAAATACTTACTGGGTTTGTTGCCATATTCATATAACCGTTGTTTTTGATAAAACAATGACCTGGAGGCTTTTTCATTAAGAACTGAATTGAGAGCTGCTCTTACTGATTGCACCTTAATAAAATTAGCTCTTGTAGCATTAGATTTGTGGGCTGTCTCTGCTGCTTTTAAATCCTTTTCCAGTTGGGTCTGTTTCCTCATTAGCTCTTTTTTTTTGTGCGACATATATGAGATCGTGAATCCCCGAATATATGCCTTGGCAGCTTCCCACAAAAACTCAGGATTTGTGTCCTCATTGTCATTTTTATCAAAATACAAATCAAGCTCCTCCTCCATCTTTTTCTTAAATTCCTTATCATTTAGAATATAGGATGGAAACCGCCATTTTGTTGCTTTGGTTGTTGTATCGCACATGTTAAAATCTAAATAGACCGGAGCATGGTCACTTAAATATATAGATCCTATATTACACGTGTTTACTTGTCCTAATGACTCTGATGGTAAAAAAAAATAGTCGATTCGGGAATAAGAGTTATGCGGATTAGAATAAAATGTAAAGTCTTTCACTGAGGGGTGCAGGGTTCGCCAAACATCCATCATATTAATTTCTTCCAACATTTTCACAAGAGGACCCCCAGAATTATGCTGAATGTTGCTAGATGTTGGTGATCTATCCAATAACTTGTCTAATGCACAATTAAAATCCCCCCCCAACAGTGTAAGACCGCATTTAAACTCTGCAAGTTCAGATCCGATTCTAGTCCAAAATGACGATAGCGGTGGAGTGGGTGCATAGATATTCATCATAGTTAGTGGGGTACCATGAATGGACAAAATATATCTACCCTCAGAATCTTTTTTGCAAGTGCCCAGTACGAATGGAATAGATTTGTGTATAAGAATAGCTACCCCTCTACTGTTGGACGAAAATGATGAGTAGTGAGCTTGACCCACCCAGTCCCTTTTTAGCTTGGCATGCTCTTTATCCACCAGATGCGTTTCCTGTAAGAATGCAATGTGTACCCTTTCTTTTTTTAAAGTGCTTAATATTTTCTTGCGTTTTATAGGGTGGTGGATGCCCTTTACATTAAATGTACAAAATTTAACAGCATTCATAGCCAACATATAATTATTCTATCATATATTCGGACCAGTGTGTGGCATATTTGAAATGACACTTCCCTTGGTGGTGGTGATGCAATATAAAACAAAAAAACAAAAAAAAACAAAAAAAAAAACACACACACAAACAAGCAAAACAAACTTGAAAACCCTGAACTATTAACACAAAAAAGGAAACATCTCTGCTGTAACCAAGCCTCCCTGATAAGGCGCATGTGACACATTGGCTCTACAACACTTCCCAACTAAGGATGTCTTTAAACCAAACTAGGATGAGACAGGGCTTCCCCAAACAGTCCTGCTTTCTCTTTTTTTTTTTTTTTTTTTTTTTTAAATGTTGTTGAATACAATAATAACTGCTGACTAATATCACAACATTGAATGCGCTAACCTTTATACCAATGGCGTAGAGCTGCATTTGTCAAACCAAAAAAAACTATTAACCATATGCATTTGCCCATATTATGGAAGAACAAAACTTTACCTTGACTGCATTGAAAAATGTATATTACTGTCCATTAAGTAACTCTGCTCACGCCGTCTGCATACCTCTGCGCCTCTGCCGGAGTTTTGAAAAGATGGACCTTGTCCTCGGCGTTGACTCGTAGCACCGCTGGGTAAATCATCCTGTAAGGAATCCCAAGTGCGCGGAAAGTCTTCTTCACCTCTGGAAAGTCACGGCGCTTCTTCTGCAGCGCTGGTGAGAAATCTTCAAAGAAGTGAATACGGCTCCCGGCGACCACTATTTCTCCCAAGTTCCGAGCACTCTGCATGATCAGCTGTTTGTCCGCGAAGTTGTGAAGGCGTAGGTAAACCACTCTCGGTCTAGTGGAGCCGGTGCGAGGCTGAGCTGGGGTGCGGTGGCATCTGTCCACTTTGATCCTATCGTTCTTCACCTTCATGTTCAGGACTTCAGGTAGCCATGTCTCAAAGAAATCTTTAGGGTTGGTCCCTTCAGTTTTCTCTTTTAAATTAATAATTTTGACGTTATTACGACGCGACCGGTTCTCCTGATCCTCCAGCCGACTCATGGCGTCTTCCAGGCGGGTCTCAGCGTTCTCCAATCTTGCTAATAACTCAGCGTTGTTATCTTCCGTGTCGGAGATTCTTTGTTCAGCATTGTCCATTCTTTTCTCCAGATTTGTTATTTGCTCACATGCCGTGTTGACAGATTGGACAATCTTGTCAAGTTTCGTATCCATACTGGCGCTGAGCTTATCGTACAGACTGTCACTTATCTTAGCAACTAAACTTTCCAGCTTGTCGTCGCTGTCGTCAGCCATGTTTTTCCTACCCGAGGCCTCGGTCCCCACAGCCGGCTGAGATTTTTTTGATTTCTGGCGCAAAACTCGAGATTTTTCCGGCTTCTCCTTCGCCCAAATGTCCGGCAGAGACATTACCCTCTTTGGTTCATATGTTTAGTCGCAGTTAGCTGTCTTTATATTTCACAAAATGTCATCAATTTGGGCAGCCCTGTTTAAGCGCTCCTACCTGCTTCGCATCACGTGACCTCCATCGACATAATGAATTTAAAGTCCCCGTGAACCGGAAGTTGCAAACGACTTTTCTCCAGTGCTGTGACGTATTTCCCAGTGAAACGGAATATTGAACAGAGGGCAGGGTTTTACTCTAGCGCTCCTCCTCTCCATCTCTCGCTCATAACAGACTAACGGTTTGAGGGGAGTGGTTAAGCGTTGCCCAAACCAATTCCTCAAACCTACGTCATCAGAGAAGGTCCTCCAATGCAGAGGGGAGGGGCATTTTCAGATTTTGATTAAAGATTACCATGGTAAATTATTATTTTTTTTTATATTTTCTTGCACGGATTAATTGTTCACCACAAGACTAGTAATATGCGCTAACAAAGTAAATAGGGTCAATTTTGATTTCATGGGGACTTTAATATTTTTAGTGAGATATGCTTTTTTATTTTAAGTATTTTTTACTCATGATTGTGTGAATTCATGTGAATAGAATTATTATTATTTTTTTTAAGTGGGAAAAATTCACACATTTTTTTTACTCAAAATTGTGTGAATTCAAGTGAATAGAAATTACCAGTTTATATTTGACTTTGAGTTATATTTTATTACTAACACTGTATGCAGCTAGCACAGCACAGACACACACTCGTTAGCTCTATCATTAGCGAAGTTATTGAACAAAGCAACATGCTTCAGAATATTAAAACATGCAGATAACCATAAGCCCTGCTCTTCTGCACAGTGGTTACGATCAAAACTACAACATAATAGAAACTCTTTCAAATGTCAAACATAACTGAACATTAAACATTAACAGATGTTTCCCTTTACTCAAATACACATTAAATAACCCTTAATTTCAGTATTTAATCCCAGCAAAGCATGCTGGGAACTAACAATGATGTCTCTAAATAAAACCGCATAATTGTGCTAATTCTCTTAAAATAAATAGGTTTCCCTTTTCCCTTAATTGTATCAGCTTTATTAGTTCCTCAATTCAAACCTCAAAAATGTGCGTTTCTTTGTATCTCTTGGAAAATGTATCTCTTGGTTTTATTAGTGAAATGTTCTCAATATTTAAAAAAAACACTGAACCACAATTTTCTTAATAAAATATACACAATATTTTTAATTATCACCTTAATCTTTTTAATGTAAATGATGACTCATGATTAGTTTTTTACAGTGTGTCTGTGGCTTTTATTGATTGCAGTGTATTGTTAACTCTGACTTCCAGAGCACACACTGTATTATCCAGTGTTGGTTTGTGCTATTGCACTTTTCATGTAATATGAGCCCCGGTGTTTGTTTGTTTGTTTGTTTTGTTTTTGTACATTATATGTGTTGGTACATTGTGTTGAAGAAAAAAACACTTTAAATACAGTGGAGGTGTCAGAAGTTCTGCTCTGCTGGTTTATTGGAGCATGTTTGTGCCCTGGTGACTGCTCATGTCAGCGTTAGGACGGGTCTGGGCCGCTCTATAGCGCTCTGTTCCTCTGAACGCCACGCTCGGGTCATTAATAGACGTCTTGTACACTCCACGCGACTCCTGGGAACATCGAGTGCCTGATTAAACCCTCTGTGTGGACACAGGCCCGGGTCTCCGGCTGCCAGATCCCTCCTGGTGGGCGGCTTCAGGCCTGACATTCCTGGGACTGTGTTGCATTCGCTCCGGTCGATTCATCCCATATGACGCCTGGAAGGGGTTTCAGCCGATTCGGCTGCCAGACAGAGACAATAAAACATTCAGTTCATATATTCAAGGCAAGACACTCCAGGTGAACAGGGGGAAATGTAGATAATAGTTCCGTACTTCCTAGATAGATAAGAAATTGCACACAAAAAACAACATCAAAAAAGTTTGCATTACAAGTTTTATGAAAATTAATTGTTTAAATATGTAAATTAGGCATTATGTAGTTAGCATAATTAGCTTATTTTCCAGAATAGAAATATGAACATTGGATAAAATTGCGTAAAATTACAAAAAAATAAAGTTTTGTGTAACATTTGATAGATAGATAGATAGATAGATAGATAGATAGATAGATAGATAGATAGATAGTAATTACATTATTGTAACATTAGGGGCTTTCGCACCGGAGGAACGTTCCTAGAACTATTGGTGGAAGTTCCCGGATATCGGCGTGTTCGCACCGGAGGAACTAGGAACGATTTTAGTTCTAGGAACTCCTTTTGGAGGAACTCATTTACTCCTACTTCAGAGTCAGTCTAAATATCGGCGTATCTCTATGGCATCGCTGTCCAGGAGTAATTCGCTTTTGAAGTGGATTTACTTCATGTAAAGTTAACGAAAGTTATCATGAGGATTGTAATGTTTAAAGCAGATGTCTTAACAAATGTCAGCAGACCGGGAAGATTTTAAACGAGCCATCATTCATAAATACGCAAGATCGCTGTGAAAATACAGACAAAAGACAACGAGCGCAGCGCTGAAAAGGGGCGGGGCTACATAAGGTCTATAGGAACTCTCCGTGACGTTAGTGTTCGCTGATTGGCCGAACGCACGCGAAACACCAGCACCCGCCATTTTTAAAAAGGCTGTGTAAACACACAGATTATAGCCTGTATATTTACTCCAGAAACTAACTCTACAGACATGGAAAACAGTGATAGATGGAGCTCTAAACCTTTACGCTGAGGAGAAAACCTGAGAAAGAATCATGATTATGTGTTTCTGCACATCAACCACACGACATACGCTAATAACTTTATTATATTAGCATATTAGTATATTAGCATTAGTATAAAACATCTATCTAATAACGTATTAGACAGGACTGTTAGACAGATCGGAAACTAATGAACACGGAGAATGCGAACACTTTGAGCTCAGTCGTTCTCAGCGCTGTCAAAATAAAAGTCCCAACATCAAACGCGGCTTTCGTCTCTTCAGAGTTCCTACTGGCGATGCGAATGCAACCAGAAAACCTTCCTCAAATAATAATAATTATTATAATTCCTAGGGGAACCATTAGTTCTCGGGGACCCCCCCAGTGGTCAGTTCCTAAAACGATCCGGTGTGAAAGCCCCTATTAATGCAGTGTGTTCTCCCTGTGCAGTGCATGTGGCCGTTGAGGAGAATCAAGAGGAAGGTGTAGCAGAAGAGGAGGAGGAGGAGGAGGAAGAGGAGGTGTCTGAAGGTCCAGGTATGAACACTTCAACGGCCTCCTCGTGTTATTATTATTATTATTATAAGCTCGATGAGTTCATCAGTCCAGCGGTCCTGAAGCTCTGCTCTCTCCGCTCCAGATAACATCATGAAACGAGTGTTTAACATCGTGAAGTTCTCCTGGGTGCTTTTCCTGGCCCTGCTGGACAGCTTCACGGCCTGGCTGAACTCCATCTGTCAGGAGCACATCGACATCTCCAGCGTCCTGCGCATCGAGCGCTGCATGCTCACACACGAGGTCAAGAAGGTACTGTCACACACACACACACACACTGCTGAATGCTGTTGTGCAACACAGGCTCGTTGGAAAAGTGTTCCTGTGGCAACATTTTTGCAAAACGCAAAATACGTTCCAGTACGTACATATCGCTGCGGTTTCTAACAGAAATGAACACTAGAGGCAGTGAAACAGCAAGAACTTTTAATCGTTTTCACACACAGTTATGATTACAGGGGCAGATTATGAATTAATAAAGACTTGTATTCAAGCGGCTCCTTGCACAATTATGTTATGACCTCAAAACACTTTTTACCATAGTGCATGATTTGTAAATGAATATATTTTGGAGTTTGCGTCACTTAACCAGCTCCATATGTTCAGTTTTACTGATGCTTGTTCAGTAGCTCAGCTGTACAGGATTATACTTATAATGTGGAGAGATCCGGAACGATCCTGTGAAAGACGAGTCATGATAGAAGAGCTCAAAGTTCACAAAACAAACTAAAATGCCAAGGTTACGATTACGTTTTTATGTCGCATTTGCTTTTGTTAACACTATCGGGGAGGTTTAGGGTATAGTGTAGGTGTACGTTATTTTAAAACGTAATGGAACATCACTTATATGTGACCCTGGACCAGTCTCGAGTCGCACGGGTATATCTGTGGCAATAGCCAACAATACATTGTATGGGTCAAAATTATAGATTTTTCTTTTATGCCAAAATCATTAGGATATTAAAGGGTTAGTTCACCCAAAAATGAAAATTCTGTCAGTAATTACTCACCCTCATGTTGTTCCAACCATGTAAGTCTTTCGTTCATCTTCGGAACACAAATTAAGATATTTTTGATGAAATCTGACAGAATTTTGACTCCTCCATAGGCTTCCAGTGTGACCGAAACTCACCGGCCCAGAATAGTTATTAAAACATCGTTAAAATAGTCCAAGTAACTACAGTGGCACTACATTAAGTTTATCATGCGACGAGAATACTTTTTGTGCGCAAAAACAAACAAAAATAACGACTTTATTCCACTTTTCATTTCCTTCTCTCTGGGCCTCGTAGTGTTTTTGCGCTGCGTGTCTGTGTTGCACGTCATCACGCAACACACACATGACCGGCGTCGGCCAATAGTGAGCCTACGTGGTGACGTGTAACACAGACGCGCTGCGCATTGTGCGCAAAAAGACTACGCGAACCAACTAGAGGCCCAGAGAGAAGGAAATGAAAAGTGGAATAAAGTCGTTATTTTTATTTGTTTTTGCGCACAGAAAGTATTCTCGTCGCTTGATATACTTAAGATTGAGCCACTGGAGTCACTTGGACTATATTAACGATCTCTTTAATTACTTTTCTGGGCCAGCAAGTTTCGGTCACATAGAAGCCTATGGAGGAGTGAGACATGGCTCAGATTTCATCAAAAATATCTTAATTTGTGTTCCGAAGATGAACGAAGGTCTTACGTGGTTGGAACAACATGAGGGTGAGTAATTACTGACAGAATTTAAATTTTTGGGTGAACTAACCCTTTAAGTAAAGATCATGTTCCGTGAAGATATTTTGTAAATTTCCTACCGTAAATATATCAAAAATGTATTTTTGTGAGTGGATGCACCACAATCATGAACATAAATGCACAACTTTAAAGGAGATTTTCTCAATGTTTCGATTTTTTTGCACCCTCAGATTCCAGATTTTCAAATAGTTAATCTCAGCCAAATATCGTCCTATCCTAACAAACCATACATCAATGTAAAGCTTATTTATTCAGCTTTCAAATCTCAACCTTGACCCTTGTGACTGGTTTTGTGGTCCAGGGTCACATACATCATTACACCTCTGATGAATGAGCATCGTGCTTGGACCGGACAGAACTGCAAACGTTGAGGTTTAACGCCGGTCTGCTTCTCTGCAGGGGAACACTCCCTCCCGGGACAGCGTACACATGTACTACCAGAGACAGATGTGCGGGCCGGCGTCGGCTCAGTCCAGCCTGGACCGAACCGAGGACGTGTGTTCAGACTTCAGTCCTGTGAGGAGCGACCGTCCACCGCAGGGTTACGGGGAAAACCTGTCCAGGTACAGAAACACCACTCAGCACACATGTGTTGTGAAGTTGAAGGGATAGTTCACCCAAAAATTAAAATTAGCCTGTGATTTACTCACCCTGAAGCCACCCTGAATACATAGGTGTATATGACATTCTTCTTTCAGACAAATACAATCGGCGTAAATCGATGCGTACGGCGTATGGATAGATGCACTTTTATTACATATAAATGCACTTTTATGATGGATAGATGCACTTTTATGATGGATAGATGCACTTTTATGATGAATAGATGCACTTTTATGATGGACAGATGCACTTTTATGATGGACAGATGCACTTTTATGATGGATAGATGCACTTTTATGATGGATAGATGCACTTTTATGATGGATAGATGCACTTTTATGATGGATAGATGCACTTTTATGATGGATAGATGAACTTTTATCATGGATAGATGAACTTTTATGATGGATAGATGAACTTTTATCATGGATAGATGAACTTTTATCATGGATAGATGAACTTTTATGATGGACAGATGCACTTTTATGATGGACAGATGCACTTTTATTATAGATAAATGCACTTTTGTCATGGACAGATGCACTTTTATCATGGACAGATGCACTTTTATAATAGATAGATGCACTTTTATAATAAATAGATGCACTTTTATCATGGATAGATGCACTTTTATTATAGATAAATACACTTTTATGATAGACAGATGCACTATTATGATGGATATATGCACTTTTATTATAGATGAATGCACTTTTATCATGGATAGATGCACTTTTATGATGGATAGATGCACTTTTATTATAGATAGATGCACTTTTATGATGGATAGATGCACTTTTATTATAGATAGATGCACTTTTATCATGGATAGATGCACTTTTATGATGGATAGATGCACTTTTATGATGGATAGATGCACTTTTATTATAGATAGATGCACTTTTATGATGGATAGATGCACTTTTATTATAGATAGATGCAGTTTTATGATGATAGATGCACTTTTATTATAAATAGATGCACTTTTATGATGGATAGATGCACTTTTATTATAGATAGATGCACTTTTATGATGATAGATGCACTTTTATTATAGATAGATGCACTTTTATGATGGATAGATGCACTTTTATGATGGATAGATGAACTTTTATCATGGATAGATGCACTTTTATCATGGACTTCCAAAAAATTTACCCATTCACTCCCATCATAAAACTTGGAAGAGCCAAGAAAAAAGAGTCTGTCTATTCGTCTGAAAAAAGAATGTCATATACACCTAGAATGACTTCAGGGTGAGTAAATCATGGGCTAATTTTCATTTTTGGGTGAACTAATTACTTATTTTTTAAGTATTTTTGGGTGAAACACATCCCGGATTGATGCCGGGATGGGGACCTAGTATCATATCCGGGATCAGTCCTGTAACGCGCCCTGTGTGAACAAAAGCCAGGACCAATGCCGTAAGGGGTGTGTCGTAGTGATATCGCACGTTATATATATTTCTACAACCTACGCTACAGCGTATGGGGAACGAGCCACTCGGCAAACCCAGTGGTGCTACTGGGGAGTATGGACTCGTCTTCTGTAGAAATGACGAAGAGTTATCAGCAGAACTGGCATCTGACAGGAGTTATCACATCCTGACATCACTTGTCTTTACGGGATCTTTACGGGATGTGTGTGAACGCACTCACAGATTCTGGAAAATCACTGGCAGTGTGAATGAACCACAATCAAATGATCCCGGGACACATTATCCGTGTATTTTCCGGAGTTACTTATAGTTAGAAAAATGTCTAAAGTGGACTATTGAAATAGCGTAACCCAGTTCCTCTCTTTTAATGTGAACTCTTCAGTGAGTGTGAACTGTAAACTGGATTAATTCAGTGCAGAAGCCTGTTATTTTGCAGCACGGCTAATTCTGATGGTCCGTGTTTTCTCTGGTTACGCCCTGTGTGCGGCGCGACGGCAGATATCATCTAGTGCCCAGATCTCAACAACAGCTTTCTGTCTCAGGCCTCGTGTAGACCAGATGCTCTCAGTGGGCTTTTTCTGTCACTGATGGAGTTTCGGTTCCTCGCCTTTGTCGCCATTGGCTTTTGGCTTAATTTAATTTTCAACAAAATTATTGATTTTTTGATCTGCCTGCATTGACACCATTACATGAGAACTGAACTGAGCTGGACGATGACATCACTGTTTTCTCCAGAGTGGCTATATAAATAAATTAACTAAATTTAATAAATGTTTTACAGCAAAAATGAACCATCCCTGAACTTACTCAAGCTGGACTGTGACGCTATTTTCTTCTGGAAATAAACTTTGTTGCATTATTTTCCTGTTATCTCTGTAAAAACGCGACATGCCTTCGCTAATTTATAAATGCGTTGGCTAAACATATGCTGTGTACGTTTGGTCAAACTCGGCTGCTGGTGTAAAATGGTAATAACACACTCTGATACCATATTCACACTGCTTAAAGGTTTGGGGTCTGATGTTTCAGTGTTTCTGACAGAAGTCTCTTCTGCTCACCAAGGCTGCCTTTATTTGATCAAAAATACAGTAAAACACAACACTGAAATATTATTACAAATTATTATTATGTATTGTTCTAATTTATTACTGTGAAGCTGCTTTGATACAACCTGTGTTGTGAAAAGCGCTATATAAATAAACTTGACTTGACTTGACTTGACAAATTAAAAGAACATTGATTTTTTAAATGTAATATTTTTGTGGAAACCATGATTATAAACAAATTCAGGATTCTTCAAAGAACAGAGTTTAACCGAAAAGCATTTATTTGAAACAAAAATCTTTTGTAACATTATAAATGTCTTTACTGTCACTTTTGATCCATTAAATGCATCCTTGATGAATTAAAGTATTAATTTGTTGAGGAAAAAAAATACATATTTTTAAATGATATGATGTAAGGCACAGAAAAGAATACCATGGTATTACCATATCTGAACATATGGCAATCCCACAACAGCATGTCCCTAAACTGTAGTATTTCCATATCACTTCTTGTGCTTAGATATACCATGGTACTGATCGACTGTATTCGGTTGCACTAATTTAAAGGTGTCATTGTTACAGTGTAATTACACATTTAAGTATTGAGTAATAGTAATAAACTACATGCACTTACTATAGGGTTAGGGTTTGGCATGATGTAATCATGCACTAATAATCTATACATTTTACTCTAGTATCTACATGTAATGTGTAACAAGCACACTGCAAACTTAATTGGGTTACACTTCATTTTACAGTGTCCTTGTTACACGTTACGTTTAGTTACTATAGTAATTACAGTAAATTGTGCATAATTACATGCAACTAACCCTTAAAAACACCCTAATCCTAACACTTTAGTAAGTACGCATGTTCATTATTATTCCTCAGTACTTAAATATATAATTACACTGTAACAATGACACCTTCACATAAAGTGTAACCATATATTGTCACCCTGTATTCATAAACTATGCTATTTGCACTTAAACTAATACCATGGTATCATAGTAAATATATTCCATAACACTATTGGACTTCGCTATACCATGGTAGGGAATAATTACCATGTTTCCAAGACTCTTGAAAGAATTCCATGTTGCCTGTCTAACAAAATCAAGTGATGTATTGTAAGTGAACCCTGAGTGTTGTGTGTAGTGTGTTCCCAGAATCCCCTGCACTGTACGACCAGCCTGAGGAAACCAGTGTCCTCAAAACCAGCCAGCGAACTCGACCCCGACTCTGCAGACTGCCCAGTGTAGACCTGCAGTCCTCGTCTGCGTCCAGGTGTGTGTGTGTGTGTGTGTGTGTGTGTGTGTGTGTGTGTAAATAAAGTGTAACCTATTTTTTTAAATACAAGTCCAGTGTAGAAGCACACTAAACGTGCATTGGATCAAATGATGAGTACAGTAGCAGTTGAAGACTCGTAATATAAAACGGGGCCACGTTTTCAAAGACTTCTGGGTAAAGTGTGACGACGCTTCCCTCTTGTGGATGATGTCATGCATCACACTGTTTCTCACTGACCTTCCTTCTTTTCTTTTTCTTTATTTATAAAGCACTCTCAACGCAACTCAAGGTTGACACAAAGTGCTATACAATTCAACTAAAATCTGATACAGTACAACACAAATACAGCAATGCAACAGAACACAACATTATACCTGGTTGAAAGCGATTGATAAAGGGTGTTTTTAAGCGTCACATGAGTTTATTGTTGGGCATCGAGGGATTTATTTGGTAAATGTGTTTCCATCGAGTTTATGGCATGTCGTCTTATCGGATGATCTTTATATTATTGAGGGCATGTTTTTTATGCATGTGCATCTTGGCTTTTCCATCTGATGTAAATACTTAAAGGGATAGTTCACCCAAAAAATTGAAAATTAGCCCATGATTTACTCACCCTGAAGTCATCCTAGGTGTATATGACTCTTTTTTCAGACGAATACAATCAGAGTTATATTAAAACATGTCCTGGCTCTTCCAAGCTTTATAATGGCAGTGAATGGGCACCATTTTTTTTAAGTCCATACAAGTGCATCCATCCCTGATAGAAAAGTGTTACTCTTGTGGCGTAAGTTGACTTACGTATGGCCATCTGTTGGAAGCTAGTTATTTTAGTCGATAAAGTTTTAAATATGGATATTTTTCTTACACAAACGCATCGCTTCACTTCAGAAGGCCTTTATTAACCCTGTGTGAAGCACTTTATGATGGACAGATGCACTTTTATGATGGATAGATGAACTTTTATGATGGACAGATGCACTTTTATGATGGACAGATGCACTTTTATGATGGACAGATGCACTTTTATGATGATAGATGCACTTTTATGATGGACAGATGCACTTTTATGATGGACAGATGCACTTTTATGATGATAGATGCACTTTTATGATGGACAGATGCACTTTTATGATGGACAGATGCACTTTTATGATGGATAGATGCACTTTTATGATGGATAGATGAACTTTTATGATGGATAGATGCACTTTTATGATGGACAGATGCACTTTTATGATGGACAGATGCACTTTTATGATGGATAGATGCACTTTTATGATGGATAGATGCACTTTTATGATGGACAGATGCACTTTTATGATGGATAGATGCACTTTTATGATGGACAGATGCACTTTTATGATGGATAGATGCACTTTTATGATGGATAGATGCACTTTTATGATGGATAGATGCACTTTTATGATGGACAGATGCACTTTTATGATGGACAGATGCACTTTTATGATGGATAGATGCACTTTTATGATGGATAGATGCACTTTTATGATGGACAGATGCACTTTTATGATGGATAGATGCACTTTTATGATGGATAGATGCACTTTTATGATGGATAGATGCACTTTTATGATGGACAGATGCACTTTTATGATGGACAGATGCACTTTTATGATGGACAGATGCACTTTTATGACAGATAGATGCACTTTTATGATGGATAGATGCACTTTTATGACGGACAGATGCACTTTTATGATGGATAGATGCACTTTTATGATGGGCAGATGCACTTTTATGATGGATAGATGCACTTTTATGATGGGCAGATGCACTTTTATGATGGATAGATGCACTTTTATGATGGACAGATGCACTTTTATGATGGACAGATGCACTTTTATGATGGACAGATGCACTTTTATGATGGATAGATGCACTTTTATGATGGATAGATGCACTTTTATGATGGATAGATGCACTTTTATGATGGACAGATGCACTTTTATGATGGATAGATGCACTTTTATGATGGATAGATGCACTTTTATGATGGACAGATGCACTTTTATGATGGACAGATGCACTTTTATGATGGATAGATGCACTTTTATGATGGATAGATGCACTTTTATGATGGACAGATGCACTTTTATGATGGATAGATGCACTTTTATGATGGATAGATGCACTTTTATGATGGATAGATGCACTTTTATGATGGGCAGATGCACTTTTATGATGGATAGATGCACTTTTATGATGGACAGATGCACTTTTATGATGGACAGATGCACTTTTATGATGGATAGATGCACTTTTATGACGGATAGATGCACTTTTATGATGGATAGATGCACTTTTATGATGGACAGATGCACTTTTATGATGTATAGATGCACTTTTATGATGGGCAGATGCACTTTTATGATGGATAGATGCACTTTTATGATGGATATATGCACTTTTATGACGGATAGATGCACTTTTATGATGGACAGATGCACTTTTATGATGGACAGATGCTTTTTTATGATCGATGATGGATAGATGCACTTTTATGATGGATAGATGCACTTTTATGATGGATAGGTGCACTTTTATGATGGATAGATGCACTTTTCTGGACCTCCAAAAAATATACCCATTCACTCCCATTATAAAGGTTGGAAGAGCCAGGACATTTATTAATATAAGTCTGATTGTATTTGTCTGAAAGAAAAATGTCATATACACCTAGGATGACTTCAGGGTGTGTAAATCATGGGCTAATTTTCATTTTTGGGTGAACTATCCCTTTATACCTTGGTAGAGATGCAGAGGTGTCAAGTAACGAAGTACAAATACTTCGTTACATTACTTAAGTAGAAATTTTGGGTATCTATACTTTACTGGAGTAATAATTTTTCAGACGACTTTTTACTTCTACTCCTTACATTTTCACGCAATTATCTGTACTTTCTACTCCTTACATTTTAAAAATAGCCTCGTTACTCCTAGTTAATTTCGGCTTGTTTTCATTCCGGCTTGTCGTCGTAAAAAAAAAAAAATTGGCCAATTACACAAACGGTTAATAGATCTGAGTCCCGCCTCCTGAAAACACATCGCTAAACTGATTGGCTTTGTGTTTTCTTTCTAACTTGTGAGAGGCTGTAGTCGGTTGTGCGACGCGCCAAAACTCCTCCGAGTCCTAAGGAAACCCAGATGCGGTAAGCGAGGGAGAAATCAACAGTTCTGTGCTCAAGAATACGGGGCAAATTGCGTCAAATATTGATTTGGGGACAGACGTTTTTACAATATAATGACAATCGTAACATAACACTAACATAATCGTTAGTGTGTGTGTGTGTGTGTGTGTGTGTGTGTGTGTGTGTGTGTGTGTGTGTGTGTGTGTGTGTGTGTGTGAGAGAGAGAGAGAGAGAGAGAGAGAGAGAGAGAGAGAGAGAAGAGAGAGAGAGAGAGTGTGTGCGCGCATGAGAGAGAGAGAGAGAGAGAGAGAGAGAGTGTGTGTGTGTGTGTGTGTGTGTGTGTGCGCGTGTGTGTGTGCGTGAGCGAGAGAGAGAGAGAGAGAGAGAGAGAGAGAGAGAGAGAGAGAGAGAGTGTGTGCAACTCTACATTATAGGGTCAAAATATCCCCACAAAGATGTCAATATCCGAAATCCTTGTCCTTTTTTTTTTTTTTTTTTTTCAGAAAACAGCTTATAAATCAGAATTTTGTTTTTTGAAAATGTAAAAATGCAGTCAGTTTTCTGTGATAGGTAAGGTTAGTTTATAGTCCCCATAAAACATGAAAAAATAACATTGCTTGGTCTGTTGAAGGCTGCTCTTGTTGAAATGAGA
The DNA here is from genome assembly GCF_964197995.2 of Scardinius erythrophthalmus. Classification (NCBI taxonomy): domain Eukaryota; kingdom Metazoa; phylum Chordata; class Actinopteri; order Cypriniformes; family Leuciscidae; genus Scardinius; species Scardinius erythrophthalmus. Next base: position 2,383,843 of record NC_138242.1, read on the forward strand.
GGCCTGTTGATCAAATCATCCCAGTCTCATCAGCTGGACTAAAAGAAAGTTTCAATGCTCTTAGGACACTGAAAACATGGCTCAGAGCAATGGTCACAAGTGACACTTGACAGTATTGCTGTGTGTCGTGTCCAACAGGACAAACTGGACAGTATTGATGTGAAACATATGCCAACAGTTCATTTCTGTTAAATGATTAGTTCACTTAGTTAAAAATGAAAATTTTTATCATCATTTACTCACTCTCGGGTTGTTTCAAACCAGTTTCTTTCTTCTGCTGAACACAAAAGAAGATATTTTGAAGAATGTCGATAACCAGACAGTTGATGGTAGCCATTGACTTCCATAGTATTTTTTTTTTCCTACTATGGAAGTCAATGGGGTCCATCCACTGTCTGGTTATCGACATTCTTCAAAATATCTTCTTTTGTGTTCATCAGAAGAAAGAAATTCATACAGGATTGAAACAGTTTGAGGGTGAGTAAATGGTTTTCAGTTTTGGGTGAACTATATCACTTTAATGAAAGATGCAGACATGTGTTTGGCTTCTTCAAAAAGCAAGGAACAAGACAGTATTGCACTATTGCATTGCACTATGAGCGGAGTAAAGTTAAGTCTCTGTTAAACTGCCACCATGTCTTTATTAGTTATTTCTGACATTACAGAATTAATTAATTTACGTATTGTTAAGGTCAATATAGACTAAAAACCTTAATACATTACCCTATTAATTTCCTGATTCCTCCGCTTATTTAGCTTATTTATTTAGAAAATTAATTTTCTATGGGCATATATACGACTGAAACAGGTATAGCCTAGTGCATCATCCCAAATTTTTCAACATCAACATTTTAATATAATTATAGTCAAATATGGCCTTTAGAAAAATGTGTTTTTTTGAGGAACTGGGGTAGTGCACTATATAGGCCCCTGTGGCACGGCCTAAGCTTTTGTCCTTAATGGCATTTTTTTCCTTACATTACTTTTACTTTTATACTTTAAGTAGTTTTGAAACCAGTACTTTTATACTTTTACTTGAGTAAAAAGCTTGAGTTGATACTTCAACTTCTACAGAAGTCTTTTTAAACCTTAGTATCTATACTTCTACTTGAGTAATGAATGTGAATACTTTTGACACCTCTGTAGAGATGAAGCATGAAGATGAAGTTGGTAGGTTATTCCACAGACTGACGTGTGTGTCTCTCTGGTCTGTGTTAGTGAGCACTCGCAGTGCACAGATCTGTACTCGCGCCAGGGCACCAGTGACACCGTCGAGGAGCCTGTGAGCGAACGAGAGCCTCCACACACACACTGGACCAGTTCTCCGGACTGGGACCGAGCCGATATCCCTCCCTCGTACAGTAAAGCCACGGGCCTGGACGCTGACGCAGACGGCAGGAGGATTCGCATCCGAACACCTGATGAGAGTCAGTCTCTGCTGTCCATGAGCCATCAGCTGACGGCCAATGAGCTTCTGAAGAGCAGGTGAGCCGCGTCATGTGACCTGGGGCCAGTTGCATAAACTTGGCCATTATGTTAAGACTGTCTTAAGATCTAGTATGACCCACGAGCAGTTAGTCAAGGGGCGGCTAGTCTTACTTTTCGGTATCAAATTAGGCCAATGTATGTTTTTAATGTAACTGACTTAAAGTTATGAACAGTCTTAAAGAAAAAAATTCGATGACTAAGTTGTAAGACTAGTCTAAGCGGTTTATGCAACCGGCCCCTGAACCAGCCAGCTGGAGCTCAAGGTGTGTGTGAAGATCTGTGTGTGAACAACACAATATAATACTACCTTTCCATTTCAGTATGACACACTACTGTTAGAAACTACTGTTTGGGGTCTGTAAGATTTAAAAAAAAAAAAAAGTATTTTATGATACAAAAATACTCTAAAACAGTGAAATATTATTCTAATGTAAATCAGCTGTTTTCTATGTGAATATATAGTAAAGTGTAATTTATTCCTGTGATCAAAGCTGAATGTTCAGCATCATTACTCATTGTCACATGATCCTTCAGAAATCACTCTAATATGAGGATTTGATGATCAAGAAACATTTATGATTATTATCAATGTTGAAAACAGCTTCATATTTTTGTGGAAACCATCATATATTTTATTTTTCAGGATTATTTGATGAATAGAAAGTTAAAAAGAACAGCATTTATTCTAAGTGAAATCTTTTGTAACATTATAAATTTCTTTACTTTCACTTTTGATCTATTTAATGCATCCTTGATGAACAAAAGTATCAATTTCTTTCAATTAAAATAAAACTTCTTACTGCCCCCAGACTTTTGAACAGTAGTGTATGTAAAAGTAACACCAGACGCATGTGTTTCAACTCATTATGCATTAGTAAAACAAACATACAATTTAAGCGAACTGTATCTTAAATGCTTGTTTTCAAAAGGTCGAGTTATGTTCTTAAAACAAGGCTATTTATGTCAAGTGTGTCGAGTTAAAAAAACAGACTTTTTTGATTGCTATTTTTTAAACTTACAGTACATTAATTTTGTTTCCTTTTTTTTTTTGTTTTAAATGAGGCTGAAAAGCCATTAAATAGTCTGTAACCCATTTAAATACAGACATGCTGTTGACAATTGTTTTTCCATATAAAAAAAAACCCTTTATTGTTTCAATGAACAGCTGGTTTCCACTCATATAGTGTGACAACAAAATACATGTGATCAATATTTTTTGGGCAATAACAGTGAAACTGTTCAAAAGCCTTTTGTGGTCAACACTTATCTATGTAGACTTTTATTGCAAAAGAAAATGTTTTAAATATTTTTTTAAAATTAGTGCTGGGCAATGATTAATCGTGATTAATCGCATCCAAAATAAAAGTTTGTGTTTACATGATATATGTGTGTGTGCTGTGTATAGTTATTGTATGTATAAATACACACACACGCATGTATATATTTAAGAAAATGTGTTATTTATATACCAAATATTTATATATAATATAAACTATATATACAGTATATACATGCAAATATTTCTTAATATACATGCATGTGTGCGTAAAATGAAAATGAAAAAAAAAAAATTTATGGTTTGTTAGGATATGACGATATTTGGTCGAGATACAACTATTGAAAATCTGGAATCTGAGGGTGGAAAAAAATCGAAACATTGAGAAAATCTCCTTTAAAGTTGTTCATTTATGTTCGCGATTGAGCAGCATTCACTCACAAAAATTAATTTTTGATATATTTACGGTAGGAAATTTACTAAATATCTTCACGGAACATGATCTTTACTTAATATCCTTTTTGGCATAAAAGAAAAATCGATAATTTTGACCCATACAATGTATTGTTGGCTATTGCCACAAATATACCCGTGCGACTCGTGACTGGTTTTGTGGTCCAGGGTCTCATATATACAAAATAACGATACACAGCACACACACACATATCATGTAAACAAACTTTTATTTTGGATGCAATTAATCATTGCCCAGCACTATTAAAATTCTTTAAAAAATTTGAGAAATAGCCCCAGTCTTCCCTGTATATGCAAGTACACCACATGGATGGTTGTCTCCGTCAGGATGTTCTACGACGAGCAGCTGGAGGAGTCTGAGCACTTCTACCGGTCTCAGCCGCAGTTCCTCCAGCTCCTCTACGCTCTCTACAACACGCTGGTGGCTCGGTCTGAGATGGTGTGTTACCTGGTCATCATCCTTAACCACATGATCTCGGCGTCGGTGGCCACACTGGTGCTGCCCATCCTCATCTTCCTGTGGGCCATGCTGTCGGTCCCCCGGCCCAGCAAACGCTTCTGGATGACGGCCATCGTCTATACGGAGGTACCAGATCTGGGAGTGTTCGCTGACGTTAACTAAGATTCATAAATGCTTAAGAAGTATATTTCACTGTTCGTTCATTTTAACTGATGCTAGCAAAAGGAACCTTATTGTTCCAAGTGTTATATCATACTACAATATGTTGATTAGTGAGTGTTTATCCCTGTGGTGCTCTTTGTGTGACGGTCAGAAATGACCGAAACGTTTTTTTGTTTTTTTTTCAATGAAATTGATATATTTTAGTTCGATAATGTTTTTTATTTAATATTTTGTATTTTCAGGGGATTTTATGGTACTAAATTATATTTACTTATATTTACACTGTATTTATAATTCATTTATTCACTTTTTGAGCGTAGACCTGAAAATTTAATTTCCAGCTTAAACTGTGGTAAATCTTGAATGCTTTAGAGCGACAGCCTGAAGTTTGATCTCTTTTCAAAGACGACACTCGGCACAAGTGAAAAAAGTTAAAAAAGGTCACACAGTTGTTATGAAAAATGCAACTAAATGCTATTTTAATTTTTTTATGAAATATATATTTTCAAAAACATGTTATACTCTAAAACTGCAAGAAAATCAAAGCCATAAATCTAAAGTTGTGTTCCAAATTTGAGGTTGATATCTCAAAAAATGATCTTTCAGTGAGAGTGTGTTCGGCTGCAGTACCAAACGCTTCCACTAGAGGAAACTCGTCTCATTCATTTCCAATGCGCTCGTTGTTTGCCGAGAAGCACAAGTGTGGCTAATTTATTCAGGACCATTCAACCTGTTCGAATCATGTCCATTATTTTATTTTTTGTGTGTGTTCACATAGCAAGTGCCAAAACCTTTACCAAGTTTCGTACCATTCCGATGAAGTAAAAAATTCTAAAAACAAAACGTACATTTTTTTCTGTCAAAAATGCCCGAAGAGCAGAGGGTATCCTGCACTGGTTAACCGCCTACATATAACCTGTAGTGGTTACAGGTTCACTATGCAGGATTTTCCACTGGAAGTGTGCGGTGGTGTTTGTTAAAAATGTCTTTTTTTCTTCTTGAATTGCTGTGCTTGTCTGAAGCTCTGCTATGTTGTCGTGTCTCAACACAAAAACAATACGCTAATGTTGCTATTGCCTTATCGACTGCTGTCTGTAACTCGAGGCATCGCAGTTACATTTTTATGACATGTAATTATTAGCAAGCTAGACTGAAGATGGCAAACCTCGCTCGTAAATCATCTGTTCGTTCTGTTCATATACTCAAAACATGCTATTTATGCATGATAACACAATATTTGCAAAATAGCTCATCACTCATCATCCGGCAGCTGGTTTCCTGAGTGGGTTGGGCTGTGTGTAACTCTATCCAATCAGAGGAGAGGGGGTGGGGCTTATGCGGGTGGCCCCGCCCACAGGGAGGGGCCAGTTTGATTGCTATGTTTATAAGCAGTAGCTGAAAATCCTGCATAGTGCACCTTTAATCTTAATAAAATATCTAAGAGTATGGAAGTGAAATAATGGCAAATGTTTTTGAAACAAAAAAGCTTGTTGAATTGCACTAATTGAAAAAAAAAATGCATTGCATTAACCGTGCTTGCATTTTAATGCATTGTATTTTTAGTGCATGCATCTTTATGGGCTGAAATTCAATATTTAAGCTGTCAAAATTCAATTAAAAACATTTTCATTATTAAAAATCCAATAATCCATATTCACCTTTCAGATTTCACTTCCAAAATATTCATTCTGTTTAAAAATACAACCTATAATATTCGACAGGCAATTTTCGGTCCATTTTATTTCGCTTCCACAAATTCAGTGGTTTAAATTCGACAGAAAATTCAATATCGGTGGATTGTCGATTGATGATCTCCATCTGCTGTTAGTCGACCGCACCAGCCGATCGCAGTCGAGATAGCTTCATCGTCAATGTGTCGTTGTGCGAATTTTCATGTCATGTTTCTCTTTGCTCTTACTTTTTACCCACAGGTCACCATAGTGATAAAATACTTCTTCCAGTTTGGCTTCTTCCCATTTAACCAAACCATAGAGACGGACAAGTCCAAACCGTTCCACCCGCCCAACATCATCGGTGTGGAGAAGAAAGAGGGATACGTCCACTACGACCTGGTCCAGCTCCTCGCGCTCTTCTTCCATCGCTCCATTCTCAAGGTACAACCACAAACTCTGATTTCTTTAACCTGTTAACCCGGTGCCTTTTTGTCCTATCAAATATGTCATTGATCATCATAACTTTGGTATTATCTGAAAGTTTAAACATTGAAAATTCATCCTGGAAATTGGACATTCCATGAAAACTGTACTTTGAATCCTGTTAACAGGCTCCTCCCCCTAGTGGGCGTGTCATGTTTAAAAATTTAATCGAAATGTTTTCTAATCGTGACAAAAAACATATTGTTGGAATGGTCTGAGACTCAAGGTTCTGCAATTATGTGATAAAAGTGATTTTGTGACGTAAATGTATTAATTTGTGGTGGGAGAACACAATACAGTTTTCACCGGTGGCTATTTTTGGAAAATTAAATCACATAGGAATCTTCATTTTTGTGATATCAAGTTTAAAATTGTTATAAAGCCAAATCCGCAAGTCTAACCAAGCCGTGTTCCAAATTTGGAATCCAAATTATTTTGTAAAAATATATATTTTGTATCAAATACAACGATTTAGTTCAGTACATTTGCTTTACAGGGCATTTAAACTATAGCTTTTTTAATCTTTCATTTTTTTGCTTTCATGTCGTCATTAATTGAGACCAACCTTAGGTCTGCTTTACAAGAGATCATGAAGTACAGCCATTTAAGTTCAGATCAGATGTGTCTTAAAGTGTCTAAAGGCGAGACACTACAGGTGAATAGGGCAAACCTTTAAACTAGCAGATATCACCATGAAACTTTCCCAGTTGATTACCTACATTAAGATGAGAAAAAAATGTATCACAAGTTTTCTGTAATTTAAAATTTAAATATGCAAATTATGCATTATCTAATTAAATATGCGCTAATTTGCATTTTAAATAGTATTATCCTTTTAGATAAAGCCAGGTTCAAAATTATTTTTTTCATCGTGTTCACATATTAGATGGGGAAAATATTACAGAGGGATTTATGGATATCTACTTTTGTTATCCTGTAAATCAGAATATACTGTCAATAGCCTTAAAAAAATTGATTTTCGCCATGTTTTTTGGAATAACATGTTATATAAATCAGGCTAGGAATAACATATTTACAAATCCCTTTGTAAATGTCTTCATAATATAACTAAGTACAAGACTGAAAAGTGTGGTGTATATCGGTGCTGTTGAAGTGGAGATTTCAGACTTGGAGAATGAGAGAAAAGTCATTTTGAGAAAACGGGCTTTAAAGATTTATATCAGCCAATGAGATTGCACATTCAGCCCTTTTACTTTCACGATTGGTTGCTGATAAAAAGGAAATGACCATATTTGGATCCGACAGCATTGTACAGGAGAGAGAGAGCTTTCCAGCGGTGTGTGTGAAGACGGTGCAGACAGCGATCGCGGAGCAGCGGGAGGATTTAGAAAGCCAACTTTTGTTGAATTTATGAGAAATCTACAGACGCAAACAGACAAAGTGTAGTAAAATAAACACCTAAATGTGTATTTCGGACTTTCTTTCACCACAAGTCTGAAAGAAGACATGTTATTGAGGACAAATATCCAAAAATCTCAAAATTGACCAGTGAAAAAAAACTGGTCTCAACTTTTGCCCTGTCTCGCCTTAAGCATAAAATGTTTCAAAAATCTCACCAAATATTTTAAATATATTAAATATTATTGATCAATAACTCTTTTCCCCAGCCAGTTTTTTTTTAGTTGCCAATATTATATTTATCACTTTCACAACAATTGAACGGCTCTCAGAAAAGTTTTTGTATGAATATCTGAACATGCAAAATATCAAAAGAAAGAACAGACGCTCTGCTTTTCAACAAAATAACCCGTTTTATTCTACTTTCATGCATTCTTTTTTTATCAGCACTTGAATGCGGGTTTTAAAAAAAAGCAATATTTTGAACAGAAACTTGAGAAAATCATGTTTTTGCTTTCATCGCTTGTTTCTGCTGCTGATTCTCCTCTGTGTTGATCCGGAGATCCTCCAGTCTCTCAGGAGACGCGTAATACCGTATAACAGTGAAAACACAGAAAGACAGACATTTCCGTCACTGGCGGGGAAAGAGTTAAAGTGTGTTGATTCCCTCGTCTTCCTCCTCAGTGCTATGGGCTGTGGGATGAAGAAGAGCCGAGGTCCTGCGCTCCGACGGCTCTCTCTCCGGACTCAGACAGTGAAGAGAAAGTCTCTCCGGTCTCCAGAAAACCCTCGCAGAGCAACTCTTCTGTGCGCCGCCAGAGCTCCAGCGTCTCTCAGCGCTCGGCCCGCTCCAAAGCAGGTACACACAACCTAACACACTCTTTTACCTGTGCACAGAGATGTCCAGCGTTTCAGCATGTGCTTCACGCACAGCTCACACAACTTGAGGGATATAGAGGATTATTAACTGGCCATGATGTGCTTGAAAACAGGCTTGGTGTGAAAGTGACCAAGTCAAGCACATCATGGCCAATTAATAATCCTCTATATCCCTCAAGTTGTGTTCGGGTCATTTTGACGTGGAGAGGGTTTTCCCATACATGAAAATGCTAGTTAATGTTTTTGCATTGGCCTAAACTTTACTGACTTTACTCACCCAGAGTCTGACAACTTCCCACATTTTTTTGTGATTATTTTTGTCATTTTTTGTGTTTTTTTCCCCACATTGTAACACTTATGATGTTCTCGGTCAAAAAAGACCGGCTTACAAACAAATGCTTATAAATATTATAATTATAATAATTACCAAATATTGGATTCAATCCTTTTGATTAACTTGTTTTCTTTCAATTAGGACCAGTTTTATATATTTTAAATTGATCGATTGCATGCCTTATTCATCTGAGCTTACATACCTCGGTTTTTGAGTGAAAAAAGCATTATTTGTTGATAATTGTGTAAATTTTGCATAAAGTATGAAAAAAATGCACTGTTTATCACACTAGTGTGCTTTAATGTTTAACCAGCAATTTCTTTTTAATGCTTTTTATTTTGTACAAAATGGCACAAAGTTACACTTGTGATGTTCACGGTCAAAAATGGCCAGCCTTCAAAAAATCACTTGTTACGGTATTTTATCGCCAAATATTGGATTCAATCTTTTTATCAACTTGTTTTCTTTAAATAAGGACAGGTTTTGTATTTATTTTTGAAACTGATTGATCGTAGGCCTCACTGATCTGAGCTTATATTGGTCAAAAATGACCGCCCATTGAAAATGAATGAGGGAGTCGAAAATCTGAGAAACAATTAGTGTTCAGGAGTGTGTTCATCATGATCATGTTCACATATGGACATGTGGGCTTGCAGAAATAAAGGCCTCGGACCTGTGCATGTGTGGATACATCCATACTTGTGCATCCGCGCACATACACACACACACACATTCATGTGCACAAACAAACTATTTTGAGTATTACAGGCTTAATTTTTCACCGAGATGAACTTTATTCTCAAATCACTGATGCTCAGATCAATGAAGCCTACGATCAATCAGTTAAAAAAATAAAAATAAAAAACCTGTCTTAACTGAAAGAAAGCACTTTTTATACATCCCGTTCATTTTTGATCGGGAATACCACAAGTGTTTCAGGGTTTTCAACACAGCACAAGGGAATATCAGATCTAGTTCATTACATCTGGACTCATTCCAGGCAGTGCGGAGACACTGAAGATTTGACTCTCAGTGAATGTGATCTTCTAGACTGTTCATCTTTTGTGGACAATGGGGAATGAAAAGCAGGTTGAGCCTTAGTTCAAAAGCCTTAGTTTCAGGTTTAAAATGTGAGTTGGTAAATGGCAAACCAGCAAACAGCTACACTGACTTATATTTAAAAAATCATGATGCTAAATCTTTATTCTTAAAAAAATGGTCCCACATTATATAAGGTGTTAGAAGACTGATCTGCAAAATTCCAGATTGCATGGATTCCTATTGAAATGACTGTATTTCACCACCCGACGGTACGTGTGTGTGTGTGTGTCCGCAGGCAGCAGGGCGAGTGTGTGTCGCTCTCTGAGCGCTCAGCAGAAAAGTCGCAAGGAGCTGATTCTGTACAAGCTCAGAGAACAGCTCATCAGAGCCAAGCGCTTCACTGTCAAAACGTAAGGCATCATTACACATCATATTCAATTCAATTCACGTTTATTTGTACAGCGCTTTTCACAATACACATCATTAACTTTTACAGAAAGTCCACATTACAATTTACAGTGATCTGTTATCAGAAGTAACTAAGTTATGTATTTCAGAAATGTACATATACAAATCACAGTTAGCAAAAAAGCTTTTAATTTAAACAATGTAATATTTTAATGCAGAAACAATGAGCTCATTGAAGTAATGAATACTTGTTTGTTAGCAAATGATTATGACATTTAGAGAAATGTAGCAATGGTGATGTAGATTCAGAGTTTGCGTCATCTGAAGTCTTCGAGGAGTCGGCGCCGTCTCTTCAATCACATCATCAGTGTTGGGGAAAGTTACTTTGAAAAGCATTACAATATTGCGTTACTCGCTTAAAAAGTTACTAATTGCGTTACTTAGTTACTTTTTTAGAAAAGTAATCTGTTATGTTACTTTTTTTCACCCGAACGGGGCTTTTTTTATATATATATATATGAATAAAGTTGTATTTTTAGGCAAATTTTTCACCAAAAGTGAAATAATAATCCTCAGGCTGAAGGAAATGCAGATTGACGCGTGTACAGTAGAGGCTCAAACAAACCCTTCAGCTGCTGTTATTCTGGAGAACAGAAGAATAGATGCAGGAGGAGAAAACACTTACTTTACCAATAAAAACTAAAAAATCTATAGTAATTTTTGCTTATGGTTTAACTGAATCATCGAACGTCAGAAAAAAGTACAAACCGGTAATAAAGTGAGATTAAATGCATAAAAATGTATGTTTTATTTAACATATTTAGTTATTGGAGGTTTGCATTTTCTGATTCTGCATTTCACTGATTTTATTCATTTTGAGGCAAGTGAGATGAGTAAATGCACGCTCACATTTAGTCTAGAACTACAATAACTATCATGTTAACACACACACACACACCGCCTTTGCACTTCCATTTGTCTCAACATGGGGACAGGAGAGCTGTCAGTCAATAAATGAGAAAACAATGTAACTTGCGTTACTTATTTGAAAAAGTAACTCAGATATTTTGTTGTAAATTTGGAAAGTAATGCTTTACTAGTTACTTGAAAAAGTAATCAGATTACTTAACTCAAGTTACCTGTAGTGAGTTTCCCCCAACTCTGCACATCATTGTTTTAACTCTGCGATCTGCCGGCCGCTGGTTGTGTGTTTGTGTTGTTCCAGGATTCTGGATATCTACATTCCCATCCGGCAGTTCTTCTATAACCTGATCCACCCGGAGTACAGCGCTGTGACGGACGTTTACGTGCTCATGTTTCTGGCCGACACGGTGGACTTCATCATCATTGTGTTCGGGTTCTGGGCCTTCGGGGTTTGTAGAGCTTCGAACGAGTAATCCCGTTAGGCCTGTTTACACCTGGACACTTCATGCGTTTGCTCAGATCTGATCGCGATCCGATCGGGAAAAGACCAGGTGTGAATGCTCTCCGCAACGCATTCGAGACGGATTTAAATCCGATCCCTTAAACCACATCAGGAGGAGATCTAGGCCGTTTTCCAGACAAAACTGCACAAATCTAAATGCATCTGGTTGTTAAAAACCTCATATGTGACCCTGGATCACGTCACCAGTCTCGAGTCGCACGGGTTTATCTGTGGCAATAGCCAACTATACATTGTATGGGTCAAATTATCGATTTTTCTTTTATGCCAAAAATCATTAGGATTTTAAGTAAAGATCATGTTCCATGAAGTTATTTTGTAAATTTCCTACCGTAAATATATAAAACATGTATATTTGTGTGTGAATGCAGCAATACCACGAATATAAATGAACAACTTTAAAGGAGATTTTCTCAATGTTTAGATTTTTTTTTGCACCCTCAGATTCCAGATTTTCAATAGTTGTATCTTGGACAAATATTGTCCTATCCTAACAAACCATTCATCAATGGAAAGCTTATTTATTCAGCTTTCAGATGATGTATAACTCTCAATTTAAAAAAATGTACCCATGTTACCAGAGTCCAGGTTCACATATGTAAATTTTATTCCCAAAATGTAAAAAAATGAAGTGTGAGAGTGTGTTATAGTCTATGTGCAACATGCATCGCGCAGAAGAATCTGGATCTCTTCATCAAGCGAAGGCGAAAACTGTCTCAAATAAAACAGAAAGTCGCAGACGCTCAACACGCAATCATCTTCATTAAAAGTAAAGAAACGAAATATTCTTGTCAGGGCTGTTGCCGCTCTGTCCTATTGCTGTCTTTGATTTTGAAATGAGCTGATGATCAATACAATCCAGCTCGTATCTGTTGCTTTCGCTGACGTGGACTTATAATTTGCCTATATAATCAAACCTATAATTTGCATATAGCAGGAATTGAATATCGGATTTATACAGTGTTCGAATTGTGTCAAAGCTCTTGCCCCCCCCCCCCCAAAAAAACTAATAATATACATATTTTCATTTATTTTTTTCATATAATACTATAATTTCATTTACTTAACTTTTAGTGTTTCAGAACATGTTTTTGCAGCTGAGCATTAACTCTGTGCATAATTGATGAACAAAGACTTTTTTATTGTAATAATCCGGATTTTTCCTGGCTCAAAATGAGGCGTTGGTGCTAAAATCCCGATCATGTATTTTAATAAGAAAACTAAATGTGTTTTTTTTTTTTGTAGACCATCATATAACTGTTTCCCACAGTATTTTTGTGGGTTGAGCTCGGTACCTCTTGGGGGGTCCGGGGGCATGCCCCCCCGTAAGAAAATTTTGTACATTTTAAAGATAAATTCATTAATCTGGTGCACTCTGAGTCACCCGAATCTGCTGTTGAAAATAAATAATCCACCCGCCAACCTCCCGAACCTATATGATATTCTCTGATTTAGATATCTGCATCTGATCATCACATTTCAATTATTCAAATTCTCAGTGTTAAGCATGACAATGATAAAATATCACACTGAAGTAGGCTGATTCAAAATTAAGATTTATTTAAAATAAAAGTTCTTCTTTTGTCAAAATTACATTTCCAGTCTAAACAGAGACTTTACTCCTTTCAAACTTAAATTGTCAATGTTTCATTACATCACTGTTGGAAAACACTCTTATCAGAATATTTTTTTTATCTTTATAAAGGGCATTTCTTTCCCTAATTTTTACTCTCTATAGCCTACTCTTTCCCTACTCTCAGGGAACTGAGGTTGCGTTAGTAACCGAGTAGGCCTACGTTATTTCTTATTTTATTTTTTTTGATATTGAAAATTGTTTTAATCAGGGCATTTGTCCGGTTGGGCAAGTACAATTCTCTTTCACTTGTCCCTTAAAAAACACGTACACGCACGTGTCCCGGACAAGCGTTAATGCTGAAATTCTATTCAGATCTGTAAATTACCAAACAATCATAAAAGAAAGAATATTATCTTACTGTCATCGTGAGGTGAAAATGAGGATCCACTCTGCCAGACTCTCGTGAAAGTGCTTATCTATAGCACGAAATTTATTTCTCGTACCATTTATTCGCAAAAAAATAGTTTTTGCATGCATATGATACGCACTTTATGGCGTGTAATACACACGTATTACATATACACCCCTAATCCTACCCAAGGGGTTTGCAGTGCGTATCATTTACACGCAAAAAAAAAAAAAAAAACTGTTTTTGCCGTATAAATGGCACGATCAATAAAATGTATCTGTTTATAAATTTGTGCGTCTTTTCAGACGCAAATCTAATTTGAATTACTTTCTAATGGGAGCGGCAGCGCAATACTTTGATTAAAAATAAATATATTAGCCTACCTAATAAATTATGTTTCTATTATTTTAGTTTTAATGAAAAACCATGGGACCCCCCGAGGTAATTTTTTTGGGCCTTATGGGGGGTCCCTTGATGCTTATGGGGGGTCCCGGACCCCCCCAGCCCCCCCTCAATTCGAACACTGGATTTATATCCGTTTTGCGAAGACACATTTATGTGACCAAGTGTAAACGGAACCGTTTTAACAAATCAGATCGCTATCCGATCAGTAAACACATGAAGTGTCCAGGTGTAAACAGGCCCTTAAAGTTGCCATGACAGATCTTTTCTTCCGTACATCCAAGTATAACGGATTATCAGAAATTAAATGGTTTTTGAGAAGTCAAGTCCGCTTTATTTTATAGTGCTTTACACAATACAAACTGTTTCAAAGCAGCCTCACATGTAATAAACAGGAAAATAACCGAATCAAAGATGCAAACTTCATCGAATACGAGAAAAATTCAAATTCATCTGTAAAGCAGCTCTACAGAAGACACAATAGTGTCATTATTCAGATGAAGTCAAAGTTCAATAACTGCAAAATTAGTCAATTATGAAACAAACTGAATCTGGCTGTAAAGCAGCTCTACAGAAGACAAGTGTTGTTATTCAGCTCAGGGTTCGTTCTCATCCGATATTACGTGTAATATTACGTGTCAACTAAGGAGAACACAAACTCCAACGAATGTGAGCGTGGCACTCAAAAATAAATGCGAGTTTGAAGTTGTTTATAAGAAATGGGCGGAGTTTAAAGATCAGGGGGTTCACAGAGTTATCACATTTTGATTAAAAGTAACAAAAAATAAAATGCATACATGGAGACCATGCATTTAGAGAAGAGAATTTCAATTCCATGACGACTTTAACTCTTTCACCACCATTTGCCAGCCAACCACCAGCGATTTTGATCATTTTCACAAAAATGTCAGAATATCTGAACATGCAATATATCAAAACAAAGAACAGAACAAGAAAGGGGAAAACATTTTTTTTTATTCCAGCTACATACATTTTTTTTTTAATCAAATCTTGAATGTGGGTGTTTCATAAAAAAAGCTACATTTTGAACAAAAAGCTGAGAAATCTTTTTTTTTTTGTACATCATGCAAAAGCAATGCTTTTATCGCTTGTTTCTGCTTCTTATTCTTATCTAAATCTCCTGATTACGTCCTCACTCACAGGCCATCCATATATGACTTTCTTTCTTTAGCCGAAAATAAATTGTTTTTTGAGAAAAACATTCCAGGATTTTTCTAAATCTAATCAAGTGAATAAGGGATACTCAATTTTTGACTCCAGCCGAGGGTCTTTTCTAGCAAAGCGGATCAGTAATTCTCAGAAAAAAGTAAAAAATAAATACTTTTTAACTACAAGTGTGCCAGCTCTTAGGTCACGACCTCTCGGGTAAAGGTCACGCTTAACATAGAGGTCGTTTTTGGGTGAATTATTCCCTTTACCACTACTAATGTAATGAAGTGAAATCCCTTCCTCCACAGAAACACTCCGCTGCCGCTGACATCACTTCCTCCCTGTCAGAAGACCAGGTTCCCGAGGCGTTTCTGGTGATGGTCCTGATCCAGTTCGGCACCATGGTGGTGGACCGAGCGCTGTATCTGAGGAAGACCGTGATGGGGAAGGTCATCTTTCAGGTCATTCTGGTCTTCGGGATTCACTTCTGGATGTTCTTCATTCTCCCAGGCGTCACTGACAGGTCTGACGCTCCACAGCCAATCACGTCATGCCATTATTGACCGCGTTTGAGAAGCTCCAGGTGATCTGACGTGTGATTGGATGGTTTATTTCCCAGGCGCTTCAGTCAGAACACAGTGGCCCAGCTCTGGTACTTTGTGAAGTGCATCTACTTCGGTCTGTCGGCGTATCAGATCCGCTGTGGTTATCCCACACGCGTACTGGGAAACTTCCTGACCAAGAGCTACAACTACGTCAACCTCTTCCTCTTCCAGGGGTGAGAAACATCAGAGGACAGTTTCTGTCCATTTCTGTTATTCAGAGCGGCTCTATGAAAGCTTGTTTCTGCCACAGAATAAAACAAACAATGTTGGCAACACTTTACAGTAAGGTTCATTAGTTAACATCAGTTAACTACATTAGTTAACATGAACTAATTATGAACTGCACGTATACAGCATTTATTAATCTTTTTTAATGTCAATTTCAACATTTACTAATACTTTATTAAAATCGTGTTAACATTAGTTAATGCACTGAGAACTAACATGAACAAACAATGAACAGCTGTATTTTAACTATCTAACATTAACACAGATGTTCATTGTTAGTTCATTTTAGTTCTCAGTGCATTATGTAAGGGATAATGTATAGTGAGCCGGTTGTTATAGTGAATAACAACCCCGACAGGCTGAACGGGATCCCGACGCGAAGCGGAGGGATCTTGAATCAGCCTGAAGGGGTTGTTATTCACTATAACAACCGGCTCACTATACATTATCCCGCTTATTACATGGCTACCTACAAAATAAATAAATAATTTGACACAAATTCTTTATTTAAAAAGGAGTTTATTGATTTAAAAACGATTGTATTGCTTCCGCTAAAGAAAATAGTCCATTCCGCGTCCATAGCAACGCGCTGTTTTTCATGGCAACGGTCTGTTATACTTCGCAGCGGTCTGTTATCAAGAAATAACACACTGCATTCTACATTGGAATTCAGCCAAGCCATGTAATAACTAATGTTAACACGATTTTAATAAAGTATTAGTAAATGTTGAAATTGACATTAAAAAAGATTAATAAATGCTGTATACGTGCAGTTCATAATTAGTTCATGTTAACTAATGTAGTAAACTAACAAACCTTATTGTTAAGTGTTACCACAAAGTTTATACCTAAACTCGGAATTGTGGGATAAAAACAATATTTAGTTTTTTTTTTTTCTTTTTTTTCCACAAACCTGCATTTGTAAGAAACAAAGTATCTTTATTATTTATTAGAATTCTGAGATATAAACTCCAGAATTGTGAAATATGAACACAATTGTGAGAAAAAAGTCAGAATTGTGAGCTAAAAATTCCCAATTACCTTTATGTTCTTATTCCCTGGTGGAAACAAGCTTCCATAGATGTCAATAATGTGTCTAAAATATAATAATGTTATTATATATAGGCTACACTACCGTTAGAAAGTTTAAGAAAACAATACTTTTATTTAGCAGTGATGCATTAAATTGATCAAAAGTGACTGTAAAGACATTGATAATGTTACAAATGATTCTATTTAAAAGAAATACTGCTCTTTTTTAAGTTTTTATGAACTTTCTATTCATCAAAGAATCCTGAAAAATAAATGTATTGAACTTTTTTATTTTTATATTGCTGGTGTCATTGTTCATAAAAGTCATAGATCAAATAAAGCCATGCTTTACAGTGATTTTACCACGGTTAGGATCCATATCTCTACCAGCATCATCATGAAATCACTGTAACACACAGCCTCTTATTACTTCATACCAAAAATATCTTGTTTTGTTCACATTTAAGACATAATGGTGAAGTACATGTACATAGGCCAAATAAGGCCGTGCGTTACAGTGATTTTACCATGGTTAGCATTCATATCATCTCTAAAAGAATCATTATAAAATCACTGTAACACACAGCGTCTTATTACTTTATGCCAAAAATATCTCATTTTGTTCACATTTTTAGACATAATGGTGAAGTACATGTACACAGGCCAAATAAGGCCATGCATTACAGTGATTTTACCACGGTTAAGATTCAAATCATCTCTAAAAGCATCATCAAAAAATCTCTGTAACGCACAGAAAATATCTATAACATACATATACATATTTCAACGTAATGGTGAAGCACATGTCCATGTCAGACGAGCTGACCGCGTCTGCTGTTTGTGCTCGTCAGCTTCCGCTTGGTGCCGTTCCTGACGGAGCTGCGTGCGGTGATGGACTGGGTCTGGACCGACACCACGCTCAGCCTGTCCAGCTGGATCTGTGTGGAGGACATCTACGCTCACATCTTTGTGCTCAAGTGCTGGAGAGAGTCGGAGAAGGTGAGACAGAAGTCTGTCCGTCAGCACAGCTCATTCTGTCATTCAGGGGTGTGTTCCTCACACAACGACGACACTCGCAGCTTCACTATCATAGAGCGATGCATCGTTGAGGAAATCAACTATAGCCTCGACTGTTTCCTGAAACCATAGTGTCGCAAAGTGGTCATTCAACCACGTTGGTTGATGTCATGCACATGGTGGAGTAATGACTTATTTTAGTGAATCTGTTTCAGATTGAATCAATGCTAGATGTTTTGATATAAATTACGATCATGGCATCTGAGGATTATTTCTCATTTTTCTCAGTTATTTTGCTTTATTTCCAGATTCAATCATAGGCTCGTTCTTACACTAGAGCTCGTTCACACATGCGCACTCTTCAAAAACACTGCTTTAAATCTCTTGACAAACTAAAAGACGTAAATGACATTTGTATGTATTCTAAATAAAAGACACAGGTCGTACTGAATGTCAGCTTGCTTATTTTGCTCAAGATCAGGATTTATTGAGTCCACATGTCATGCAAACTAGTAACTCTTCTTCTAACCACAGGTCTAGATCTGTCCAAACACACAACTCTGCGAAGCTGTTTGTGAATGTTCGTTAGAACTGTTTTTGGGAAACACAGACTCGTTGAACTGCTGATAACCACGGAACTAGCGAACATAGTTGGCTAATGATGCTTTGGGGAAACACACCCCTGGCTGATGGTAAACTGCAGCTCAGAATACCTCACGCTTTCCTGCGTTTGTGTTTTCAGAGGTATCCTCAGCCCCGGGGACAGAAGAAGAAGAAGGTGGTGAAGTACGGGATGGGTGGGATGATCGTGATGCTGCTCATCTGCATCGTCTGGTTTCCTCTGCTCTTCATGTCTCTGGTCAAATCTGTGGCTGGAGTTGTCAACAAACCGCTGGACGTGTCCGTCACCATCACACTGGGCGGCTTTCAGGTACTCACACTCAATCACTGGTATCATCCTCAATGCAAACACACATTCTGCAACACTTCATTTAAAGGTGCAGTGTGTACGTTTTAACAGCATCTAGTGGTGAGGTTGTGAACTGCACCCAACAGAAGCTACGCTGGCCGACAGGAAGTGATGTCATCGTCTGAGACAGCAGAGAGTAGCCAGTTCAGCAATGAAGTTTCTTTACAAAGATAAATGAAGAAATTAGTTTTACTTAATTATTCAGTAAAATGATGTTATTGTGAATATTATTGTTACTTGATCATCATTGTGTCAGTGTTTTATTCGCTGACTTTAGTTAGCGTGAAGAAGAACAACACAGTGACGAAACGTGTTTGTCTGTTCATGGCCACCGTAGAAACATATCGATGTAAGCGGACCCGGGGTGTGTGTAGACAGAAATGCTTCATTCTAAAGTAATAAAAACATAACGGTTCATTATGTAAGGGTTTTTACACCACTGACAACATAGTTATGTTTATGATATTGCATTTCTGTCAACAGATCCTCCTAAATATTACACAGTGCACCTTTAAAGCCTTAAAGTGTAATGCATTATAAAGATATACATGCATTATATCTTTTCATAAAGAATTGTAACAGATATAAAATGCATTATATTTGCAGATTCCTTGTTACATCTGAAATTAGTTGTTTGTTGCGTGTTCTAATGCATTATACTTTCTAAAACTGTGTTCAATGAATATTATTATGTTCTATGAAAATTATTACATATTATAATGTGTAATATTTGTGGTTACAATTATTCATAAGATCATGTTAATAATGCAAAGTGTTTCCAAAAATGCATTAATTTAAATTAAAATATAATACAGTATATATAACATGTTTTATTTCAGATTTCATTATCATTTTAATTTTATTGTTATTTGTTGTTACGTTGAAGAACTGAAAAACTGTATAGACATAAAAACAAAAACTAATAAAAATGACAAAAATGACTTAACTTTAACTAACCTTCAGGCCGGTGAATAGAGAAAAAAGTAAACCCATATTTATTTGATTTCGTTGTTTTGATTTAGATCAGTTGTTTTGTATTACATGTTTCTGAAATGAGTAAATATCTAATTAAATATGCGAAATACATATATTTTAAACATATGCACGTGTATGTTTTTAAATGAAATGCATACATTTCCACAACAGAAATCTGAACATTTGATAAAGTCAGGCTCAAAATTATTGTTTGGTTTTTACAGAGAGGATTTTGAATTTCTTTTTATCACTCCATAAATCAGAAAATATTGTCAGACAGAAAACAAATCATTTTCACCACATTTTTAGGAAATAAAATTGTATATAAATCAGGTGAATGTTATATACTAGTCTGAACCAAAACTTTATGAAAAGCAGTGAATAAAATTATGTAAATGCATGTACACAAAATAAACAAATAATTTCCACCACGTTTTTAGGAATAAAATTGTATATAAATCAGGGTTTTGAATCATGTTATATGAACAGTAAAAATATAGATGTGCATATGCATATAGATATAAATGAAACTGTAGAGTTTGGTGTGTAAAGCTGCAGAAGTGAAGATTTGACTTAAACTCGCCGTCTTTAATAAAATGCATTGACATTAAATATAATCCGTGTGTGTGTTCTCCTGACCCAGCCCATCTTCACCATGAGTGCACAGCAGAATCAGCTGAAGGAAATCACAAGGGCAGACTTCCAGACGTTCACGGCACCATACAAATACATCCCTGTAAGTCACGCTTTTGCACAAGAATCTTCATTCACAAACTTTATTACTCGGCTCTGTGGTATGCTTGATTCTGATTGGTCAATCGCTTGACTCTGATTGGTCGATCGCTCCATCCAGCGGTGAGTGATTCCCAGATAACAGTCTCTGAGAACAGAAACACCGGCTCATCCGGGTCACTGGAGTCAGCAGCGCTATACGCTCGCTAGGAACGGCTTTTCTTCGTGGAAGTTTTGCGTTTGGTGAGCTGATAAAATATTAAAACTCAGTCGAATCAATATTTAATGGCGGCGGCCATTTTGTGACTATTGTTTTGTTCACTGTTGGATTATGAGATAAAAACATGTACGATTTTAAAACAGTTTAATCTGAAAAATCACAATATCGAATCACAAAACTTGTAGAATCGCAATTCTTAAAAAAAATCGCAGTACGTATCGTATCGGCACCCAAGTATCGTGATAATATTGAATCGGGAGATTGGTGAATCGTCCCAGCCCTAGTGTTTAGTCTATAGGCAGTCATTATTAGTCATCAGAGGTGTAAAGTCCAGGTTCCTCCTCAGTATTTTGGATTTGCTAATTAGCACCGTTATCAGATAGAGCTGATCAGTGAAATCAGCTGGACGAGTTCAGGGGTGGAATAAACATATGGCAGGACTATCACTCTTTACACCTCTGTTAGTCATTATCCCTCACATATTCACTGCACAGTGTGTGAAATGTGGTCCGATCCCCTTCCCAGAGTGCAATGCAGTTTCTGGAGGCGTACACAGCGGAGGACGTGACCGTGGCGGAGCTGGAGGGAAGCTCGAACTCTCTGTGGACCATCAGCCCTCCCAGCAGAACCAGTCTGATGCAGGTCCTGAGCAAAGAGGACCAGTTCCCCGTCACCATGTCCTGGAGCATCCAACGGTACCGCTGATTTAAGCAAACTGCATGCGTTTTGGCACATCGTGCAAATTCTACACAATTGTACTTACTCTTTTGCACACATGACTTAATGCACACGGCTTGCTGATCAAAACTGACGAGTTGATTCTCCGTGAAATTGTCAAACTCTTCACAACTTCTAAACAGTCTTTCTTCGTGTG
Source organism: Scardinius erythrophthalmus (assembly GCF_964197995.2). Taxonomy (NCBI): domain Eukaryota; kingdom Metazoa; phylum Chordata; class Actinopteri; order Cypriniformes; family Leuciscidae; genus Scardinius; species Scardinius erythrophthalmus. The sequence goes on from NC_138242.1 coordinate 2,405,534, forward strand.
AGCCATCACATGCAAAATGATCCATTCAGGGATCAAAATCTGTCAGACATGTGTTATTACATAAATATTTATGACATGGATTGATTGTAATGTTTGCTAAATGTATTGCTAAAATGAAATAGGAATCACAATCTTACCAATCAACCAACCAGTCAAGTTTGGAAACTATATATATATATATATGGAGTTTGCATTTAAGGCGAGACACGGCAGGCAAACACATAGTTTTTTTTCACTGGTCAATTTTGAGATTTTTGGATATTTGTCTTCAATAACATGTCTTCTTTCAGACTTGTGGTGAAAAAAAGTCAGAAATACACATTTAGGTCTTTATTTTACTTCATTTTGTCTGTTTGCGTCTGTAGTTTTCTCATAAATTCAACAAAAGTTGGCGTTAAATTCTCCCGCTGCTCCCTGTCATCACACACGCCGCTGGAAAGCTCTCTCTCTCCTGTACAATGCTGTCGGATCCAAATATGGTCATTTCCTTTTTATCAGCAACCAATCGTGAAAGTAAAGGGGGGGATTTAACTCATCTCATTGGCTGATATAAATCTTTAAAGCCCGTTTTCTCAAAATGACTTTTCTCTCATTCTCCAAGTCTGAAATCTCCACTTCAGCAGCACCGATATACACCACACTCTCCAGTCTTGTACCTAGTTATATTATGAAGACATTTACTGAGGGATTTGTAAATATATTATTCCTAGCCTGATTTATATAACATTTTATTCAGAAAAAACATGGCGAAAATCATTTTATTAATGCTATTGACAGTATATTCTGATTTACAGGATAACAAAAGTAGATATCCATAAATCCCTCTGTAATTTTTCCCCCATCTAATATGTGAACACGATGAAAAAAATAATTTTGAACCTGTCTTTATCCAATACTCAGATTTAAAATATATGCAAATTAGTGCATATTTAATTAGATAATGCCTAATTTGCATATTTAAACATTAAATTACAGAAAACTTGTAATACATTTTTTTTCTCATCTTAATGTATGTAATCAACTGGGAAAGTTTCATGGCGATATCTGCTAGTTAAAACGTTTTACCCTATTCACCTGTAGTGTCTCGCCTTAAAACGCGTACGTATTTTTACAGTACTTTTTTTTCTGCGCAGTGTTTCTGCAAATGTTTTACATGTAAGCTAAAAATTCTTGTCATTGGAAGAGCAATGGGAAGATATGTAACTATAAGATATGTACTGTAGGTGTTAGAGAAACACATAATGAACAAGCAACTGAGAATTTTCAGTTTACATGTAACACATTGCAGCAAAATAAATGTACTGTATAAATACAAATGTTCATTTTCTTTTTGTGTACTAGTGTTGACTTTTCCCTGTAAATGTTTCCCTACTCTCTGAATCTGCAGTTGCTGCTGGTTCCAGCGACACACACACATTTGATTAGTGAGGTTCAAAAGAGACAAAACTGTTTTGCGCAATGGAAATGTGCATCTTGTCATCATGTTCGACAATCACTAAACTAATGCCATGAATTCACTCTGCTTGTAAGACAAAGCTAGTTTAGTCCCCCTGTAGTCAATAATTTTATCTCTTAAAACTCATCTTTGATCACCAAAATGACATATTTAAATGTTTTTTCCTTGAAAATAATTTCTTTAGGCCTTAAAATATCTTGACTGTAACTCGACACCCTTGCCTCATTTAGTATGCACGGTTCTATGAATATGCAAATGAGCCCCGCCTCCACTCACTCACTCAGCTCAGAGATCCACTGGTTGACGATCACACGTTGATCTGATTGGTTACAAGGTAGTTTGTGACGTCAGAAACACCAGCGATTTCAAAGCGTGTTTTTGAGACTGTCTTTGGTTCACTGCAGTTTTAAGGAGGAAATACTCAGCAATGCTGTCGACTTATGAACTTACACATGCTTTGTCTTAAAGCAGATTAAAAACACCACATAGACACATAAACAACATTAAAAGCTGGATTTTCACCACAGGGGGACTTTAGGAATATATTTTAGAAAACTGAATAGGGGCAATAGTCTTGAAACACAAATATTGTGATGAAACTCTGTTGTCTTTTTTCCAAACTTATCCACACCTGGAAATTACTCAAATCACATTCCATACTTTTCCAAACTGTGTAGAAACCCTAAGATGCACTACTGTTTAAAAGTGTGTCTGTGAGTCTCTTCTGCTCACCAAAGCTGCATTTATTTGATCAAAAATACAGTAAAAACAGTGAAATATTATTCCAGTGTAAATCAGCTGTGTTCTATGTGAATATCTAGTAAAGTGTAATTTATTCCTGTGATCAAAGCTGAATGTTCAGCATCATTACTCCAGTCTTCAGTGTCACATGATCCTTCAGAAATCACTCTAATATGATGATTTGATGATCAAGAAACATTTGATTATTATCAATGTTGAAAACAGCTTCATATTTTTGTGGAAACTGATACATTTAATTTTTCTAACCCATTCTTTGATGAATAGAATGAAATAGAATCTTTTGTAACATTTTTACTGTAACTTTTGATACATCTAATGTGTCCTTGATGAATAAAAGTATGAATATATTACTGTCATTCCACGGTATTTACACAGTAATCCAAATAATGCTATGTCCAAAACCCACTTTTGCTAGTGCACTCCTCTAACGAGCGAATAAATCCCATGATGCTCCTCTCTTCTGCAGGAATCTGAGTCTGGGAGCGAAGGCTGAGTTTGCCGTGGACAAACACGTCACATATCTGGACATGAACACTAGACAAGAGCTGATCGCTTTACTCAACGGGACCAGAAATAAAGCTGTGTGAGTACACACTCCACATCAGCAGCTTCACACTTACAGCAATGCTTCAGTATTTACAGTGCATCTTCTCATTTACAGGGTCATAGAGAAAGTGTTTCCCTGCTTCATTCGAGCACCGAGTGACTCCAACGCCAAACCCATAGATCAGCTTTACACAGGTAATGGAGTCCAGGACACTTTCCTGGAAAGTGTGTGTGTGTGTGTGTGTGTGTGTGTGTGTGTGTTTATGAGGCGCCGGACTGGACAAAAGACAGAGAGAGACCGAATGTGTCCGAGCATAAAATAGTTTGTTTATAAATAAATTACACATTTCTGAAGAAGGGTTGGCTCTCCACAGAACATAAAATATTTATTTTATTTTATTTTATTTTATTTTTCGTGTTCGCATTTATGAGGAAAAAACAATGTTACGGACGTGTCAGTTCTCCGTTACGGACGGGACCGCTCTGAAAACGGCACTAAAAGACTGCTTTAAAACTTTCACAGAGACCTCAAACAGAAAGCACAAAGCCTTTTTTTAAAGTGAATTTCGTTTTGTATTAATTGTATCTTAATTTTGATCAATGTTTCATCAACCAATTGCCAGGATTTAATATAGCAGACAATAGATAATCACGACACGTGGAGGCGCCGGCGCGTGAACTGGAGCTAGTCCAATAAGTGAACCGAAACTCAGCGTATAAGGTAGCCTACTCGCCTCACAGACCTGAGACATATATAGAAAGCTTGAAATGTCTACTTTTAAACAGAACAATTCAAAACGAAAGAAAACAGTGTTCTCTGCTTATGTAATCCGTATGAAATGTGCATTTCTCTCTGGCGCGTTCACTACTGAAGATCGCGAGTCAGCATCGTCAACTTCATCTTTGCAGCCGACACTGACACAGAAAACACTTGTTTATTAGTAAACAATTAAAATGTCTCCTGCTATATTTTAGCCTACATATTCATTCATTACTTTTGCTGGTTCTTTGTGACAGCTTTTAGGTGCTTTATTGGCAGCGCCACCATGAACGCGTCAGCACCGAAAACATGGAGATTTTTTTCAATCCCTGTTTTGGCAGGGGAAAAACTGATCAGAAAATGTAACAAAACGTTGTAGAAATGTAGTGGAGTAGAAAGTATAATAATTGCTGCAAAAAGTAACGAAGTAAAAGTCAAAAGTATGCACTATTGATTCTATTGAAGTAAAGTACAGATAAGTGAAAAATTTACTTAAGTAAAGTAACAAAGTATTTGTACTTCATTACGTTCCACCACTGGCCAGATATGAGCAGATTCTGCGCAATACGCTGTATTTAATATATCATGACTCACGAGTATTTGCACTAAATCTGTGCTGATTTGTCTTACACAAACTTCCCCAATAAAGTGAGTAAAATAAGTAACACATGAAATTAGCCAGTGATTTACAGCGTTAGCCGGCACTGTTGAGTTTTACCCGCGTTAGCGAGTGTTCATCTCTAACCCTGGACTCACACTCGCACCTGTAACCGGTTGATCTCTGCACAGATGATGGTTATAAGAGCGTTCTGCTGGACTTGGAGAGGTCTCGTAACGCCAGCGAACACATCCAGGAGTGGTGGATCGTGGACCAGCCGTCCGCAGGGAAGATCCAGATGCGGTCCGAGCAGAAGCTGGAGAAGAAGAGCGCGGCCGGACTGCAGCTCTACGTCTTCAGCGATAAAGTCAGTCCTCCCAGCCTGGGCTTCCTGGCGGGATACGGGTGAGTCGCGGGAGAGCCTCGGGAACGCCTCGATAAGGGTTTGCATGCTAGTCCAGCGCCGTTAGCCGGATCCAGCAGACTAGCCTTACAAGGCAGTTTTATTCTGGACATAACTTTTACTCAGTTGCAAAAAAAGGTAGATCGGTCTAATTTGAATCCGAACTTTAAGACTAGACTGCTCGCTTATCTCAAACCTGTATGAGTTTCTTTCTGCTGCTGAATATGAGAAGATATTTTGAAGAAAGTTGGAAACCAGACGGTTGTTGGACACCAGTATTTTTTTTTCCTACTATGGAAGTCCATCAACTGTCTGTCAATCATTCTTCAAGATATCTTCCTTTGTGTTCAGCAGGAGAAAGAAATATTTACAGGTTTGAAACAACTTGAGGATGAGTAAATGATGACAGAATTGTAATTTTTAATTGAGAACTATTCCTATTCCTTTAACTGAACAGCTGTGTTTATGCATTTGCAGGTTTTCCCCTCAAAAAAAGTGATTTTTTTAGATAAAAAATTACACATTTTATGGTGGTAATTTAATAACTTACTCGACTTTTTGTGGTGAAATTAAACAAAACCTAAAATCAACAAAATAATCACAAAAAGTGCAGTACTAACAGTTATTGACAAGCGAAATAATTCTGCGATCTTTGAACAAAATCTTCATAGAAGCAGAGCAAACAGTTAATATACTTCTCTCACTGGAAGTTGCACTTTTTGCAATTATTTTGCAGTTAAATGCCGAATTATGCAGGATTGTAACAAAAAAAAAAGTAATTTTCTTGATTTTGCATTTTGTTTATAGATCGAAGAATTATTTAATTAAGGTGTCAATAACTGTTAGCACTGCACTGTTTGCTATTATTTTGTCAATGTGGATGAATGGTGAAAGAATCTGTTCCATGATCACAGAATTATCTCATTAGCGTTAACTAATAATAATGCACTTTATTTTGTGGTTAAATTGTCAATAATTTTTTTGTGGATTATTTTGCAGTATAGTCACAAATAATGCAGGATTGCAAACATCGTACAGAACTATCTCACTGATGTGTTAATGACTTGGTAATGCACTTTTTGTGGTTAAATCGTGAATTATGCAAGATTGACAAAAATAGTGTAAGTCTGATCGTTGAACACGACGCGGAATCATCAAAAAACGAACACGTCAACTGTTAATACTGCACTTTTTGACGTTATTTTGCAGTAAAGTCACAAATTATGCAAACAATGTGTTAACTGTGAGAAGTTTTGTGATTGTCTGGTGGTTAAATGTCAAATGCTGGTCTCCCGCAGGATCATGGGCCTGTACGCATCGGTGGTGCTGGTGATCGGGAAGTTCGTGCGCGAGTTCTTCAGTGGCATCTCTCACTCCATCATGTTCGAGGAGCTCCCGTGTGTGGACCGAATCCTCAAACTCTGCACCGACATCTTCCTGGTGCGCGAGACGGGCGAGCTGGAGCTCGAGGAGGACCTGTACGCCAAACTCATCTTCCTCTACCGCTCCCCCGAGACCATGATCAAGTGGACCAGGGAGAAGACCAAATGAGGACTGAGAGAAACTGATGACAAGAGGTTGCTGACAACAACGTGATAATAGCGGAGTCCTGCTTGAGATTTAGAGCTTGAGAAACTGCCAGAAACACGCAGCCAATGGGATCAGGATCGAGGTTTTAATGCGCTCTAGCGCCACCTGTCTGTTAGAAGTCTCGATAATCGCGCGCTGTGCAATATACTGTCCTGGAGGCTGACTGATAACTTGAACAAAGAAAGGAGGTTGAGAGACACTAGGCACTTTTTCTTCAGAGAAAACTGGACCCAGAAGTGCTCGGGTTCTTCAGGACTATCCTAGCTCGACGTATAGGCTTGGCGGAGGACTGAAGCGTTCTCAGGAACGGGGCGAGCCGAGCTTAACCGGCTCTGTGTGTGTGATTGTGGATCAGGATCATAAAAACACAGTCTGGAAACATGTTTGCCTGTGCTTTTTTCTTGCATTTTCACCATTGTGTATGAGTAAAGTCTACAATATTCACTGCATCTAAAGTATGCAAAAACAATCATTTTTATTTATTCATTGGTATTCTGCACCCATGCAATCACAGTAAACATAATTTAGGTCCTCGTTAATAACAGAAATTGTTCCCCGCAATTTCAAAGCACATCAACTAAAACAAAACCGGTTTCGTATATTCAGATTATCTTAAGGCATTTCATGCAGATCTGGTGACGCTTCATATACAAAGAAGGAATGGAGTTCATGTTGTTTTGTAGAGCAGGCACTGTTATTCAATATTCATATGATAGTGTATAATTGAACACGATGTAGTCCAGCACTACTGAAGTCTGAAACACTGAACATCAGATGATACAGTAAAGGCTGTTCTCTCAGGTGTGGGTTTGCCTTTAAACTCGCGTTAAAATCAATGTTATATGCTAAAGAGATCAGGCAAACGCAAACCTAACGTTCACTTTAAAGGCAAACCTGAATAATAAACACACATGCTTGTGAGGAGTTGTTGAGTAGCTTTTCTGAAAGCATCTTAAAACACAGATACGTCCAGTTCAGGGATATAATCATGCATGCGCTCTCGGGCAGCAGAAGTGTGTGTTTAACACAGTCCTCCAGCGTACTCATCCTCGTCTTCCTGCGGCTGCGCGGCTCCAGCCTCTCCGCTAGCGCTAGCGGCGGGTTTCTTCTTCTTCCCTCCTCCGGGCACCTGCAGGCTGAGGGCCAGCTTGGCGTACTGTAGGACAGGTGAGAACGAACACACACACACACACACACACACACACACACACATCAGTGTGGAGAAACGCTGAAGAAAGAGCTCATTGACATACAACAGTCCACAACACCTGCTAAATGCTCAGCATGGCTCGGCCCGCCCTGAGGATGACTGACACACACCAGGATGTTAAAGAGCTCATTTACATATTTTAAAGGTACGGTAGCAAACAAACATGACCTTGACTAACATTATAGCAGGGAAATAAAACACAGAAGGGAGGAAAACGAGTCTTTTGCCTTGTCCAAACACACACACACTTGTGGTCTTGGCCACTTGAGAGCGCATGCACACGACAGAAGGAAAGTGCGCTAGACCGTCGCATGTCTGAAAAAAGCAGAAGTGCAGCGCCCTTAATGAACACTCTCTCCAATACCGCTTCAGAGATAAGCGTATCCCATCATGCATTATGTTCGGGAACTCACACTGCAAAAAATGCCTTTCTTACTTAGTATTTTAGTCTTGTTTTCAGTTCAAATATCTAAACAATTCTTAAATCAAGATGCATTTACTAGACCAGTAAAATGCCAAGAAAATCGGGTAAGAAAAATAATGTTGTTTCTGTTTGAATTAAGATTATTTCTCTGACCTCATTAGCAGATCATTTTGCTTATTTTAAGCAAAACCTCTTAATTTTGATTTATTACTCCAGAAAACAAGACATAATATCTCATGGCATTTTACTCTAGTAAATGCATCTTTTAGATATTTAGACTGCAAACAAGACTCAAATACTAAGTAAGTAAAGCATGTTTTGCAGAGCACGTTCCCCGAAATCGCGAGATGTTGAGGAAAACACTGTAATTGACATTAATTAGATGCATATCATTTGGTAGTAAAAACAAAGTGTTGCACATGTTATTGGTGTAAAGATGAGTATGATGTGTGTGTAGGCCTGTTATGTACGACATTTGCAACGGTTTTGATCACTTAATTAGAAGCAGCACAATTTAAAATGTGTGTGTTCTGTTAGCGACTCCTGAACACACGTTTATTTTAAAATGCAAAGTATTGAAAATATAATAAATAAAAGCTCTAAACACTTGCATTTTTTGCGAGACTATAAGTGTGTCCCATCGAGTAATCTTCTAGTTCTACACACACTTGCAGTGTTTACGCCTACATGAACACTTGGGGCAAGTGGTCAAGAGCCAAGAACACGAGTGTGTGTGTGTGTGTGTGTGTGTGTGTGTGTGTGTGTGTGTGTCTGGACAAGGCATTTCTCTACTCTACTGTAATATGCAGATGTTTTGTCATTGATGATGTCATACCTGCCACAATCCTGGAAGTGTGAATCAAACAAATCAGAGACAGTGAGGAGCTTAGAAACACTGAGCCTGAACACACTGACCAGAGGGACGTTTGCTCTGACAGACAGCGAAGGTACAACACATATGATTAATAAAGTATCATATCTGTGCTTTATGTGCTTTTTTCAATTAAAATAAAGTTTCTACATGTAAGGCACCGCCAGTTTTAGTCAATTCTGAGATTTTGCTTCCATTCCTTCTGACTAGTGGAAAGAAAACATCTAAAATACACATATTAGTGTTTATTTTAATACTTTATCTGCAGTACCGGTCAAAAGTTTGGAAACTTTTCTTTTTTACCATCATTACTCCAGTCTTCAGTGTCACATGATCCTTCAGAAATCACTCTAATATGAGGATCTGATGCTCAGTGCTGAAAACAGTTGTGCTGCTTCATATTTTAATGCAATATAAATCTTTACTATCTCTTTTTATCGATTTAACACATCCTTGCGGAATAAAAGTATTCATTTCTTTCACAAAAAGAAAGAAAAAATTGCTGACCCCAAACTTTTAAACGGTAGTGCATTTCTGTTTTAAATAAATGTTGTTTTTAAAGGAGTCGTTCACTTCAGAATTAAGATTTCCTGATAATTTACTTACACACACTCGTCATCCAAGATGTTCATGTCTTTCTTTCTTCAGTCGAACAGAAATGAAGGTTTCTGAGTAAATCACTCCAGGATGTTCCTCCATATAGTGTCTTCAATGGGGTCCAACGGGTCGAAGGTCCAGATGGGAGTTTCAGTGCGGCTTTTTTATAAAATGTCCGCTGGTTTGTCTAGATGAGACTCTTATTCCTCGGCTGGATCGTGTCGAGACTTTGAAGCCGCACTGAAATTCACATCTGGACCGTCGACCCGTTGGACCCCATTGAAGACACTATATGGAGGAACATCCTGGAGTGTTTTCCTCAAAAACCTTCATATATTTTCCACTGAAGAAAGAAAGACATGAACATCTTGGATGACGTGTGTGTGTGTGTGAGTAAATTATCAGGAAATCTTAATTCTGAAGTGAACTAATCCTTTAATTAACTATATGTACTTACTATAGAGTTAGAGTTGAGGGTTAGTTACTTGTTATTACTATAGTAAGTACATGTAGTAATGTGTAACTACGTCATCTTAAAATAAAGTGTTACCGACAGACTATCCTCAACTGAGGAAAGTTATATACACACACACACAGATGTCGAGTGTGAGACTCACGTCGTTGTCCATGTATCTGAGCAGGGGTGAGGTACACACGCGGGTCACCTGATCTTCATCTTGCTCGTCGTAACCCTGCAGGAGTTGCTCCATGGCGATGCAGTCTTCGCTCCCGCTGAACCCTGGGATACTGTAGCTCTCGCGCACACAGCGGTCCGCCGCCACGTAGTCCGCGCGGTGGAGGTGCACCAGCACCTGTGCGATGGTTTTCTGTCACACACACACACACACACACACACACACACACAACACCATCACTCACTGCAATGCATCCAGTGTTTCCCCTAGTGTTGAGGCGTGTGACGAATACGTGCTGTCAAATCTTTAGTAATCAAAAAGCATGTCTAATTAATTGAAACCATAAAACTTAAAACATAAAACAACATTTAAAAAAAATTACTCTATGAAATGTTTTTTTTTTTCTTCACAAATTCAGTGTTGTGTTTTTATCTGGTAATGAAATGAAGACATAAAACATGAATGCAATTTATCTCAATCATATGAAATTAAACCTTTTGTCCAACAACGTGCTGCACTATGAGCTTTACTGTTAAAATTAAAACATGGAAGAAATCTGTTAAAAAATTGTGATTATTCCTTACAAAGTAAAGCTACTGCAGAGCTCAGTGCAGTGATATATGAGCCCTGAGACGCACCTTGAAACAGGTCGGATAATTCTCTATCTCTTTATACATGTTCTTCTCCTTCTGCAGTGACACAGCGGCCTCGTCAAACCTGGAGTAATCATCACAATCCTGCATTAAAATAATACGCTACACAATTCAAAATACCAAAGCAAACTCTAAAACATAATTGCTATGGATGCACTGAAAATGAAAAAAGCTATTTTCATTATTTAATGAATGTTACAGTTTATTGTAGTTTTAAAGGTGCAGTGTGTAATATTTAGGAGGATCTGTTGACAGAAGTGCAATATCATAAACATAACTGTGTTTCCAGTGGTGTATAAAGACCTTACACAATGAACCGTTATTACTTTAGTATGAGGCATTTCTCTCTACACACACCGCGGGTCCGCTTACATCCACATGTTTCTACGGTGGCCCTGAGCGGACAAACGCATTTTGGCACAATGTTGTTCTAGCTAAAGTCAGCGAATAAAACATTGACACAATGATGAACAAGTGACAATAATATTCACAATAACATCGTTTTACTGAATAATTAAGTAAACATAATTTCTTAATTTATCTTTGTAAAGAAACTTCATTGCTGGACTGGCTACTCTCTGCTGCCTCAGGTGATGACATCACTTCCTGTCGGCCAGCGTAACTTCTGCTGGGTGCAGTTCACAACCTCACCACTAGATGCTGTTAAAACTTACACACTGCACCTTTAAATGGATACTTCACCTCTGGGAAGATGAATGTGTATTTAAAATAGGTCATTTAAGTAGAAGAAATGTGAAGAAATTTTTGAATTTGGAGCTTTCTAGACTGAGAAAAGCCAGAAAATGTATTTTTGGCTTATGTGGATGAAAGACAACAACTCCCAGAATGCACTTGCTTCGCTGCCTTAGGAGGCCACGCCTACCGGTAAGAGTGTGCAGTTGTAAACAACAAGGCTAGCCTAAGTAAGTGATGAGTTTGCCAGGGATTTAGAGATCGTCCAAAATGTCCGGGATTCGGCTTTTGCGTTCTACAGTCGCCATTCATCATGTTTACTGTGGCGAGCAGGACGAGGCTGACGGCCGCGGGAGAACGTTATCATGTTTACTGTGGCGAGCAGGATGAGGCTGACGGCCGCGGGAGAACGTTATCATGTTTACTGTGGCGAGCAGGACGAGGCTGAGGGCCGCGGGAGAACGTTATCATGTTTACTGTGGCGAGCAGGACGAGGCTGACGGCCGCGGGAGAACGTTATCATGTTTACTGTGGCGAGCAGGACGAGGCTGAGGGCCGCGGGAGAACGTTATCATGTTTACTGTGGCGAGCAGGACGAGGCTGACGGCCGCGGGAGAACGTTATCATGTTTACTGTGGCGAGCAGGATGAGGCTGAGGGCCGCGGGAGAACGTTATCATGTTTACTGTGGCGAGCAGGATGAGGCTGACGGCCGCGGGAGAACGTTATCATGTTTACTGTGGCGAGCAGGATGAGGCTGACGGCCGCGGGAGAACGTTATCATGTTTACTGTGGCGAGCAGGACGAGGCTGACGGCCGCGGGAGAACGTTATCATGTTTACTGTGGCGAGCAGGATGAGGCTGAGGGCCGCGGGAGAACGTTATCATGTTTACTGTGGCGAGCAGGACGAGGCTGACGGCCGCGGGAGAACGTTATCATGTTTACTGTGGCGAGCAGGATGAGGCTGACGGCCGCGGGAGAACGTTATCATGTTTACTGTGGCGAGCAGGATGAGGCTGACGGCCGCGGGAGAACGTTATCATGTTTACTGTGGCGAGCAGGATGAGGCTGACGGCCGCGGGAGAACGTTATCATGTTTACTGTGGCGAGCAGGACAAGGCTGAGGGGCGCGGGAGAACGGCATCATGTTTACTGTGGCGAGCAGGACGAGGCTGACGGCCGCGGGAGAACGTTATCATGTTTACTGTGGCGAGCAGGATGAGGCTGAGGGGCGCGGGAGAACGGCATCATGTTTACTGTGGCGAGCAGGACGAGGCTGACGGCCGCGGGAGAACGTTATCATGTTTACTGTGGCGAGCAGGACGAGGCTGAGGGCCGCGGGAGAACGTTATCATGTTTACTGTGGCGAGCAGGACAAGGCTGACGGCCGCGGGAGAACGTTATCATGTTTACTGTGGCGAGCAGGATGAGGCTGACGGCCGCGGGAGAACGTTATCATGTTTACTGTGGCGAGCAGGATGAGGCTGACGGCCGCGGGAGAACGTTATCATGTTTACTGTGGCGAGCAGGACGAGGCTGACGGCCGCGGGAGAACGTTACCATGTTTACTGTGGCGAGCAGGATGAGGCTGACGGCCGCGGGAGAACGTTATCATGTTTACTGTGGCGAGCAGGACGAGGCTGACGGCCGCGGGAGAACGTTATCATGTTTACTGTGGCGAGCAGGACGAGGCTGACGGCCGCGGGAGAACGTTATCATGTTTACTGTGGCGAGCAGGATGAGGCTGAGGGCCGCGGGAGAACGTTATCATGTTTACTGTGGCGAGCAGGATGAGGCTGACGGCCGCGGGAGAACGTTATCATGTTTACTGTGGCGAGCAGGACGAGGCTGAGGGCCGCGGGAGAACGTTATCATGTTTACTGTGGCGAGCAGGACGAGGCTGACGGCCGCGGGAGAACGTTATCATGTTTACTGTGGCGAGCAGGATGAGGCTGAGGGCCGCGGGAGAACGTTATCATGTTTACTGTGGCGAGCAGGACGAGGCTGACGGCCGCGGGAGAACGTTATCATGTTTACTGTGGCGAGCAGGATGAGGCTGAGGGCCGCGGGAGAACGTTATCATGTTTACTGTGGCGAGCAGGACGAGGCTGAGGGCCGCGGGAGAACGTTATCATGTTTACTGTGGCGAGCAGGACGAGGCTGAGGGCCGCGGGAGAACGTTATCATGTTTACTGTGGCGAGCAGGACGAGGCTGACGGCCGTGGGAGAACGTTATCATGTTTACTGTGGCGAGCAGGATGAGGCTGAGGGCCGCGGGAGAACGTTATCATGTTTACTGTGGCGAGCAGGACGAGGCTGACGGCCGCGGGAGAACGTTATCATGTTTACTGTGGCGAGCAGGATGAGGCTGACGGCCGCGGGAGAACGTTATCATGTTTACTGTGGCGAGCAGGACGAGGCTGACGGCCGCGGGAGAACGTTATCATGTTTACTGTGGCGAGCAGGATGAGGCTGAGGGCCGCGGGAGAACGTTATCATGTTTACTGTGGCGAGCAGGACGAGGCTGAGGGCCGCGGGAGAACGTTATCATGTTTACTGTGGCGAGCAGGACGAGGCTGAGGGCCGCGGGAGAACGTTATCATGTTTACTGTGGCGAGCAGGACGAGGCTGACGGCCGCGGGAGAACGTTATCATGTTTACTGTGGCGAGCAGGACGAGGCTGAGGGCCGCGGGAGAACGTCATCATGTTTACTGTGGCGAGCAGGACGAGGCTGAGGGCCGCGGGAGAACGTTATCATGTTTACTGTGGCGAGCAGGACGAGGCTGACGGCCGCGGGAGAACGTTATCATGTTTACTGTGGCGAGCAGGATGAGGCTGACGGCCGCGGGAGAACGTTACCATGTTTACTGTGGCGAGCAGGACGAGGCTGAGGGCCGCGGGAGAACGTTATCATGTTTACTGTGGCGAGCAGGACGAGGCTGAGGGCCGCGGGAGAACGTTATCATGTTTACTGTGGCGAGCAGGATGAGGCTGACGGCCGCGGGAGAACGTTATCATGTTTACTGTGGCGAGCAGGATGAGGCTGACGGCCGCGGGAGAACGTCATCATGTTTACTGTGGCGAGCAGGATGAGGCTGACGGCCGCGGGAGAACGTTACCATGTTTACTGTGGCGAGCAGGATGAGGCTGAGGGCCGCGGGAGAACGTTATCATGTTTACTGTGGCGAGCAGGACGAGGCTGACGGCCGCGGGAGAACGTTATCATGTTTACTGTGGCGAGCAGGACGAGGCTGACGGCCGCGGGAGAACGTTATCATGTTTACTGTGGCGAGCAGGACGAGGCTGAGGGCCGCGGGAGAACGTTATCATGTTTACTGTGGCGAGCAGGACGAGGCTGACGGCCGCGGGAGAACGTTATCATGTTTACTGTGGCGAGCAGGACGAGGCTGACGGCCGCGGGAGAACGTTATCATGTTTACTGTGGCGAGCAGGATGAGGCTGACGGCCGCGGGAGAACGTTATCATGTTTACTGTGGCGAGCAGGATGAGGCTGACGGCCGCGGGAGAACGTTATCATGTTTACTGTGGCGAGCAGGACGAGGCTGAGGGCCGCGGGAGAACGTTATCATGTTTACTGTGGCGAGCAGGATGAGGCTGACGGCCGCGGGAGAACGTTATCATGTTTACTGTGGCGAGCAGGACGAGGCTGAGGGCCGCGGGAGAACGGCATCATGTTTACTGTGGCGAGCAGGATGAGGCTGACGGCCGCGGGAGAACGTTATCATGTTTACTGTGGCGAGCAGGACGAGGCTGAGGGCCGCGGGAGAACGGCATCATGTTTACTGTGGCGAGCAGGACGAGGCTGACGGCCGCGGGAGAACGTTATCATGTTTACTGTGGCGAGCAGGACGAGGCTGACGGCCGCGGGAGAACGTTATCATGTTTACTGTGGCGAGCAGGACGAGGCTGACGGCCGCGGGAGAACGTTATCATGTTTACTGTGGCGAGCAGGACGAGGCTGACGGCCGCGGGAGAACGTTATCATGTTTACTGTGGCGAGCAGGACGAGGCTGAGGGGCGCGGGAGAACGTTATCATGTTTACTGTGGCGAGCAGGATGAGGCTGAGGGCCGCGGGAGAACGTTATCATGTTTACTGTGGCGAGCAGGATGAGGCTGAGGGCCGCGGGAGAACGTTATCATGTTTACTGTGGCGAGCAGGACGAGGCTGAGGGCCGCGGGAGAACGTTATCATGTTTACTGTGGCGAGCAGGATGAGGCTGACGGCCGCGGGAGAACGTTATCATGTTTACTGTGGCGAGCAGGATGAGGCTGACGGCCGCGGGAGAACGTTACCATGTTTACTGTGGCGAGCAGGATGAGGCTGACGGCCGCGGGAGAACGTTATCATGTTTACTGTGGCGAGCAGGATGAGGCTGACGGCCGCGGGAGAACGTTATCATGTTTACTGTGGCGAGCAGGACGAGGCTGACGGCCGCGGGAGAACGTTATCATGTTTACTGTGGCGAGCAGGACGAGGCTGAGGGCCGCGGGAGAACGTTATCATGTTTACTGTGGCGAGCAGGATGAGGCTGAGGGCCGCGGGAGAACGTTATCATGTTTACTGTGGCGAGCAGGATGAGGCTGACGGCCGCGGGAGAACGTTATCATGTTTACTGTGGCGAGCAGGACGAGGCTGACGGCCGCGGGAGAACGGCATCATGTTTACTGTGGCGAGCAGGACGAGGCTGAGGGGCGCGGGAGAACGGCATCATGTTTACTGTGGCGAGCAGGATGAGGCTGACGGCCGCGGGAGAACGGCATCATGTTTACTGTGGCGAGCAGGATGAGGCTGACGGCCGCGGGAGAACGTTATCATGTTTACTGTGGCGAGCAGGACGAGGCTGAGGGGCGCGGGAGAACGGCATCATGTTTACTGTGGCGAGCAGGACGAGGCTGACGGCCGCGGGAGAACGTTATCATGTTTACTGTGGCGAGCAGGACGAGGCTGACGGCCGCGGGAGAACGTTATCATGTTTACTGTGGCGAGCAGGACGAGGCTGACGGCCGCGGGAGAACGTTATCATGTTTACTGTGGCGAGCAGGACGAGGCTGACGGCCGCGGGAGAACGTTATCATGTTTACTGTGGCGAGCAGGACGAGGCTGAGGGGCGCGGGAGAACGTTATCATGTTTACTGTGGCGAGCAGGATGAGGCTGAGGGCCGCGGGAGAACGTTATCATGTTTACTGTGGCGAGCAGGATGAGGCTGAGGGCCGCGGGAGAACGTTATCATGTTTACTGTGGCGAGCAGGACGAGGCTGAGGGCCGCGGGAGAACGTTATCATGTTTACTGTGGCGAGCAGGATGAGGCTGACGGCCGCGGGAGAACGTTATCATGTTTACTGTGGCGAGCAGGATGAGGCTGACGGCCGCGGGAGAACGTTACCATGTTTACTGTGGCGAGCAGGATGAGGCTGACGGCCGCGGGAGAACGTTATCATGTTTACTGTGGCGAGCAGGACGAGGCTGAGGGCCGCGGGAGAACGTTATCATGTTTACTGTGGCGAGCAGGATGAGGCTGACGGCCGCGGGAGAACGTTATCATGTTTACTGTGGCGAGCAGGATGAGGCTGACGGCCGCGGGAGAACGTTATCATGTTTACTGTGGCGAGCAGGACGAGGCTGACGGCCGCGGGAGAACGTTATCATGTTTACTGTGGCGAGCAGGACGAGGCTGAGGGCCGCGGGAGAACGTTATCATGTTTACTGTGGCGAGCAGGATGAGGCTGAGGGCCGCGGGAGAACGTTATCATGTTTACTGTGGCGAGCAGGATGAGGCTGACGGCCGCGGGAGAACGTTATCATGTTTACTGTGGCGAGCAGGACGAGGCTGACGGCCGCGGGAGAACGGCATCATGTTTACTGTGGCGAGCAGGACGAGGCTGAGGGGCGCGGGAGAACGGCATCATGTTTACTGTGGCGAGCAGGATGAGGCTGACGGCCGCGGGAGAACGGCATCATGTTTACTGTGGCGAGCAGGACGAGGCTGAGGGGCGCGGGAGAACGGCATCATGTTTACTGTGGCGAGCAGGACGAGGCTGAGGGGCGCGGGAGAACGGCATCATGTTTACTGTGGCGAGCAGGATGAGGCTGAGGGCCGCGGGAGAACGTTATCATGTTTACTGTGGCGAGCAGGATGAGGCTGACGGCCGCGGGAGAACGTTATCATGTTTACTGTGGCGAGCAGGACGAGGCTGAGGGGCGCGGGAGAACGGCATCATGTTTACTGTGGCGAGCAGGACGAGGCTGAGGGGCGCGGGAGAACGTTATCATGTTTACTGTGGCGAGCAGGACGAGGCTGAGGGCCGCGGGAGAACGGCATCATGTTTACTGTGGCGAGCAGGACGAGGCTGAGGGCCGCGGGAGAACGTTATCATGTTTACTGTGGCGAGCAGGATGAGGCTGAGGGCCGCGGGAGAACGTTATCATGTTTACTGTGGCGAGCAGGATGAGGCTGAGGGCCGCGGGAGAACGTTATCATGTTTACTGTGGCGAGCAGGATGAGGCTGACGGCCGCGGGAGAACGTTATCATGTTTACTGTGGCGAGCAGGATGAGGCTGACGGCCGCGGGAGAACGTTATCATGTTTACTGTGGCGAGCAGGATGAGGCTGAGGGCCGCGGGAGAACGTTATCATGTTTACTGTGGCGAGCAGGATGAGGCTGACGGCCGCGGGAGAACGTTATCATGTTTACTGTGGCGAGCAGGATGAGGCTGAGGGCCGCGGGAGAACGTTATCATGTTTACTGTGGCGAGCAGGACGAGGCTGTCGGCCGCGGGAGAACGTTATCATGTTTACTGTGGCGAGCAGGATGAGGCTGAGGGCCGCGGGAGAACGTTATCATGTTTACTGTGGCGAGCAGGATGAGGCTGACGGCCGCGGGAGAACGTTATCATGTTTACTGTGGCGAGCAGGATGAGGCTGAGGGCCGCGGGAGAACGTTATCATGTTTACTGTGGCGAGCAGGACGAGGCTGACGGCCGCGGGAGAACGTTATCATGTTTACTGTGGCGAGCAGGATGAGGCTGACGGCCGCGGGAGAACGTTATCATGTTTACTGTGGCGAGCAGGACGAGGCTGACGGCCGCGGGAGAACGGCGCGAGGCCGGTGGCGTCATTACTGAGACGCGCCGGGTCTCGCAACGGAGGAGCGGGAATTTTTCTTAGCAATGGTAAAACGCACATCGACCGATCACTTGTTTAGCGTTCATGTAAACACTACATTCAGATTCACCAATCGGAATGAATTCAGTTAGATTGAAAGGTGTGCATGTAAACAATGAATGGCGACCGCAGAAAGCAAAAGCTGAATCCCGGACATTTTGAACGATCTCGCCCGCCGGACAAGTCCGGGAAAAAGAGGATGGTAACCCCTACTTACTCAGCTTTCTCCTATTATTCAGCTTTCTCCACAGAACAAGAGCCTGCTAGCTTAGCTTCCAAAGAAAGACGGCTGATACTGTGTACATTCTGTGAGTGAGATCCCACCCTGTATGGGCGGGTTGAACACATGCGGAACAGCGCCATCTACTGGCTGTAGTCTTTAGCCTCTGGACAGAAAATCCTCCGATGACGCAAAATGACGATTTTTGCGTCATCGGAGGATTTTTTCCAGACAAAAAATACATAAATCTCTCCTCTCAGGGGGATATGAGGGGGGAAAGCACGGTAATTCGAAAATACTACAGGTTTTCTACTAATACAAAGCTTAATGCTAAATCCTGAAGTATCCCTTTAAATGTTTATATTTCACCAAGACCTGGAGAAGAAACCATTCTGTTATTAAAGAGTTTATATAAAAACTGCCTTATTATTAAATATTATAATATTTAATATTAAATATTAAATTTAAATGTTTAGTTTATAATTTGAATGTTGATTAATAAGTTTGTTTGATTAATTAATTGATAATAATTTATTTCCAGTTTTTGGCCCATCCCTAATAATCACAAAACTTTACAATGAGTTAACATCAGTTATGAACTAATAATGAGAAGAACTTCTACAGCATTTATTAACCTTATTTTAATAAAACATTTTAGTTGTATGTGTTGATATTAGTGATGCACTGTGGACCAACATGAAGATGAACATGTTAATCTTGAACATCGATTAATAAATGTAAGTTTGTAAGTTAATGTTAGTTAGTGCATTAATAACTGCGATCTTACTTCTGTTGCCGAACCAGAAGTCGTGATGCTTTGCCTATGAGCTCCACAGCTTGCCTCAGTCGCTCCTCGTTCTGAGCACACACACGACAGAAGACGAGACAGTGTTAGTCTGAGGGTGTGTGTGAGGAAGTGTGTGTTCTGTGGTGTTACGCGAGCCTGACCTCGAACACTCCTGCCGCCTGCTGGTACAGGTGAACGGCTTTGGCCAGATCCAGAGGCTCGATCAACCTGCGAACGACAGATTCAGAGTCAGAGGAACTCCTCACTGGTGTAGACGTGTGTGTAGACGTGTGTGTAGATGTGCGAGTATGAACACACACTTCCCCGCTCGGTCCAGGGCCATGGCAGCGGTGTCAGGAGTGCCGTTCTCCACGTACATCATGCTGGCCTTCTCGATGTACTCGATCGCTTCAGGTAATCTCTGCATGTCCTGTACAGCACGCACACACACACACACACACTTTCAGTTGTCATGTATCATTTACTCCGAACAACGTTTATACGAGGGTACGACGGGGCTAAAGGCCCAGCTTAAGAGAAATGAGCTTTTCTCTCCTTTAGTGTATGATTGCAGAAAAAACTATATATGTTTGTATTGAACATTGATGGAGATTATTCTGATCAATGATCACAGATTTTGTGTGAAAATACATCATTAAAGTGGTTTGTTTTGTTTAAAAATCGTATAAATGTGTGACACACGGGGCAAAAGACACACAGTACTGATACAAATAAACGTAAGACTTGTTCAAAACAATCACTTTAGCAAAGTTTGTACTATTTTCTGCTTGTGATAAATAAAATTATTCATTTTTGTTTAATAAATATACTGTCATTAAAATGTGTTCATTTTAAAAATTGTTTTGAAAAGTAAAGATTCTGAAAGCACTGAATGAGATCCCATAATAAATGAATCTAGCTTTACAATAATAAATAATTATGACATTTTATTATACATGATTAATATAATTTTTAAATATGGTTATACTGAATAATACTCAACTTCATATATGATATTTCCCATCTGAATCTAACCATGTGATGTCAACAAATGGAGAAGTCTGAGGCTGTTTATCATCATGTTAATTATTGTGTCTTTTACCTCAAATATCATACTTTTACATATTCATCCGTTATTGAAAAACTGCTGCTTTAATGTTGCTTGAACAAAACTGAAAAAAAAAAAATGTAAAAATTGTTTCAATAATTTTAGCGATTCTCGT
This sequence comes from Scardinius erythrophthalmus, assembly GCF_964197995.2. Taxonomy (NCBI): domain Eukaryota; kingdom Metazoa; phylum Chordata; class Actinopteri; order Cypriniformes; family Leuciscidae; genus Scardinius; species Scardinius erythrophthalmus. The sequence continues at coordinate 2,426,149 of NC_138242.1, forward strand.
TTGTTACTTAAATCTACAACATTTTTTAAAAACATTAAATATTAGATCAAATTAGCACAGAATCCACTTTGACTGTCGGCGATCGCCTCACGGATCAGACGAGTTTCCACGCGCATCATCACAAGCGGACGGTAAGAAAAGTGCTGAGCTGAACGTGTGTGCCATCTAGTGTTTTAAAAGAGAATAAAGCCAAACGTGCCTTTACCCCGCGACCCCTTTAGCCCTGTTTACCCTATTATATATATATAAACTTAATTAAATGAGAATATATCATCAGTTAACTGTACATTCATAATTTAACTTCAATGGCTAAAGCAAGTGAGACATATGAACAAGGGCTATAACTGGCATTTAAGGCATTTCTCCAACATAAATATGTATAATTATATATATATATATATATATATATATATATATATATATATATATATATATATATATATATATATATTCACTACCGTTCACAAGTTTGGGGTCAGTAAGATTTTTTTATTTATTTTTTTGGAAAGAAGTTAAAGAAATTAATACTTTTGTTCATCAAGGACACATTAAAAGTGACAGTAAAGACATTTATAATGTTACAAAAGATTCTATTTCAAATAAATGTTGCTCTTTTGACCTTTATATTCATCAAAAAATCCTGAGAAATAAAATGTATGATGGTTTCCACAGAAATCTGAACTATTTTCAACATTGTTAATAACCATAAATGTTTCTTGATCATCAAATCATCATATTAGAGTGATTTGTGAAGGATCATGTGACACTGAAGACTGGAGTAATGATGCTGAACATTCAGCTTTGATCACAGGAATAAATTACACTTTACTATATATTCACATAGAGAACAGCTGATTTACATTATAATAATATTACACATTTTTACTGTATTTTAAATCAAATAAAAGCAGCCTTGGTGAGCAGAAGAGACTCTTTTTAAAAACATTAAAAATCTTAGCGACCCCAAACTTGTGAACGGCAGTGTATGTATATACAGTACCAGTCAAAAGTTTGGAAACGTTACTATTTTTAATGTTTTTGAAAGAAGTCTCTTATGCTCATCAAGCCTGCAGTTAAAAAAAACAAAAAAACAAAAAAAAAACAGTAATATTATGAAATATTATTACAATTTAAAATAATGGTTCTCTTTTTTAATATACTTTAAAATGTAATTTATTTTTGTGATGCAAAGCTGAATTTTCACCAGCAAGTACTCCAGTCTTTGGTGTCTTATGATCCTTCAGAAATCATTCTAATATGCTGATTTATGATCAATGTTGGAAACAGTTGTGCTGCTTAATATTTTTTTTATAACCTGAGATACTTTTTTCAGGATTATTTGATGAATAAAAAGTTAAAAAGAACTGTATTTATTTAGAATAGAAATCTTTTGTAACAATATACACTACCGTTCAAAAGTTTGGGAACAATAACTATTTTTTTTTTAAGAAATTAGTACTTTAATTCAACAAGGATGCGTTAAATTGATAAAAGGTGATGGTAACGATTTATATTATTAGAAATGTTTTTATTTTGAATAAATGCTGTTTTTATGAATAAATGCTGTTAACGTTTTACTCATCAATGAATCCTGAAAAAAGTATTCCAAAAAATTATATTAAGCAGCACAACTGTTTCCATCATTGATAATAACTGAGTATCAAATCATCATATTAGAATGATTTCTGAAGGATCATAAGACACCAAAGACTGGAGTACTTGCTGATGACAATTCAGCTTTGCATCACAAAAATAAATTACATTTTAAAATATATTAAAAAAGAGAACCATTATTTTAAATTGTAATAATATCTCATAATATTACTGTTTTTTTTTTTTTTTTACTGCAGGCTTGATGAGCATAAGAGACTTCTTTCAAAAACATTAAAAATAGTAACGTTTCCAAACTTTTGACTGGTACTGTATAAATGAAGAGTTCAGATGCAAAAGCCTCTAAGTGCCATCTGAAATTTTCTTCTAAAATGATCATTTTTATCAAGCTTGTATATTCAATAATTCAATAATTTCACTTAAATGGCAATGCAAATTACCTATTAATTGTCATTTAAGTGAAATTACTGAACTTAAATATTCAAGCTTTATAAAAATGATCATTCTAGAGGAAAATTTCAGATGGCACTTAGAGGCTTTTGCATCTGAACTCTTCATATATAAAGTGAAGGCTTGAAATAAATGAATTGATGTAATAATTATAGTAGAATACATGTTTAGTCAATAGTAAATGCACTGACCTTCAGCATCATTCCTGCTTGCTCAAAAGCCCTGCATACAGAAACATGTTCATAACAAGCACATTTAAAGCAGCAGATGTCTGTAATCATGATGAATGTACTCACTTGGCGGCGTGAAAAAGCCTGAACAATGAGTCAAGGAAGAAGACAGCGGTGATTTTCAGGTTTAAACACTGCCGGATGATGTTTGACAGACTAATACATCACTATATCAGCGAGAACAGCAGATTCATGATGAAGGATACGATCTGTGGTTGGTGTGAGCCTCGGCCTCCAGCAGATACGCCTCCTTCGCCTGGTCCAGCTGTTTGGCGTTTTTGAAGGCAACAGCTGGAGAGGAAGATCATCATCATCATCATCATCAGAGACACCTGAGATTGTGTGTGTGTGTGTGTGTGTGTGTGTGTGTAATCTCACCTGCTTTGGAATATTCTGATGCTGCACTGTCATAATCGGGCTTCCACTTCATAAAGCTCGTCTTTAAACTGAATATATTGAGAATAAAAGCTTTCATTACATTCTTCATTTAACTTAAATGATTAAAGCAAGACAAACACGAAAACATGCCTATAACTGCGACACTTAAGGCATTTCTCCATCATAAAGTCTCATGTATAATTTGATATTCGTATAAAGAGACTTTAATGATCAATTTGCTGTGAAATAAGACGTGATGTTCATTTAAAACCACTATAGTAAACATTCAAGCATTACTTACTATTTTTCAGCCTTGGCGATGTGCTCGTGAGCTTCGTTGATTTTTTGAGCCATTGTGTATTAAATAAGCTTTTTACACATGAATTACTACAAATAATAATAAATAAAAGACTGTAGCAGCTCTAGCCCTGTAGTGCTGCTGTCACCTGATGATGACAATGGCGTTCACTTCCGGGTAACTAGTTCGGCGTCATTATTTATTTTGTTTTATTTACTTTTTTGTTTCTTTTATTGTTGTTCTTGTTGATATTATGTGCTGTTATATTATGTTTTCTGTATGATCCCGTTCCCAGGTATAAAAAAAAAAAAAAAAAAACTCGACGTCATCACCGTCGGGCGGCAAGTGTTGTTGTGATGCGTTTGACGGCTTCATAAAACTGAATCCTACATTAAAACGCATTTATATCTCAGAACTTTTTTTTTGGTCTCGCTGGAGGTATTTGTAATTAAAACTTCAAAAGACTTTTGCCTAACATACGGAAATTTAACCTAGCAATCTCTTCAAAACGCTTTCAAAATCCTAGTCAGCGATTGTGATACTCTGACCATAGATGTATACAAGTATAGAATCCTCATTAGCGGGCGTTTCATTGGGCCGCTATAGGTAAGCCGTCCGCCATATTGGAGCGGTCTGTGAACAGTCGACAGCGAGTTGATTGAGCATCTGCAACCGTAGTTAGAATCATGTATGAACAGAATTTATATATATATATATATATATATATATATATATATATATATATATATATATATATATATATATATATATGAGAAACATATTTCAGCAGAAGATTTTGCTTTACTAATAAAATACAACATAAGTGCGTCAGCTGATATTACTAAAGTCACCATAGTAAAACATGTATTATCCCATTTCTTTGGGAATTTAAATCTTCTCTTGGCGGTTTCAAAACCTGCGTAATGATCTGGCATCATTGATTCTTCCGTTAAGTGACGACACGCTGACCGTTGTAAGATGGCGGGCGCGCCTACGTGTCAGGAGCGGTCGAATGAGGCTTCTACGTATAAACATCTATGCCTCTGAGTGGTTCGCCATGACCTGCGTTGAGAAAAGTAACAGGTAACACGTGATGATAATAATGCTGGTACGTTCCACTCGTCACGGGCTAGAAATACATTTCTAACCGAAAAATGAAAGTGATCAAAAATGAAAATAAAACCAATGCAGTGAAAAATGAAAATAAGAATGATTTAGACATATCGGAGCTGGGCCTGTCAATATTTAAACGCTAGGCGTGGAACTTTGTTTTTGCCGCCCCCTGTTAGCTAAAAGAGGCATTAAAAGACCACATTATAATTGATCTATGAACAGTAGACAATAAACAGGAAGTTTTTACATTAATATTTTGATCAGTACAACTTGATAAAAATATAGCAAGCTCATTACCTATATTTAGGCAAGCAAACCCATTTCATGTACAAGATGTAATGTCTCAAATGTGTTCATATTAATTTTACCAACAAGCACTGGAAAACTAAATTTACAGTATCCTTCCATTAACTATAAATACACGTATAACCGAATAATGAAAACGATCATCTTCAATAGAAAATCGAATAAAACAAGTTCAAAGTGAAGAATGAAAATACGAATGATTTAGATATATCGGAACTGACCTGTCAATATTTAAACGCTAGGCGTGGAACTTTGTTTTTGCCGCCCCCTGTTGGCTAAAAGAGGCATTACAATATAATATATAATATATACACAATATATAATGTGGTCACATTATAATCCTTCTATAAATAATAAACAGGAAGTAATCACAGTGAGCTCATCTATATGTATGCACTCAAAACCATTTCATGTATAACATGCTTCAATTGTGTTCAAATTCACAGTGAATTCACAACTAAATTTACAGTATCCTTCCATTAACTATTTTCACATTCATGTTTTTTTTTTTGGATAAGTCAGGTTAACGTCATTGCTGATGTTCATTGCTGAAAGGCAAGTGCATGATGTGCACAAACAATTAAAAATACCAGAACATATTACATCGTTGGCATTTCTTTAATAAACATTTGCCAAAGGGGGGAAAAACATCTTCATACAAAAAAAAAAAAAAAGACATCGTTGCTAATCTCCTTGAAAATCATTTAAATGTCTCTTTCAATTTTACAATGGCTATAGACAAGAGCTGGTGGGGAACCGGTGAAAAACACAGCTTTGATCCGTTCACTCGTTCAGTAGATACACCAGTTCAATCGAGGCCAATCACACACACAAGTGCTACCAGTCATTCTGGAGTCTTTCTAAGGCCCTCCAGTGATTTTAACCTTGCGACAGAGCTCATAATCGTTGAATCGTCAGGAAGGAAAACAAAAAACTGACTTAAGGAGGGAAAAAAAACTAAAAGAAACTGAATTACATTACTGGTCATTTACATGTGCAGATACAGCACATTACTCCACTCGTTCCCACCTACTTTTATTCAGTAGTGCAAAACGTTGTAATACTAGTCTGTCCTCACGTAATTAAAGGAGACGCTAAGGTACAGGTCATAAAAACACTTACCCCGGCACGGTAAATGCACAAAAAAACAAAAAAGGTACATTTTCTTTAATTTAAAAGACAGCAGTAGAGAATAGATTACAAAAAAAATCAATCGGAGGGAAAAACAAAAACAGCTCTATGAAACGGTACGAGTGGGAAATGCAAAAAAATTCCCATCCCATCCCAAACAGTTCGTCCCTCCAGTTGCGGAACCCCCGAATTATTCAGAAATGTCACGATCTGAGAGCATTTAGTGCTGGTTTTGAGGGCTGTCTTTTAGAGTCTTAGACGCGTGTTCATTAATCCCGGTTTAAAAAGGGAGTCCTCTTCCCCGGAGCGACGCGTTCACGTGAGGAACGAACCCGAGCGGAAGCGCCCCGGACTGGGACGGGGAAGTCCAGGCTTGGCCCGGTGGAGCCGAGGGCCCGGGGCCGACCACGTGGTGATTGTACTCGAAGCGATGGTCCTTGTCTCCGCTGAACACCCCGGTGTCCGGGCCGAGGGGAGGGCGGGGGGGCATCATGTGACCGAGGTAGCTGGCGTGAGGGAACGGAGGCGGGGGCCGGCTGAAGTCCGCGGGGCGGGGGGCGTCGGGGGGGCCCGGCTGGGGCTCGGGGGCCTGCCGGTAGTCCAGGTCTGCGCAGGGAGGCGGCTCTGGAGGTTCTGGCGGGCGCTGGTCCGGCGGGAGGATGGAGAGCGGCTCCTGGGGCCGGGCGGACGAGACGCCCCCTTCAGACACTGCGGGGAACAGCAGGCATTAGGCAAGTCAGCTGCAGTTATACAGCGCTTTCTGCAGCACAGAGCGTTTCAAAGCAGCTTTACAGAGATCACAGGAGAATAATGTTGTGTCCAGAGGAAAACAGCGTCACAGTCCAGCTCGAGTCAGTCAGGGTTTAGTTCAGACACTGTAACATGAAACTCCAGGACTTCCAGCACTACCTTTTTGGTTTTCAATCAGAGATCTCACTTACCAAACAAAATCTTTATTATCTAAAATTATCTAAAAATTCCAGAAGGTTAGTGTTACCATTTAAAGGTGCAGTGTGTAATATTTAGGAGGATCTGTTGACAGAAGTGCAATATCATAAACATAACTGTGTTGTCAGTGGTGTATAAACCCTTACTTAATGAAGCGTAATGGTCATTTCTCTCTACACACACCGCGGGTCCGCTTACATCCACATGTTTCTACGGTGGCCCTGAGCGGACAAACGTAACTTCTGTTGGGTGCAATTCGCAAACTCACCACTAGATGCCGATAAAATGTACACACTGCACCTTTAATATTTCAATTCATAAAGTCCCCCCGTAACCAGTGTTGTCAAAAGTACCGACTTCGATCCCAAGTCGATCCTGAAATTTTAAAAATGTGAGGCTTTGAGCGGAATCATAAACACCTCTGATTGGCCGGTGTGTTCACGAACTCATCGGATATGTCTGATTGGCTACAATGATCAGAGCTTCAAAAACATGTTGTAAATATACATCAGTGACGCTCTTCAGCGAGCGCTTACACACTCGCACACACACACACACACACACACACAGGAGCGTTTGAAAGCAGCCGTCTATCAGCGGATCGGTCCTGCTTGTGCTTTCAAATGATCTCGTGCGCTGATCATTGTAGCCAATCACAGACATATCCGATGAGCTCGTGAACACAACGGCCAATCAGAGGAGTTTATGATTCCGCTCAAAGAGTCACATTTGAAAAATATCTTGAATGTAACTCGACACCCTCGCCTCATTTAGTATACACGGTTCTATGAATATGCAAATGAGCCCCGCCTCCATTCACTCACAGCAGCTCAGAGATCCACTAGTTGGTTTTCAATATAAAACCTGGTGAAATGAGTTATATTCCATATGTACTCCATAGCCAGCAGCCATATCACCCTGTAGCCCAAGACTGGTTGCCCACTGAAGCTAAGCAGGGCTGAGCCTGGTTAGTACCTGGATGGGAGACCTCCTGAGAAAAAACAGGTTGCTGCTGGAAGAGGTGTTAGTGAGGCCAGCAGGGGGCGCTCACCCTGTGGTCTGTGTGGGTCCTAACGCCCCAGTGTAGTGACGGGGACACTATACTGTCAAAGAGCACCGTCCTTCGGATGAGACGTAAAACCGAGGTCCTGACTCTCTGTGGTCATTAAAAATCCCATGGCATTTCTCGTAAAGAGTAGGGGTGTAACCCCGGTGTCCTGGCCACATTCCACACATTGGCCCTTACCAATCATGGCCTCCTAATAATCCCCTTACATTAAATTGGCTCTATCACTCTCTCTCCTCTCTCCAACTATAGCTGGTGTGTGGTGAGCGCACTGGCGCCGTTGTTCTGTGGCTGCCGTCGCATCATCCAAGTGGATGCTGCACACTGGTGGTGGTTGAGGAGAGACCCCTGATATGATTGTAAAGCGCTTTGGGTGTACAGTAGTACATATGAAAGCGCTATATAAATGCCTCATTCTATTCTATTCTACTTTTTGAACACTTCAAGCACATATTACATATGGAATATAACTCAAAGGAGGAGTGTGATATCGGACGCAGGTTGTAGTGTGTGTGTGATGAGATGATGACGAGGTTACCTGGAGATACGGGGCTGGGCTCAGGTGGAGGCTTGACCTCAGGTACGCCTGCTGTGTTTGACAGGACTCCCTCTGCGCTCTCGAAGCCCATGATGTCCCCCGGCGCCCCCTGCTGGACCTTCAGCAGCTGCGCCAGGAGCATGGTGACCGCCGTCTGCGTGGCGGAGGCCGACGCATCTCCGTCCGGCTTCACCGGCGCCGGCGGAGACGGGGGTTTGGGCATCGGGGGGGTGCGGGCCCCTGATGGAGGCGGCGGGGGGGGTTTGGAGACCGTGGGGGGCGGGGGGGGTTCTGGGGGTCTTTCAGACTCCGGCGGTCCAGCGGGTAAAGCCTTCGTCAGCTGCTGCAGCGTCTCCGGGTTCATCTTCGATCCCACGGTCTGGGCGAACTGGGCCGATCCCACAGGGCCACTTTTGGACTGGAAGAGGTTCAGGAGCACAGCCAGCTGTTCTTGGGTCAGTTGGGAGTTGGGAGCTTTGGGGTCTAGGAGAAAAAGAGCAGGGATGCTTGAATGGATTGCAAATTATGGGCTCCAAGTAAAGTCCTAAATGAGACTCCTATAGTGTTGTCAAAAAGTGCTGACTTCGGTACCAAGTCGGTATAGAAATTTAAAAAATGTGGCGATAGCCTACTTCATTAGCCTACTATAATATTGAAGGTAAAAATGAACTGATTTGTATACAAACACTTAAATTTCACTTATTTATTTTTATAATAATACAGTTATATGAAATATAAACATTTAATTGGTGGCTGTCATAAAAACCTGGCAGATTTATTCAAACATGCATTAAAAATGGAAGAACATTACAAATTATAATGAATATGTAATATAGTGCGCATATTTAGCAGAATGCTCCTCGCTAGAGTTCATATTTCTCGCTGACTAACGAGTTTATGGACACTGGATATGGTTTCTCTGAGGTTTTTTTTTTTTTTTTCACCTTAGAAATATTGCTAAATTACGTAACATGCTATCTGTTTCTGATGCAGAAAAGTTAGTTCATGCGTTCATGACCTCGAGACTAGATTACTGTAATGCTTTATTAGCCGGTTGTCCTGCATCCTCAATAAACAAGCTACAGTTAGTCCAAAATGCCGCCGCTAGAGTTCTTACTAGATCAAGAAAGTTTGACCATATAACACCAATTTTATCATCACTACATTGGTTACCTATAAAGTTCCGTATTAATTACAAGGTATTGCTACTGACTTATAAAGCCCTAAACGGCTTAGCTCCAGTTTATTTAACGGATCTTCTATCGCCCTATAATCCATCGCGCTCTTTAAGGTCACTAAATTCGAGGCTTCTGGTCATACCTAGGATATCCAGATCCACCAAAGGAGGGAGAGCATTTTCACATTTAGCACCAAAACTCTGGAATAGTCTTCCTGATACTGTTCGTTGCTCAGACTCGCTCTCCCAGTTTAAAACTAGATTAAAGACGCATCTCTTCAGCCAGGCATTCATATAATATTTTAATCTTACAGTTAAATCCGGTCTCTAGTTCATAAACGCCAGAGGAGAACTGGCCCCCGACTGAGCCTGGGTTCTCCCAAGGTTTTTTTTCTCCATTAGGTCACCTGATGGAGTTTTTCGGTTCCTTGCCACTGTTGCCTTTGGCTTGCTCAGTTGGGGATACTTAATTTGATTAATCGATTCAACAGTGCTATTGACCTGCATTACCAAACGTGGATGTTTTACACCAGAAACAAACACTGATGTACTATTTTATTTAATACTGTGAAGCTGCTTTGATACAATCTGTATTGTGAAAAGCGCTATATAAATAAAGTTGACTTGACTTGACTTGAATGTGACATGACATCGTTTATAAGCTGATTTACTGACGTCTTTCCACAGTTGAAACACTGATTGGGCGATCTATACTCTGCCTTTTAACACACTTTCAGAAACTCATTCATGTTTATTTTGCGCTGTAACTGTTATTAAGGCGGAGGAGAAGATCATGTGCTTCTCTAGAGCTGAGCCAGAGCGATCTCACGCCACAGCGCCAGAACGCTATTTATGTTTTTGAATTTTTTAAGAAAATGGACGTAATTTGAAATCTGAGACTTTGTTTCATATCAATAGTAACAAAGCACAAAGATTATAGTGATTTATTGGATGGGATGCGCTACAATGTTACATTCATTCATCAACTGAAAACAGGATGACTAATCGATTCTTGGGATTTAAGAATCAATATCGGTTCATAAAAATGACAATCGATTAAAATCGAGAAATCAATATTTTTTACCCAGCCCTAGTTTTTAACACGTCTTGACTGTCGTACAGTCTAACATTAATGACAACTGAGATCTTACAGTGTGACAAGGATAACCGAGATGTGACATGGCTTACAGCGAAGATCATGTTCGTACAGTCTGACAAGCAACAATGGTATAGGACGATCCTAAACCGGGTTAATCTGAGGCACGGGTAGTGGAGTGTGTGAGCGAGGCCTCACCCAGCAGGGCTGCAGTGTTGGCGGCGTTCGGGCCCTTGAGTCCTCCGGCGGCAGGGAAGCCCTGAGGAGTGTTACTGCGGCTGTCGTCCAGCCCGAGCTCCTTACGGGGAGCTTTAGGAGCCGTCAGGTCCTCCGGCATCTGCTTCTGCCGCCGCCGCTTCTTACTCCACAGCTCATGACAATCCTGCCAGAGAGGGAGACTAGACAGAGAACAAGCAGAGAAGAAGACGATGTGAAGTGTTGTGTGAAAAATGAGGCAGAGGCTAAATCAAATTTAGACATTTTCCAAACCATTATTCAAAATTATGAGTGAAATAAAAGACACAATTAAGTTAATTTCACAAAGAAACGTCAAGGACATACTTAACAAGAGAATTATATAGTGTAGGTTTAGTTGATTTATTAAAGAGTTGTTTAAAAATGTTACTTAAAGAGAACAGTCACTGAAGAACTAATAGCTAAAGCATAGAATGCTCCAGTGTGCGCCTATTATGCCGTTTTAAACATTCCTGATTTTCTTTTCTTTTCTCCAACAATAGTTTTACATGCATCCAAGGTCAAAAAACACTTTAATTTTCTCATATCATCCATGGCTCTTTTCTCACGGTGTCCGAAATGGTTCAAAGATTCAATCTCTCTAAACCCCGCCTCTCTGAGAGCCTCCTCTGCTCTGATTGGTCAGACGGCTCAGTCTGTTGTGATTGGTCTACTCTGCTCTGATACCCCTTTTCCACCAACAAGAACCGGGTGCTGGTTCAGAGCCAGAGCCAGAGCCAGAGCCAGAGCTGGTTCAGAGTTGGTTCGACTGACGAGCTTACTAAGAACCGGTTTGCCTTTCCACCGGCTAGAGAGCCACAACAGAGCCAGATCTTACGTCACTGTATACGTCTCATGTTGCCCAGCAACCGCTAGTGCGGTAGCGCCAAACACAAACACGCCAGGCTTGTTCGAGATGCATCGGCTTCTCGCAGATCGATCGCCGCATGACATCAAAGCACTGCGATAGCGATCTAAAAGCACAAGGAGTCGTATGCTCTCCAAACACTCCCGCCGCTCCGATCGGTCCTCGCCGCTCCGGTGCATCTCGAACAAGCCATCAACAATAACGGACGTTGCAATACTATGGATGCTCATGGGTTTGCAAAAATACATCGGAATCCAACGCGTTCGTGCAGCTCGCCGTAACTTACATAGACGGATATTATAATCGAGCTGCTATTAGCTCGACTAGCTGCTATTTAAAAATGGCGGTCACAAGTTTCTATTCGTCTTGTTGGTCACGGTAACCCCGCCCCCAGCCCCTGACGCAAGCGGTTCTTTCTTGGCTCCGTTCTAGACCCTGCAATGATTTGGTGCTACTTAAGAACCAGTTTCACTGGTTCGGAGCTGGTGCTTTGGCGGTGGAAAAACAAAGAACCGATTTGAAACTAGGCTCTGGCTCCGAACCAGCACCAGCTCTGCCTTGGTGGAAAAGGGGTATGATTGGTCAGACGGCTCAGTCTGTTGTGATTGGTCTACTCTGCTCTGATTGGTCAGACGGCTCAGTCTGCTGTGATTGGTCAGACGGCTCAGTCTGTTGTGATTGGTCTACTCTGCTCTTATTGGTCAGACGGCTCAGTCTGTTGTGATTGGTCTACTCTGCTCTGATTGGTCAGACGGCTCAGTCTGCTGTGATTGGTCAGACGGCTCAGTCTGTTGTGATTGGTCTACTCTGCTCTTATTGGTCAGACGGCTCAGTCTGTTGTGATTGGTCTACTCTGCTCTGATTGGTCAGACGGCTCAGTCTGCTCTGATTGGTCAGACGGCTCAGTCTGTTGTGATTGGTCAGACGGCTCAGTCTGCTGTGATTGGTCAGACGGCTCAGTCTGTTGTGATTGGTCTACTCTACTCTGATTGGTCAGACGGCTCAGTCTGTTGTGATTGGTCTACTCTGCTCTGATTGGTCAGACGGCTCAGTCTGTTGTGATTGGTCAGACGGCTCAGTCTGCTGTGATTGGTCTACTCTGCTCTTATTGGTCAGACGGCTCAGTCTGTTGTGATTGGTCTACTCTGCTCTGATTGGTCAGACGGCTCAGTCTGCTCTGATTGGTCAGACGGCTCAGTCTGTTGTGATTGGTCAGACGGCTCAGTCTGTTGTGATTGGTCTACTCTGCTCTGATTGGTCAGACGGCTCAGTCTGTTGTGATTGGTCTACTCTGCTCTGATTGGTCAGACGGCTCAGTCTGTTGTGATTGGTCAGACGGCTCAGTCTGCTGTGATTGGTCTACTCTGCTCTGATTGGTCAGACGGCTCAGTCTGTTGTGATTGGTCTACTCTGCTCTGATTGGTCAGACGGCTCAGTCTGTTGTGATTGGTCAGACGGCTCAGTCTGCTGTGATTGGTCTACTCTGCTCTTATTGGTCAGACGGCTCAGTCTGTTGTGATTGGTCTACTCTGCTCTGATTGGTCAGACGGCTCAGTCTGCTCTGATTGGTCAGACGGCTCAGTCTGTTGTGATTGGTCAGACGGCTCAGTCTGTTGTGATTGGTCTACTCTGCTCTGATTGGTCAGACGGCTCAGTCTGTTGTGATTGGTCTACTCTGCTCTGATTGGTCAGACGGCTCAGTCTGTTGTGATTGGTCAGACGGCTCAGTCTGCTGTGATTGGTCTACTCTGCTCTTATTGGTCAGACGGCTCAGTCTGTTGTGATTGGTCTACTCTGCTCTGATTGGTCAGACGGCTCAGTCTGCTCTGATTGGTCAGACGGCTCAGTCTGTTGTGATTGGTCAGACGGCTCAGTCTGCTGTGATTGGTCAGACGGCTCAGTCTGTTGTGATTGGTCTACTCTACTCTGATTGGTCAGACGGCTCAGTCTGTTGTGATTGGTCTACTCTGCTCTGATTGGTCAGACGGCTCAGTCTGCTCTGATTGGTCAGACGGCTCAGTCTGTTGTGATTGGTCAGACGGCTCAGTCTGTTGTGATTGGTCTACTCTGCTCTGATTGGTCAGACGGCTCAGTCTGTTGTGATTGGTCTACTCTGCTCTGATTGGTCAGACGGCTCAGTCTGTTGTGATTGGTCTACTCTGCTCTGATTGGTCAGACGGCTCAGTCTGTTGTGATTGGTCTACTCTGCTCTGATTGGTCAGACGGCTCAGTCTGCTCTGATTGGTCAGACGGCTCAGTCTGTTGTGATTGGTCTACTCTGCTCTGATTGGTCAGACGGCTCAGTCTGTTGTGATTGGTCTACTCTGCTCTGATTGGTCAGACGGCTCAGTCTGTTGTGATTGGTCTACTCTGCTCTGATTGGTCAGACGGCTCAGTCTGCTCTGATTGGTCAGACGGCTCAGTCTGTTGTGATTGGTCAGACGGCTCAGTCTGTTGTGATTGGTCTACTCTGCTCTGATTGGTCAGACGGCTCAGTCTGTTGTGATTGGTTACTCTGCTCTGATTGGTCAGACGGCTCAGTCTGCTGTGATTGGTCTGCTCTGATTGGTCAGTCTGTTGTGATTGGTCTACTCTGCTCTGATTGGTCAGACGGCTCAGTCTGTTGTGATTGGTCTACTCTGCTCTGATTGGTCAGACGGCTCAGTCTGTTGTGATTGGTCGACCGGTTACAGCTCATGTCAGAAAGCAAACGCTAATTATCATATCTGAGTCTCAGCTCTTGATCACAGTGGTACGAACAGTAACGATGGCGTGGGTTTTACCGTATCAATCTCATCAAAGTGGATTTGCTTTGTCAGCAGAAAACAGCGTCTTCTCCACACGAACAACACGAACCAAACTCTTCCAGTCTCAGATAAACTAGTGTTTGAGGGCGGGGCTAAGAGACGCTGTTTAGCCAATAAAAACCAGAGGCGGGCATTATGCTAATTAGATATAAACCTACACAGGTTCAATCAGGAGGAGAGACTGAATTACTGACGACTCGTTTCAGTTCAGAATCATTTTCCTTTGGGAGACAAACGCACGATCTGAAATTGCATATTGAGTAGGAAGTATTCGATTTCCGACGCACTCGAACCATTTATCAGCACTTTAAATCTTTGTAGACCTTTTACATTCACAAACATGCATTACACACTGGATGAAAGGAAATATGTGACCCCAGGGCTCCAGACTAACTTTTTTTATTAGGAGCGCTGTAGCCCCTGACTTAAAATTTTAGGAGCGCAAGCAGAAAATTTAGGGGCACACCTTCACATTTTCCCCCTAAATAACTATTACAGACAAATGCTTTGATAATAAATAGATTAAGCGTACAGAAATTATGGTGCAGTTTTATTTTAAGATCACAGGCTCCAGACTAACATCTGAGGGCCGCGGCTCTAAGTTCTACAGAAAGTATTTGGTAGCACTGTGGGATGACAAAGCACTGAGCTAAATTTGAGGTGTATAGATAAAGTTAAATTTAATTATTATCCTTCATAATGTCTTAATATTATTTCAAAAGCAAAATGAGTGACAAAATAGATATTAGGAAGTGAAAATAGCCAATAAGCACCCTCAGCAGCTGTTTACAATGGTAATTTAGTCTTCTTTTTAAAGAAAATAAGTGTGAGTTTTCCTACTTCTTGAAACTTTCAGTTTTATAAATAGAGACAATCTTTAAAGGATGAACAAAAATGTTTTGGTCGACACATTAAAAAAACAAAACATTTTAATAGGATATAGTTTTGAAGTGCTGTAAAAAGATGTGTAGGCTACTTTCATAACCACAGTATACCATAGTTATAGTTATGCCTGGTTCAGAATACGCTATTTTTTTGTCTGTTACTATAGTCAATGTATCAGATTACACGATTTCGACTCCTAAAAATCTTGTCATGACCTGGACAAGAAACATTGTCAGACTACACATTGCTTTACGACCAGTCATCTCGAGCCGTCTCACACACATATTCACTCGCACATGTACACACGCACTCACTCACATACACGCACATAGACTAACGCACGCACGCACGCACGCACGCACGCACACACTCACTCACTCACTCACTCGCGCACACACTCTCTCACTCTCTCTCGCTCGCTCGCTCACTCACTCGCGCGCGGACGCACACACACTCATTCACTCGCGCGCACACACACACTCATTCACTCGGAACCCTTCATGGAGGACCGTTAAAAAATTTGAACATGCTAGTCTTCTTGTCGTGATGTCGTAAACTAAGCATCGCAGACGCGACGTCGGTTGTCGCCCACTATGAACGAGATGAAATTTTCTGGTCGCACATGTGCGACTGGATGTAAAATTTAGTCGCACACTCTCAAATTTTGGTCGCAGTCTGGAGCCCTGGACAACAAAACCAGTCACATGGGTCAAGTTTTTGAAATTGAGATTTATACATCTGAAATATCTAAAAGAATATTTGTAAATCTGGAATCTGAGGGTGCAAAAAAATCGAAACATTGAGAAAATCTCCTTTAAAGTTGTCCATTTATGTTCATGATTGTGCTGCATTCACTCAGAAAAATAAATATTTTATATATTTACGGTAGGAAATTTACAAAATATCTTCACGAAACATGATCTTTACTTAAAATCCTAATGATTTTTGGCATAAAAGAAAAATGGATAATTTGACCCATACAATGTATTGTTGGCTATTGCCACAGATAAACCCGTGCGACTCGAGACTGGTGACGTGATCCAGGGTCACATTTCCGAAAAAGCACAAGAGAGCACTTTAAAGCATAGCAGCAAATAAAAAAACTACAGAATAAAAAGCAAAAGCCCTCATACTCAGGCGGAGGCATCTTGGCCGGATCCACATCTTTGAGGAAGTCGCTGTTGAGAGCTTGTTCTGCAGTGCAGCGTTTGCTCGGGTCCAACGCTAACATGTGGTCAAACAGATCCAGGGCCATCAGAGGAATACTGAAACAGTCAAACCAACAGTCACTGCAAACATATCACTGAGGTTTACTGCTTTTCTCTCTACATGTCTAACGCATAATTCAAATTATGTCGCCATAATCACTTTCATGAATTATGCACACATAAAACCCTCACAATGGCGTTATTGCCACCGGGAATTTCTGCATTGCAAATAGGAAGTTCATCAATTAAAGAATCATGGTAGAAGCAAATAAGTGTTATGAAGACATTGATGAAGAAAAGCTGTAAAGCTTGCCACGAAATACTAATTCAGCTGGTTTGAGGCGACAGGCGCGTGTGACAGTTCCTTTGGTTCTCAGCATGAGAGTAATAAAGCAGATAACGCATCGATTACACTAATACTCATTTATCGCATTAGCACTAAAAGGCCATTAAAGAGATTTTTCCATTTTCTTCTGACCAGAAATCACACGAGTTCTTGAAGACATCATAAGAGTCAAAGCAAACGCATATCCATTTACAGTCAAACCAAAATGTATTGAGACACATCTCTCACATCATCACAGTTATAGTTATCGCTATAGTTTAGAGAATGGTGATAAAATATGAGCAGAACTCAGTTGATGTTTGACTGGTTTTGTCCGTCCTTCTGTTAGACTGTCTCACACATAAATTATGTTGAATATCTGTCAGCTGTTAAATTTAACTACACAATTAGATAATACCAGTTTAGCTCAACCAATCACCAAGCAATGCTTCATTGTGTTCAGTCTGTGTGTAAAAAGAGCATTAGCAATTAAAGAAAACACATTTCAGCAAAACATGATCAGCTCAAAGTGTCCCAATCATTTTTGCTCCCAAATTTGTATGAATGTCACTGGTAGTCTCTGTATGAAGAATTATTGGGTATAATATGTCACAGTTTACTTTATTTTGCTCTCCTCACTTACATAAATGAACTACAGTGTCCTGCACACACTAGTGTCCTGTAGTAAAACAACACACTAGTAAAACAAAATATCATAATTATATCTGGTGTCTGAATCATTTGTGGTGTGACTGTACATGCTATAATCCTTCACCCATTGCAGTCCTGAGCTAACAGACTGAACTGGTTTCACTTCTGATTACTCACAAGGCGAACTCTTCCCTTAGCCTTCGCCGGTACTGTTTCTTTGGTTTCATGGTGTTGAAGTAGGGCAGCTTGATGACGTCTGGCCACACGGCAGGGCACGGGCTTCCACAGATACGGCTGGATTGGACACAGGTATAAATGTCAGTGAATCTCAACCTGTTTAGTCTGGATCTCCAACAAAACTAGTGTTGTCAAAAGTACTGACTTCGGTATCAAGTGGATAGTGAAACTTTAAAAATGTGACGCTTTGAGCAGAATCATAAACTCCTCTGATTGGCCGTTGTGTTCACGCGCTCATCGGATATGTCTGTGATTGGCTACAATGATCAGCGCTTCAAAAACATGTAAATATCCTAATCCAATGACGCTCTTCAGCGAGAGCTTACACACACACACACACACGGTAGCGTTTGAAACGATCCTGCTTTCAAACACTTCCGTGCGCTGATCATTGTAGCCAATCACAGACATATCCAATGAGCTTGTGAACACAGCGGCCAATCAGAGGTGTTTATGATTCCGCTCAAAGCGTAATTTTTTTTTTCATTTCAATACCGACTTTACCGAAGTCTGACAACACTAAACCAAACGGATGTTTTTTTACATGTTGACTTGTTACCTTATGAGCTCTAGCTGTGCTAGCTCCTGATTGGCCTGAAAGATGGGCTTCTTTGTGAAAAGCTCTCCCAGAATGCACCTGTGTGACACGAAAGGATTTAGGTGTAAAATCTAAATTGTAAAAGTTGTCAATTCTATGTAACTCGATTCAGTTTTCAATAAAAATATGTTGCAAAAAAAAAAAAAAAAAAAAGGATTTAGGTGAAAATTAGAGTGATTATAAGATTAACAGTAGGGCTGCATGATATTGGGGAAAAAAAGCATCTAACTGGGAAATTTACTTTTTTCTGTTCAACAGTTTATTAGTTAGCTACAAAAAAACACTAGAGAGGAGCTTATGTACGTTTGAATATATTGGTCATGAAATTTCATCATTATGAAAACTACCTTATGTGCAACTGAAATATAAACAGACATTTAAGTTTATGTTTGAATGTAATTATTAATATTATAAAATAAATAGCAGTTGAATATAATAGTTTGGGCTCTGTGATTAATTGTAACCTCTAATATTATAGTAATGTGCCAGATGAGAGGGTTCCTGTAGTGTCAACAACATCAGTTGGGAGAGATTTTTTCTTCTTGAGAAAATAAAAATATATGTAGATTCTGAATTATCGGCCGATATTAATCGGCTATTAGAATCGGCGGATATCAGTGTGAATAATCTGTTATTGTATCGACAGATATCATTCTAACTAATCAGCCATCAATAGATATCAATCGGCTATCGCTATCGACATATCATTCTGAATAATCGTCTATCGGTAGAAAAAAAACGGATACTGTTAATTGTGTTAAATATTTTTAATGCTTTAAACTGACAAAAAAAAAAGTTCTGCGGTGAGCGAGCGATGAAACCGGTGTTGCTGAACACGGTGTAACACCGACTACCGTAGCAAGCCTAACAGAGCCCAAACTATTATATTCAACTGCTATTTATTTTAAGATATCATAATTCCACTATTGTAGATAGATAGATATAAACATATAATGCAGCTTAAATTGCTAGCACGGCATGTTTGAAGTGCAGGCTCACCCGCAGCTCCACACGTCGATGGCGGGCGTATAGCGCTCTTCTCCCAGCAGCAGCTCGGGGGGGCGGTACCACAGAGTGATCACCTTATTGGTGTAGGGGCGACTGGAGAACGACAAAACCAGTCAGAGTCAGCTCAGTTTACACAGCTCAGAACCGCATGCTGAATCAGGACCGGGCCATACGTACCTCTCCTCAGAGTTATACAGGCGAGCCAATCCGAAATCTGCCAGCTTGATCTGACCCCTGCGGGACGGCACAGACTCACACTAATCAGATGATATGATATGAAGTTACAGTGAAAGTTTGTTCACAATGATTTGGACTAGTGGCAGTACATTTCCTCATTCATATCTGAGGGTGTTGATACCATATTTGAGTCCTTATCGGGCCGATAACGATAACATTAAAACTGATCATATATGGGCCGATACCGATATATTGTGCATCCCTAAATAAAACTATATATAATAAGTGGCTCATCTACTCTTCTGTGTCATAATGTCCTTTGTATGTTGCATATGCTGTTGTTACTGAATGCATAATGTGTGAGGTTTAATTGTATGTCGATGTAGAATGTATGTTGGATGTTGTAAACAGACACTGTTATGCAAGAAAAATTTCAGTCTTGTCTGACAATAAAGTATAAAAGTAAAGTAAGTAAAGTATGTTGACTTCGCTTGAAAAGGTCAAAAGTTTGTTTGGAAACCTCAGGTTTAAGCTGAAATTGTTGTGAGATGCTCTTAGACCCTGACGGCACATATTTAGGCATCAATCAGACGTTATATTTGATATAATATGAAGATACAATGAAAATTTGGTTCGGTTTTTCAAAAAAATTTAAAACTCCTTGGAATCTATTTCAAAGTTTGCGTTTGAGTCGCCAAACACTGTCATCATGCGAATGAACGTCCAGAACGCATTACGTTTTCTGTCTTCAGTTAAACGTTCAGTTAATGATCTTTACAACAGAAGTGAATCAATCAAAAACTAACTTTAGGTCAGGTCAGGTCACCTTTATTTATATAGCGCTTTTTATAACTTTATCTGGACAATAACTTTATTCTAGAGCTGCTGTAAAGCCAAACAATCTCTGTTACTGTAATCTCCTATTATCACTGTAAAGCTGCTTTGAAACAATCAACGTTGTTGAAAGCGCTGTATAAATGCAGGTGACTTGACAATGATTTGGACTAATTTCCTCGTTCACATGTGAGGGTGTCTGAAACACTGAGTCTCTTCTGCACTGACTTGTTATTGAGCAGGATGTTGGAGCACTTGATGTCCCGGTGCAGGAAGTTCTTCTTGTGGCAGTAATCCAGTCCTTCCAGAAGCTGCCTCATGAAAGACTTGATGTGGCTCTCGTTGAAGTGCACGAGGCCCGACTCCAGGAGACCCATCAGGTCGTGGTCCATGTACTCGAACACCAGGTAAAACGCCCCTGACAGACGAACACATTCATTACACACAGGGCTTGAAATACACACCCAATATATATAAAATTATATGGATGAACTTCTTTGAAAGAGAACATTGTTGTTTGTTAATGAGAAATAGTTTCCATTTTTCACCCTCAAGTGTGTTAATTATTCATCAAATCCCATAAACTCTCCACACCCTCTGAATTCAGAGCATTTTTAACAGAATATAACACCAATTAACACAATTTAACAAACAACACCAAATATTATATATATATATATATATATATATAAGGGCTGTCAAAAGATTAATTGCGATTAATCGCATCCAAAATAAAAGTTTGTGTTTACATAATGTGTGTGTGTACGGTGTATAATTATTTTGTATATATAAATACACACACATGCATGTATATATTTAAGAAATATTTGCATACATATACTGGATATATTTATATTTAATTTATTTTATATATAAATTAAAAAAATATATATATAAATTACACATTTATCTTAAACATATACAAGCATGTGTGTGTATTTATATATACAAATTTAATTATACACAGTACACACACATATATTATTTAAACACAAACTTTTATTTTGGATGCGATTAATCTTTTGACAGCCCTAATATATATATTTTTTTTTTTTGAATATGAAAACAATCTATGAAATCAATTTTATAATATATATTTATTTGTAGAATATGTGTTTACTTCCCTTTCTTTTTATTATAATTTATTGAAATATCGCAAATGTATATATCGCGATATGCATATCGCAACGGCTTGCAATAACTGGGGTTATGAACAAAAGACAAAGAGAAAATCACTCGCTGCTCTCGACTGAATAACTTTTGTAGCTTTAATAAGAATCAGTATATATTTAATTCATACAGTGAAAACTAAGCAGTGTTTTATTTTTACATTTGATTATTCAGTTTCTGTTGTCGAATAACCCTAATGTAGGATAACCTGAACCCCACTGATGTTAAAATAACACTTCTTATACCACAGTAAAACACTGATGTTCACTGTCAGAAGTTTAGGGATGTTTTCTTGTCACAAAAAGAATGTGAAACACATGTAGGTTTTATCATTTTAAATATATTTTAATGATAATTTAAGTTTATTTTACACACTTTAAGCATTATCGTATCACATATCGAATATCGCATTATTTAATGAGTTATCGCATTTTTCTTCAATAGCAGATCTAATAAGAAGCCAGATTGGCCGTGGGTGAAAAGGTTCATTTGAAGCCCTGATTAGGGCAACAGTAAGAGGAGAACCCCTGAGAGGATATTTCCAGCGCCGTACCTTTGTCGTTCTTGAAGTCTAAGGCGTCTTCTTTGTCGGTGACGATCTCCTTCATGTTGATGATGCTCTTGTGGTTGAGCTGCCGCAGGATCTTGATCTCCCGGATGGCTGTGATGGGGAATCCCTCCTTCTCGTTGTCCAGGCGCACCTTCTTCAGGGCCACCAACTCCGCTGAACACCACCAGAGGGATGGATTAGCCACATGACGTGATTAACACACTCTGACTGCGTTAGCACACACTTCTTTTAAGGTCACAGTGAACTTGAGCACAGAGAGCGAAGACTACAGCTCTGTTTACATGGCATGTTTTGACTAGGGCTGCACAATACTGGAAAAGTTTTCACCAGATGATTTAAATAGCTATATTAGTACATAATGAATTATTCAAGAGTGATGGGTTGATTTTGTTGAGTTAATCCTGAGAAATAATTTTTACTCTGAAGGAACATGTTACTTGCTGTTTTATATATATATATATATA
Organism: Scardinius erythrophthalmus; assembly: GCF_964197995.2. NCBI lineage: Eukaryota > Metazoa > Chordata > Actinopteri > Cypriniformes > Leuciscidae > Scardinius > Scardinius erythrophthalmus. The sequence goes on from NC_138242.1 coordinate 2,448,528, forward strand.
TATATATATATATATATATATATATATATATATATATATATATATATATATATATATATATAGATCAAAGCAGCATTGCGCTAATAAACACGACTTTATTAGGCATTATACAGAGGTAAGATGCTATTGAAACTTAAGCCATTTCATGATTTCTGTTTTTCAGTCCAAATTGAAGACCTCTTAAAATTATAATTAAGACTTTTTATAACATTTAAGATATTTAAGACTTTGAATGGCTTTAAATATGATCAAACTGAATCGAAGACTTAAGGACCCATGGGGTGTTAATTAGGGCCCAAGCCCTGAAAGGGCGAAGGCCCTATTGTTTTCGGTAGGATTATTTGTTATTATTATTATTATTATTTTTTTCTACTTCTCGGGGACTTTTGGGGCCCTTAACATGCTCGAAAACTCTTGGAACTTTGCACACGGGTCAGAACCCGCGGCCATCAGGGCCGGACTGAAGCTGGTACCCGGGCGTGGCACGGGGGCTCGACAGCGCCCCCTGGTATTATGTCAGAAAAATTGGTCCATAAATCAAACACGCTTGCATGTAATAATATGAAACTCAGTACACATATAGATCTCATCGGGCCGAACAACTTTCGTGCTCTAAGTTTTACACCAGCCCAACAGGAAGTCGGTTATTATACGTTGTTTGGAAAATGCATACAATGGAATGTGAAATACTCCTCCTAGGAAATTCATCCATTCGCCTCCAAACTCGGTGTGCATGAAGTCAAGACATTGAGGATGATAAATTGCGGACGGATTTTTGATATCTCGAACGGTTTGGCCGTGGCGAGGAAACGAATTTATGGCGAATAATGGGACACAGGAAGTGTGTTATAACTTCTGCATACATTAACTGATCTTGATGAAACTTCAGCAGTGTGTTCGTTGTAAGAGGCCGAACACAAGGATGTGACTATTGTGAGTCAAAGTTATAGCGCCACCAACTGGCAGCAGGAAGTGTGTCACTTTCAAAATGCTTTGAAATCACTCTCTTATTTTTACCCGATTTGCTTCAAACTTTATGTGTATAATGTAGACACACGGCAGATGTAAACCTGTGAAAGGATTATTGATATCTTAGATACTGTTGCCATGGCAACGCATCAAACTTTATTATTCTTTTTTGATGCTTTTGAGACTCTTAACATACTTGAAATTGCATGAAACTCAACAGACACATCACACTTATTAGCCTGTAGACATGTGCAAAGTTTCAAAAACGGGCGTGGTGGAATGGCTCAGTAGCGCCACCTTTAGTCAAAAATGGGGCCTTAGTTTTGCCTAGAATCACCAAAATCGGTATATATATTGTTCTCATCGAGCCGGACAACTTTCTAATTTACACTTAATAGCTCAAAGCAACAGAAAGTCAGATATTTTGGTTTGAATGTGATTTTTTTGGAGCATTTTCTCTCTCTCTCTGTCTCTGAGTGTGTGAGGGGTGGGGGTGATTTGTCAGTTGAGTGAGATTTTACTTTTTCATTTGTTTTTCAAGGTTTCTGGGGCTTTTGGGTCCCTAAACGTGCTTGAAAACTCTTGAAACTTTGCACACAGGTCAGAACCCGCGGCCATCAGGGCGGGGCTGAATCTGGTAGCCGGGCGTGGCAGGGGGGCTCGACAGCGCCCCCTTGAACGGGGTTCTAAAACTTGGTCCATATATCAAACACGCTTGCATGAATTAATTTGAAACTCGGTACACATATAGATCTCATTGGGCCGAACAACTTTCATGCTCTAAGTTTTACGCCAGCCCAACAGGAAGTCGGCTATTTAGGGTTGTTTGGAAACGCTTGCTGTGGAATTTAATGTACTCCTCCTAGGAAATACATCGATTCGCCTCCAAACTCGGTCAGCGTAAAGTGAAAGCATTGAGGTTGCTAAATTGCGGACGGATTTTTGATATCTTGAACGGTTTGGCCGTGGCGAGGAAATGAATTTATGGCGAGAAAAGAGAGACACGAAGTGTTATAACTTCTGCATACATTAACTGATCTTGATGAAACTTCAGCAGTGTGTTTGTGATAAGAGGCCGATCAGATGGATGTAACTATTGTGAGTCAAAGTTATAGCGCCACCAACTGGCAGCAGGAAGTGTGTCACTTTCAACATGCTTTTGACAAAAGTGGGGGGGTTAGTTTTACCAACAGTTACAAACATGAGTATATATATTGGTCTCACCGAGCCGGACAACTTTCTAATTAACAGTCATTAGCTCAGAGCAAAAGAAAGTCAGATATTTTTGGTTTGAATGTGGATTTTTGGGATATTTCAGACTCTGAGTTTTTAGCTACTCTTCCAAACTGGCTTATTTTTTTCACACCAAACTTTTTCAAAATGATGAAAATACATTAAAGATGCTAAATTGTGAACGGATATTAAACATCTCAAATGGTTTTGCTATAGTGAGGGACTGAAGTAATGTACAAAAATTAAACACTAAAAGCCTCATCTTCTAAAAATGTAATTATACACCATTTATTTCTATAAAAGTATACAAATATCACAACCAAACTCATTTTATTCTTTTTTTTAATTTAATAATTATTTATAAGTTTAAAAATAGTAATTGTACCATTTAGTCTCATAAAAGTCAAGTCATTCATAGGGCTATACTGCCCTCTTGTGTTCAAAATCAGGTAGGCCTATTGTATTTACATAAAAATATACTAGGTATGTGACGGTGAGAATATTTTACCACCGGTTAATCGACGTGTGACACCGCTGGGGGCTTTTGAATCGCAAACTTAAAAACGAAAGTACAATATTTTCGTCCGCACTGACATTGATAGTGGTTGATAATAATAATAATAATTTGTTACATTTATATAGCGCTTTTTCTGAGACCTCAAAGCGCTTTACATAGATGGGGGGAATCTTCTCAACCACCACCAATGTGCAGCATCCACTTGGATGATGCGACGACAGCCATATTGCGCCAGAACGCCCACCACACACCAGCTTACTGGTGGAGAGGAGACAGTGATGAAGCCAATCAGTATATCAGTACATGGGGATGATTAGGAGGCCATGATGGATAGAGGCCAAGGGGCAAATTTGGCCAGGATGCCGGGGTTACACCCCAACTCTTTTTCGAAGGACATCCTGGAATTTTTAATGACCACAGAGAGTCAGGACCTCGGTTTAACGTCTAATCCGAAGGACGGTGCTCTTTTGGCAGTATAGTGTCCCCGTCACTACACTGGGGCATTAGGACTCACACAGACCACAGGGTGAGCGGTTGAGCGGGCGTTTCAAATGAATTCCTATGGAAGTAGGAATAAACTGAAAAACGTCCACTTTGTTCTGCTCGTTCCTTGTCGTGGATGCGCACCATGAATGCCCGTGCAGCCATGAGCATTTTAGTTTAATTTTAAAATTAGCGCCTTTCGGGGGGTGGATTGCTTGAAATTATTTTACAAAAGCACAATGTTGTGTCTTATTGCGACAGTACACAAATATAAGTTAACACTTTGCAGTTTGAATGTGCTCCTGTATAATGACGTATGTTTTTATGTGTCCACTGTTCCATCGCGCCCACGCCACACACACACACACACACACACGGTTTACTATCTTTGTGGGGACTCTCCATAGACTTAATGGTTTTTATACTTTACAAACTGTATATTCTATCTCCTCACACTAACCCTACCCCTAAACCTACCCATTACAGAAAACTTTCTGCATTTTTACATTTCCAAAAAGACTCATTGTGTATGATTTCTAAGCTTGTTTACCCATGGGGACCTCTATTTAGGTCCCCACTGTGACACGAGTCCCCATGAGTCTGTGTGCATTCAGGTTGAAGTCCCCACCGGGATAGAAAAACACACACACACACACACACACACACACACACACACACACACACACACACACACACACACACACACACACATTCCAGCATTGCAATCTTGACATCGCAGCCTGTTCATTATAGCCATGTGTATGTATATATATATATATATGAAGGGCCAAAGCCGGCGGTACCGCCACCCCGGTGCCTTTAGGTAAAGGCACCGGGGTTGCGGTGCCATCGGCTTGGGCCCGTAATCGCTGCTCGCAGCTATATTTATTTGTGAAATTTACAAGCAATTTCTAAGTAAAAAATGTTTCAAAGTAAATGCATTTCCACAATTTTTGACCAATCCAATATGTACAAAAATAATAATTATGATTTTATGATTTATTTAAAATAAAAATATTAAACCAAATAAAAAATATTTGGTAATAACACTGTAATATTGTACTGTAAAATAAACAAGTAATGAATTTTATTTTACCGTAAAATTACAATGCTAATATTTACGTGTCAGTTTCTTAGTAACCCATCAAGATTGTATTTTTATGGGTTGCCATGAAAATAAAAATATGCATAGCCAGTTTCAGAGTGACGCTCGGCACTGTGTTCATTTGCATGCATGCAGCCCATGAGATCAGGTGTGCAAACCTGTAGCGTATATATTTATTTAAATAAATTTCAGCCCGCTTGATGAAAATCGCACTAAGCCATATGGCAATATCTATTTTATTTCGATGCATCATGCAGACGTTTGAGAACATCCTTACCAGTGTCTTTGTCCTTGGCTTTGTACACCTGCCCATAAGTACCTTCTCCAGTGATCCCAATGATTTCAAACTTGTCCACACACCGCTTTCCCCAGTCGATCTCGGTTTCCTTGATCTCTCCAAAGCGTGGACCACAAATTCTGAGATGCAAACAGAGAAGGACATTTTTGCATTTGCTAAAGAGAGAATGTGAGATGAGATTGATTGGCACATACTTTGGTCTCTTGCGCGGGATGGGCATCTTCTTCTCATCCGGCGGGCTGTGCGGGGAGCCGGGAATGATGCCCGGGAGCTCCGGAGGAAGAGGCAGGTCTGAGAGGAGCGCACGCGCTTTCCTTTCTGGTTTGTAGTTTTTTTTCCCTGTGGTTGCTGAAGAGTCTTTCAGGCTGCTGACACTGAAGAAAAGGAAGCCATCAGAGAAACTATCAAAAACTATGCAGAATACAACAACAACAGCGCTAGGGCTGGGCGTATGGCCCAAAAAACATCACGATAAAACGGTCAGATATCAGACGATATCGATAATTATCAGCGATAGATGTCAAATCTATATTTCTCCCAAGTTTAAAAGCAGATCTTTTCTCCTAAGTGAATTAACCAGACAATTAAAGGGACGGTTCAGAGTAAATCAACCGAGGGTCCTTTGCACCATGACCTCGAGCCGAACACCCCCTTCATGAGGCTTTTTTCCCCTTGGTTGAACATTATTAAAGTTAGAGCTTATTTAGAGATATCAGCCGGATGGTTTAGTGCAGGCGCTAATGGATCCAAGGCTGTATCTGGTAAATTACCGCAGTAATAATGCCCAGAATGGCACCAAACTTCTACAGTAGCACAAATAGGTTCTGTACTCATAAAACGAGGCATTGGGAAGCTTGTAAGTTCATCAGGAGTTTATTTAAATAACACTTGCCTGACGGCTAATGCTACCGCTAACCTGGACACTGACGTCACTTCAGTAAGCACGTAAAAGTCCGGGCAGAAAGCCAATTTATCCAGCATTTTTTATTTATTTTTTTCCGAAGTGTTGACAACTTAGTGTTAACTAATAATTGTTGCAAACTGGTACCAACAAAATATTAGTGCACTCCTGGAACTGGGCGTCGTTACACTACATCCTTACGCATCACTTTCTGCAGGACTTTTACGTGATATTACAGACATCGTGTGGTAAAATGACATTACTCCATCTACCCGTGTAAAGTTAATCCCGTCTGAATAGGGCTTAAGACTTTTACTCGAGTCGTTTTGGAATTGGTGATTTTCACTGTAAGGTCTCTGTACTTATCAATACTCAAGTAATGTTTTCAGGCACTCTTTACACCCCTGTGAGCGAAATACGATTACGGATATTTTCACAGATGAATTTAGAAAACAAACCTGTCGCTTCCGTCCACATGATCCAGGTTGTTGGGAGCCGGTGGAAGAGAGGCTACAGCCGCTTTCTCTCGCTCCTTCTCTTTCACCTGCAGGACCGCTCCTCCCTTCTTCTTGTCCTCCTTCCCTTTGGCGTCTCTGGCGGGCAGCGAGGCGTCTGCGCTCCTCTTGGGTCGGTCCACAGGAGACTGAGGCTGGCTGGACACGGGGGTTCTGGGGCCTTTCTCACACACCGGTGGAGGAGAGGGCGGCCGGGTCTTCTTGAGTGTGTGGTTGGACACCGGGTTGGGCGGAGGAGCGCTGGAGGACGACGGGCCTTTGGTCGGGGTCGAGGCGTTGCTGGAGGTCTTGACGCGAGCGGCTTCAGCGGCTTTAGGGCGAGTTCAGGCAAGTTTATTCATACAGCACATTTCATACAGTAGGGCAATTCAAAGTGCTTTAAGCAGAAAGGAGTTAAAATAATCACAAAATAAAAGCAAGGAAAATTAAAACTGTTATAAAGGAATTAAGATAAACTTCTCATCTGGCTAAACACCAGTGTATCATAATTTACACAACTCCCAGTTTTACTGTGAGATTTCCCCATGGTGATTACACTGTCTGTGGTGTTCTTTCGCCGCCTGAGAAATCTATTTGACGTCTCTGACACCAGATTTTTCCCTAAAATCGGACAGGAGGAGCTCTAGAACTCACGGGGAAACCTCGGGTTCACTGCCACATCAGTCCAAACCCCAAAGATTTGTTTGGAAACTCTGGGTATGGCCTCGATCCAGTCCGACCCCACAGAACTGTTGTGTTGTCAAAAGTACCGACTTTGGTACCAAGTCGATACTTAAATTTAAAAAACGAGACGCTTTGAGCGCTGTTGAGCGGGATCATAAACACCTCTGATTGGCCGTTGTGTTCACGAGCTCATCGGATATGTCTGTGATTGGCTACAATGATCAGCACTTCAAAAACATGTTGTAAATACATCAATGATGCTCTTCAGCGAGCGCTGACACCCACACACACACACGGGAGCGTTTGAAGGCAGGCGTCGGCCCTGCTTTCAAAACACGCTGATCATTGTAGCCAATCACAGACATATCCGATGAGCTTGTGAACACAGCGGCCAATCAGAGGTGTTTATGATCCCGCTCAACAGCGCTCAAATAGGGCCCTATAATTTCCGCGATCACGGAATCACGGAATTGGCAAATTAACGCGGAATCTAGTGTCAATGCGGAATTTTACATATTTGGAATAAAATTCAGTTTTTGTGTGGGAGAAAAACGTATGTCTGAGGAAAATGTAGACCGGGGGAAGCAAATCTGGGCGCAGTGTTTCCCACACATAGACTAATTCATGGCAGTGCGCCACAGAATCAACACCTGCCGCCACATTGCGTTTCGTTATAATTTTATTTTTGTTTACGCTATATAAAACATGCGGCGTATTCATTACGCTGCATTTCCTTTTCCTGCTCTCCCTCTGTCTCTCTGTCACTCACACGTCTCTCTCTTTTTGTCTCGCCAAAGCCTTATTTGATCGGTGAGTGATGTATGACTGCTGCGCTTGCGATAGGGCGCATATTACTGAAAACGACAAGGGAGAGAGGGAGAGGGAGAGGGAGAGGGAGAGGGAGAGGGAGAGGGAGAGGGAGAGGGAGAGGGAGAGGGAGAGGGAGAGAGAGAGAGAGCCGGTTGAGTCTTCAAACTGTCTTGCTCTCTCTCGCTCCCTCGCGCTTATTAATCTAAATCAATTGAGAATTGAAACAATGGTAAAACGTTGCCTTCTCCTTTGAAAAGCGTTCCGCCCATTCAGCTGACATAAAAAACACTTTCAATAAACTAAACTAAACCTATCCAATGATGAAATGTTTTCTGTGTTGACAAATCTTGTGCGATGCCTACATTTATTTAAATCAAAAGTTGTATTTGTTAACATTAGTTAGCCTAATGCACTGTGTGAAGTAACATAATAAAAATACAGCTGTTCATTGTTTGTTCAACTAAGATTAACAAAGATTAATACAGTAACAAATGTATTGCTCGTGGTTCATGTTAGTTAGCCTAATACATTCACTAATGTAAACAAATCAAACCACATTTAACACCTCTTAAAATGAGAATTTTGTTTGTTACCTCAATAAATTTAGGGTCATTCCTATTTTATTTGTGTACATTTTAATCATTAACATTAAAAACACACTTTTTAAGACTAAAATAACAGTAAAGGGTAAAAAACAACAACTGAATTTCCAAAAATTAAAACGGAAAAAAACGAATTTGGGAAAAAATAAAACGGAATTTGGGAAAAAATAAAACGGATTTTATAGGGGCCCTACTCAAAGCATCACATTTTTAAAATTTCAGTATCGATGACCTGGTATCGAAGTCGGTACTTTAGACTCCACCACATCACACTCGCACCTCCACCACAGACCCAGGTCATCAGCATGGTTTCATCTCTCAATTTCCCCAGTGGAGTAATTTCTGTGAGCCTCTTACCTTTCACCTTCTTCTGCTTGCTGAGCTCGGCGGCCAGGCTGCTCTTCAGGGTCAGTGTGCTGGGAGAGAGGCTGGAGGGCCGGCTCCGGGACCGAGAGTGGCGGTGACGACTGCGGGACCGAGAGTGACGGGTCGACGGGTACGGGCTCCTGCTGCGGGACTTTCCCGTACGCCTGAGAGAGAGCAACAGCAGAGTGAGTTACATGCCCATGATTTACTCAGCCTCAAGTCATCCTGGGTGGATATGACTCTTCTTTCAGACGAATACAGTTATAGGAGTTATATTAAAAAATGTCCTGGCTCTTACAAGCTTTATAATGGGAGTCAATGGGTTTATGCTTTTGGAAGTCCATCAAAGCGCATCCATCCGTGATAAAAGTGCTCGAAACGGCTCTCCAGGGGTTAATAAAGGCCTTCTGAAGTGAAGCGATGCGTTAGTGTATGAAAGACATCCATTTTTAAAACGTTATCGACTAAAATAACTAGCTTTGGCAGACACGAACCCAGAGACGTCAAAGATTACTGTTCACGACTGCCGTAAAGTTATAAATATGGATAATTTTCTTACACAAACGCATCACTTGCTTCTGAAGGCCTTTATTAACCCCTGCAGAGCACTTTTTTGGGCTTCAAAATATCATTCACTGCCATTATAGAGCTTGTAAGAGCCAGGACATTTTTTAATATAACTCTGATTGTATTCGTCTGAAAGAAGAGTCATATATACACCTAATGACTTCAGGCTGAGCTAATTTTAATTTTTGTGTGAACTATCCCTTTAAATCTGTAAAACAATCTTATTGCTCCACAAGACTTGGATTAAAATGCTCAATTCATAATATGGATTAATTGTATGATGTCTATGATATTTTTCAGTTTCAGAAATTCTTTTCAGTTCTGGGTACTTCTTGTGTTTCATTTAAAGGGGTCACGAACTTTTAAATTTAAAGGTCAACTTATGACGTTCGCTTGGTTTTTACATTCAAAAACAGGAGCCTAGCTCCTGTAACGCTCAGTTTTTATGGGCGTGCCGCATTGAAGACTTGGAAGTAAACGCCCACTGCTATGATTGGATAACAGTTTGGCATATTATAATGAGTTTCATGAAATGCTTGAATCGGTGGGCGGGGCTAAACAGGCAGTGCTGAAGTAGGCGTTGCTCTTCTTCTGCGGAGGCGGGGCTTGATACCCTCTGACGTCATCGATCCTCACATTCGCTGTGCTAAAAAGCTTTTATTGGACTAACAAGGAAGATTTCAGTTCTGAAACTTACAGGATATTCTTATTGTATGATGACCTCTTATATGTCAAAAGCTCAAAAATTTGATTTCTCAGTTCATCACTCCTTTAAAATCTTAATTTGCATTAAGAAGATTAACTAAAGTCTTTGGTATGACAAGTAAATGACAGAATTTTCATTTTTGGCTGAATTATCTCTTTATGCTTAATCTTTTTGCAAACAATGAAAACAGTGTGGAACAGTGACTGTCAAACCATAATTACAATAAAGCACTGTAAAGTAACAAGCAAGTCGTCAATACAACAAGTGCACCGTTTTCTGAAGTCACGCATTAGAATTGTGTCAAAGTAATAAGACGACAACTATAACTATAACACAGAGGAACAAAACTGTTGGAAAAATGGCTTTCAAAACTGTTTTTCCTGCTGATGAATGATAAAAACACTGACAGCCAATCAGGATCCCCCGACTTAAAAAATTAAAGAGGCAAATGCCACTAATGATGCGCGTTTATTCATCACACTCAAATACACTTATATTGAAGTATTGCATCGGGTTAGACATCACTGGTTCTTGTGTGTCTTCCAACCATTCAAGACACACTAAGTTTCTACAATGATGATTTAACAGTGATTAAGCGATGGATCACTATTGACTATCACGACTATGACAGACCCCAAACTTCTGAACACTAGCGCGCGTGCTCTTGAAGTCAACTTCAACAGAATCAATCTGAAGAGGGAATAATACAAGACAAATACACATGCACAGCTAAACCCATCAGTACCCCCCCCCCACCAAGCACTCCCACCATCACTCAACATGGAAAACATTAGCACTGATCTGACATTTTCTCTAGATCAAAGCAATATTTAAATACATAGATCAGATAAACGTTGGTTTCCTGTACTTGTTTTGAAACTAACCACTTAAGGCTTTTTAACCTTTTCAAACGCTTGTATTTAATAAGGAACGATGGAACTGAATTAGGGCTGCAGCTATCGATTCTTTTTGTAATCGATTAATCTAGCACTTAATCGATCGATTAATCGAGTAATCGGATAAAAAAAAATGTGTGCGTTTTTAAACAACCAAAACAAATAATGCATAAAGAAAATGAGGTATTTATTCCAACTCCAACATTTGGCTCCAAAACTAATTTATTGCCATCTTTACCCATTTAGTGTTTATAAGTGCCAGTGCCAACAATTATATAACAATACAGTTAAGTCAACTTACTGTAAAACATGTATAACATGTAAAACTATGAATACAAACTTAAATAGTAAAGGCCATTTGGCCTTAGTTTTTGTCTTCTTAATACAACATTACAAAAAAAGGATTGCACCTCCTGCAAATTACCCACCGGAGAACAAAAATAAATTAAATGAATATAAAATATCAAGCCAAACAGGTACACAATGTATACAATTTATAAAAAAAAATAAGTGTAGCTTTGAAAAGGGGAATGTTTTATTGCAAATATGCATTTTGTTAAATAGAAAAAGAACAGCATTTTGTTTTTCACTTAGGCTAGTTGAAGTATATTAGCACGTTTTGTAGTATTATATTTTTTTTGTTAATTGAAAATGTTCTATGCTCAATTACTTTGGTAAGCCGATTATTTCTTCCCCAAAAGTACGAGTGGATTTGGAGAAGCAGGCTGGCCGGGAGTTTCATTTTTTGTTGTTGTCTAACTATTTGGTAGACGTGACATAGCCTATAAACAAGGTCTCGCAAAGACTGCAATATTTGTTCCTCCATCACGTCCCGGTGTATACAGTGAATGCATGCTGAAATTATTGTTGCGTGGCTACATAAAAGTTTAAGCATATGTGATGCATTGCCGCAATGGTCTGACTGGCGCGTGAGAGAGACGAGGGTGCGTGTGTGTGTGTGAATTAAATTAAACGTGAATACGTTTACTACTTAAAAACATCAAAGCTAAACATCGTATCTAGTCAACCCGCATCACGACATCACTACAAATACAGTAGGCCTATGGGATTAAAATCAGCGAACATCAATGTATAGGCTTAGGCACGGGCGGAAATATTGGCGCTGGGTCAAAAGAAATGCGGGGGACAGAATCGTTACCTTGTTTCAGCGACGCTGAAAGGAAGCGATCCCAAACTTTAGACATTCTCTGCCGTTTATGGACATCTTTACTCTCCGCCATCGCGCCAACTACATTCAAAATGTATCACGCGCTATGGTGTGCTTCCTGAACATTGAACAACGGTCCGTGTGAAATCAGATCCCTGCGCGTATAGTGCGCGTCATAGGAATTTAACGAGGCTTCAAGGCAGAGTTTTTGCCTCGAGGAATTTTTGTAATCGAGTAACTCGATGAATCGTTTCAGCCCTAAACTGAATGCAAAAACTAAATAACACAATATAAAACTTAGACATGTTTGATCACCAAAAGGGCATTTCCAAAAGGAACCATAAACTTCCTGTGGCCTTAATTAAAATATTAAATAAAAGAAAAAAAAAACAGCTTTTTATGCTGAAACAATTTACCATTAACAAAAGCGGCCAATGGGAGACGGCTGTTAGACTGACCCTTGAGTTTAAAACGCCGTCTCTCCTGTTAATCGTCTAATCGTCTGACAGCGAGACGGATGAAGCCACATTATAACTGAATCAGCCAATAAAAACGCAGTCATGGCACTTCATTTGCTTCTCAATATGAGATTATAGTTAGGCTATCTGGTTTACATTACAACTAGCATTATGCCTAAAATAACATCTGACTGAGTCCTTTATAAACGCAGGCCTGGTTTCACAGACAGGGCTCAGATAAAGCCAAGATTAGATCCATCAGAACATTCAAGTAGCTTTTATAAACATGCCTTAGAGAAAAAACAATGCACTCATATATTTTGAGATATTTTTCACTGCAAGAACAAGCATTTTAGTCTGGGACTATCTGTGTGTGAGACCGGGGTTAGTGTTATTACACACACATCGGGTAGAAAGCAGATGCTATACGCAGCAAAGTCTGAGGCTTCAACCTCCAGTGTGTGTGTGTGTGTGTGTGTGTGTCGGACTCAGTCTTGATAGAATGTGGAAAGAGTCAACAGTGGGTGTGAAGACGGTTTCAAGGTCAAACAAATCAAACCAAAATGTCTTCTTCACTTCTGCGCTAACAAGAACTACAAAGTAGAAACAAAGATCTGTTTGCATAGTCTTCAACAACACACACGTGAAACGGCACAATCCGACACACTTCCGTTAACTGCGCTTTTCCCACTTCACATGCTTCTTAGGCCTATATCAAATTCAGTTTATTTACAGGCGTATGAAAAGTTGGAGAGAATTGTGGACTAGAGTTATACTCAGGCCTCTCGATGAAGACAAGGCAAATAAAACTAAAGTGCATTTGTATCTGACAGAGAAAAGCATCAATTAAAAACACAATTATGTCTCTCACACAGTTCCAATTCCCACAGTGCAATTATTTTTAACACATTGAAAGTGAATATATTCCTGCATATAAATGGAGCAGGATACCTGTAGTTTCTCCAGAATAACATCGGTACAGTTTTATTAGCGCACTACTGTAAAACTGTAGATGTGTTAAACAGTGCAAGTGCCGTTTCTTTCATTTTAATTTATTAGTGGCACAAATTATGGTATATTTGTCAACCCTCATTTAAATAGAATTAGATAGATCCTAGAAAACAACAAAGAAATGCAACTTGCGCAAGTTTTACAAGATCACTCGTAATCGATTCGCTTGTTTCAATTATTGACGGTAAATTTGTTCAAATGAATGACACTTTAACAAATAGCCTACACATTTATAATAAACCTAGATGAGCTGCAAGTACAAAATACAATAGTATTACGATAGAATATTTAATTATTCAAGATTACAGTCTTTATAAATTTATTTTCTTTATTTGCAGTTAGAAAAACTTGCATAACGCACCTGATTTCCCAGAAGCACATGAGCGCACCATATTATAAAATGTATAACATTGTATAAAATGCTCGGCTATGTATTAAAGAAATATTCTTTGGTTTCGATAAAACATTCATACAGTTAAGAGACCAGCGTATCTCCATGTTTTGGTTTGTATAATTTTTTCCGCTATTATTCAATTAAAGTATCTAACTTTTCACCCTAGCAGTCAAACATTTGAATTCAAGCTTGTTTCTGCCACAGAATAAAAAAAAATATTAATTTTGACTTTATCTTGCAATTCTGACTTATTTTCTCAGAGTTGAGGTTAAAACTCACAGTTCTGAGTTATAAGTTGAGATTCTACAACATTTTCTTACAATTGTGAATTTATATATCACAGTTCTGAATTAAACTTGTGACTCTAAGAAAATGTCAGAATTGTGAGAAAAAAAAAAAAAAAATTAATAATAATAATAATAATAATAATAATAATAATAATAATAATACGCAGTATTTTTTTTATTTAGTGGCAGAAACAATCTTATATACAAACTTCGACTCATCACTCTCAAGAGTTTCGATTCAACCCGATTCGATTGTTCTGACCGACTCAAAAGAACAGCTCGTTTACGAATCGAACATCGCGTGTTCCTGTTGCGCTCGTCCCAGTAATAACCAATTATACAGCATTTACAAATCAGGTGTAGTTACGAACCCTCGCAAAACATACAATCACGCTCTCTTCCTACACAAGGTTATAAAAATCCTAAATAATCGTAAGCAGTGTTGGGGAAAGTTACTTAGTAACTAGCCTAAGTAATGCATTACAATATTGCGTTACTCCCTTAAAAAGTAACTAATTGCGTTAGTTACTTTTTTAGAAAAGTAATGCGCTACGTTACTTTTTTCCCACCTAGGCTGGGCTTGTTTTTTATAACAAAAAATGTTTGTGCATGTACAGTAGAGGCTCAAACAAACCCTTCAGCTGCTGTTATTCTGGAGAACGGAAGAATAGATGCAGGAGGAGAAAGTTTAACACTTACTTTACCAATAAAAACAAAAAAAATCTAGTAATTTTTGCTTATGGTTCAATCATCGAAGGTCAGAAGCAAGTACATTGGCCAATAAAGTCAGATTAAATGCATAAATTAGTTATTGGAGGTTTACATAGTTTTCTGATTCTGCATTTCACTGATTTTATTCATTTTGAAAAATATTGAATCTTTTATTGAGCAAGTGAGATGAGTAAATGCACGCTCACATTTAGTCTAGAACTACAATAACTATCATGTTAACACACACTCACACACCGCCTTTGCACTTCGATTTGTCTCAACATGGGGACAGGAGAGCTGTCAGTCAATAAATGAAAAAACAAAGTAACTTGCGTAACTTATTTGAAAAAGTAACTCAGATATTTTGTTGTAAATTTTAAACGTAACGCGTTACTTTACTAGTTACTTGAAAAAAGTAATCTGATTACATAACTCCAGTTACTTGCACCGAGTTACCCCGAGCACGGACCGTGAGTCTCGCTCTTACCTGGCGTCCGGGCTGGGGCTCAGGGACTTCCTGTAGGGGCTCCTGGAGCGCGTGCCGGGGGCCTCGCCCTGCTCGTAGGGCCCGTAGCTCGGGGACCGGCGCCAGTACGGGCTGGACGGCGAGCGCTTCCTCTTACTCGAGTACGAGCTCGGGGACTTCGACACGTTATAGGCACCGTACAGCTCAGAGTCCCGACCGTAGTAGTTCGAGCTGGGAGACACCCTCCTCGGGCTCCTCCGGGAAATAAACGGGTAGTTTGTGTTCGGGGACTGATATCCATAGGAATAAGAGGTCGCGTAGGGACTGTCCGCTGCTTTGAAGCTCGGACTGCTCCTCCGGTAGGCCCGGAGCTCCTCGCGCTCGTCCCGGTAGGCTTGTGGCGGTTCCCTATACGCAGATGGAGGGTCCTTCTCGGATTTGGACTTGCTTTTATGTCGCTTTGAGTCCTTTTTGTCCGCTTGGGACGCGGCTGAAGGCTTCCTACCGTTGCTGTCGTGGTTTTTCACGTCTTGCTCCCGGTTGGATCGGTTCCTCTTCACTTCCTTCTCTTGCCGGGCTTTCCCCGCCGATGCACCGGTTCCATCTCTCCTCCGCGATGAGGAGTTCTGCTCTCTCCGTCCCGGTGTGGAAGCCCCTCCGTAGCTTGAGTCCTGAAGCTCGGCTTCGCTCAGTCGCTCCACGGAGAGTGTGTCGGTTCTGGGCGACGGACTCCCGGAGAAACGCTCGGACTGCGAGCTCACGTCGTCGTATTCCACTAAAGTCCGCACATCGCCGTCGTAAACCACCTCTTGCTGCTGCCACGACTGTTGCTGCTTCTCCCGGGCGTGCTTGTGTTTCTTTCTCCTGGAGGACGACGACGAGGACCGGCCCTTCTCCCGGTGCTTCTCTCGGTGGCTCTTGCTCCGTCTCGCGTCTCGCGGAGTCCTTTGTGGCGGCGGGCTTCTCCCTCGGCCCTCGCGGGGAACGATCTCCGGGTTAGGCATTTAATATCCCACTTTTATCCACTCGTGTTTCAGTACAAACAAAGCAAAACATTTGAAACCCACTTTAAGCGCTAGTTAGCACAGCTAGCATCTGTGTGTTCACACAGTGACCGTTCCCATCCAGATCACAGCGAATCCATCGCATCTAACCATCCCGATGCACAACAATCGGATAAATCCTTGAAAAGCCTCGAATGTGTCAATAAAAGGCTCGAGTTATAATCCAGTTCCGCGCGTGTGATGAAAAGCTTGTGTTAGCAGCCTGTGCTAACTTAGCAAATCAGCCACACAACAGCCTTTAAATCAACCTCCATGGCTCGGATAGCGGTGTCCTCCGAGGGATGTGTTAAAAACGGGTTGTTTTTTGCGCCTGGTGAGATTTAGGAAGGGAAATATCCCACAAAAAAATGTCAGCTAAATCCACACATACTTATGCGGGGTTGAAACTTCTTGTCGCCCTCTCACACCGACTCACTAACAAGGAAGTAGCCCGCATGCTGGACCAGCGCGGAGTTCAGTTCGGCAGATTCAGCACAATAGAGAAACGCATTAATTCGGTTCAGTCTAAAGAGCTGCGCTTGTGTATATTTTTTACCTAAATAGAATTCAAATGAAAATACTAAATAAATCAGATGGTGATGGGGCTAAATTAAGCTGTGCTCATTCAATGTACAAAAACAAAAGTAGCGAATCACGCGCGCTACGAGGCCTTTGCTCTCTGAGGCCTTCAGTCAGAGTGGGTTTTGCTCTTATTAACTCCTGGATCTTGCAAACACGTGCCGATGACAGCAGAGGGCGACACTGATCGCGAGCCTCCTTTTGGACACGTGAGACTTTTTAAACCCGAGAGGAGTAGAGAAATGAACCTGTTATAATGTTGGTTTAAATTAAAATAATAAACCAGTTGCTGGTGGTTGATCTCGTTACTTACGAGTATAGTTGTTCTTTTATATCAATTAATCAATCTCCTGGCGTGTGGTTATCAGAGAAAATAACATTTATAAAGAAAACATAGACCATAAATAAAAAAGAAACAAGAAACTGTTAAGTTTCATCATTTAGACAAATTCCTCCTCAGAGCCAGTTATATAACATATAAAATTTGTTTTTATTACCAGATTTACCGAGATAAAATAGTTGTTTTATAACCATGTCATATTATAAGTATTAGCCTACTAACAAATGAAACCAAAGCAACCTTACTATAAGGGCCACAGACTATTATAAAAGCACAGATATTTTACATTTATTTAAATAGTTCGTCCATTGCGTCCAAATATCACCTTTACACATTTTACCATTTTTGTTTGATTTCCATACTACAAGGGTTGCAATCAAAGCAAAGCAAACTGACCCCAGTACTTAAAGGAACCACAAACTATTATAAATTAAAGCACAAATAAAGATGTATTTTTAATTTATTTAAATCATTTATATCAGACAACTTAATTTCCGTTGCTTCCAGATATGATCTTTACAGTTGGAAATGCCACTTTGGCCATGTTTGCTACTTCACAGTTTAGCTTCAGATTAGCTTTGCAACGATTAATCGCATCCAAAATAAAAGTTTGTGTTTACATTATATATGTGTATGTGTGTATAATTATTTTGTATTTATAAATACACACATATGCATGTATATATTTAAGAAAAATGTGTTATTTATATATAAAATATTTATATTTAGGCCTATATATAATATATATATACATATATATATATATATATATATATATATATATATATATATATATATATATATATATATACATATATATACATACATGCAAATATTTCTTAAATATATACATGTATGTGTGTATGTGTATATATATATATAGTAATTAGTATAGTATATATAGTAACATACATGCAATTAAATCGTGCCCAGCGCTAGTTCAGAAATAACACAAGCCTTAAAATACTAGACAACTGAAAATGAGCTACTGTATATTTTACTGCACATTATTTCTAACAGAACACCCTGCGAGTTCTCAACACACACACACACACACACACACACACACACACACACACACACACACACACACACACACACACACTAACCCTACCCCTAAACCTACCCATCACACAAAACTTTCTGCATTTTTACATTTCCAAAAAAACTCATTCTGTATGATTTATAAGCTTGTTTACTCATGGGGACCTCAGTTTAGGGCCCCATTGTGACACGAGTCCCCATGAGTCTGTGTGCATTCAGGCTGAAGTCCCCACTGATGCCGCACTGGCCTCTGGCGTGACGTCACGTGTCAATCATAAGACGAACAGATGCCGGCTCCCCATCAGAGTTCACATGTGCATAAGAGAGCCATCGTGCTGTGACGAACCACTCATCCCATGATCCCACAGGCCACTCATCCCATCCTGACTCTACCATGTTTTAGGGAATAACTTTCCTCGCACTTGTATCGCATCTTTCCCTCGCGGGTTCGAAATGACCCTAAGCCATAAAATTATTCTTTATTTATTTTGTCCAGAAAGCTTATTTTATTTCATTTTGATAATATTTTTTAATGCAATTATTTTATTTAACTTAAAATTACTAGATTTGATCAATAAATAATAAATAAATAGTCATATAGAAGCACATTCCTCACATTCTTTCAACTTAAATTCAAAATAACTCACAATTTCATGCATAACCCTTTTAATTCAGCTCTAAATATCTTGGGAGTCTTTACCGACCTCTTGTGGAAAAATAATAATATATGATGATATTTCATGACTCTAGATGGCGCTATAGCTCTATATGAGCTGTTCCTCTGGGTCCTAAAGCCAGTTTCTCTTCAGTGTGCATTCACACACACATGTAGACATTATACAATCATTTCTTGGTTTCAGCATTTTTAGGTTTTTCTTTGTGTACTGAAGCATTCCTCACATTCCTAAGGGGCTCAAATTGGCACGTGAGGTAAGTATTTGTTACTTTTTAAAATTTTAACCACAATTGTGTGTGTGTGTGTGTGTGTGTGTATTCATGGTTCAAGTGAAACAAAAGTCCTAGGGTCTTGGACCCCTCTGATGAACTTTTTTTTTTTTTTTTTTATTACAAAATGAATTTCAGGTCAAAATGACGCAAGGATGAGATAAGTGATGAATGCTAGAAGAGCTTTGCTCAAACACTAAGCCTTTACTTCCACTCCTTGAATGACGTAAAGATAAAGGCGGCACAGAAGCGCTTTAGAAGTGGCATTTTAAGGCATCTTTACACTCAAAATTCAGTGTAAAGATGCAATGCAGCATAAAAACCAGACTAGATTATACCAGCTCTGATATAACTCAGCCCTAGTATAACAATATGCAGTTATAATTGCGTTGTAAATGCATTTATGCCCCCCATTAAACACGCTTCAGAAGCGCTTCTGTGCCGCCGCTGCAGTCGATGAGATATCTGGGATATATAACCATTTTCCTTCCAATAAACAGCATATATAGAGGTATGATGGAAATGGTACCGAGTATAAATCAATTTCCCAGTGAATAATACAAGCACATATAAATTAGAAAAATTTATTTTTTTTGAAACCGCCGAAATAAGCATCACATTAACAACACATATATATAAAATAAAAAAATAATAAAAAAAAGCAGAAAAGCAAACTGGAAAAAAACATCAATCACTGGCGCGATTTCCATGAAGATGAGTGTGTGTTTCTCTGGGTAGGACTGGAGGCGTGAGTGTGTGTGAGCTGTTTCACATCACGTATGAGAAGCATGATTGTCATCGGACTGAAATGATCCGACACTAAAGAGACTGTAAGGGTGTGTGTCACATTCACAACGGACATCAAGGCTTCAGGAAGTCAACACACACACTCTTCCTGTTTGCAACTCATATCGCCATGATGGAATATTAGCTCATTACAAAATAATAAAAACGGGTTACTCACACACATCGCGCCGCTTGTTAGTGTGCTGCACTTGTTATGCGTAACAGTTACTAAACGCTCAGCCACTAACCAACAAATAACAATGCATCATTTTCACATAAAGCTTTACATGTCATTTTTCCCAAAGCCCATTAGTCGCTCAGCTACTGTATTCTCAGTATTAAGACTGGAGTTATGTAATATGTAATGTAAATAAAAGGGCTCATCCAGTGTTAAACTAATACACCTGTATATCATCCTCCTCAGGTGATCCGAACACAACACTCGTGTTAGTGAGACTGGATGACTACACTAGCACTCAAACACTTCGGGTCAGGGAGATTTAATTTAATCTTTTACTCAGCAAAGATTCCTTAATCGGATCAAAAGTGCCAATTAAGGCATTTATAGTGTAGCACAAGTTTTATGTTCTTCTTCCGATAATAATCATAAATGTTTCTTGATTAGAGTGATTTCTGAAGGGTCATGTGACACTGAAGACTGGAGTAATGATGCTGAACATTCAGCTTTGATCACAGGAATAAATTACACTTTACTGTATATTCACATAGACAACTGACCGTTTAAAATTGTAATATTTCATAATATTACTGTATTTTTTTACCAAAAAAATGCAGCCTTGGTGAGCAGAAGAAACATTATACGATCTGACTTACCCTAAAGTGGTTGAATCACATTATTTCACCTGTGTTCAGTGCCGCCCGTTTGAGATCGGATCACCCAGGACTGATGTTAAACACATCTGGGAACTCAAGGACAAATCTGACACGTGAATAAATCTAAACCAGCTCCTGCGTCCTGTGCTTTTGGACAATATGAGTGATCTGACACTAAAGAGACTCCAGGTGGACATGGACACTAGGAATGGACTGTATCAGACGGTCCAAAACCCTACACACACACACACACACACACACCAGCAAACACAGCGGAGGAGGATGAGTTAGCAACAGGCAGAAACACAGAACGCACAGGTACATGTACAGTATATGCAAAAGAGAAAGAGTGGAGGATCAGAGACTATAAAATGCAACATCTTTCGCGGATTCGTTTGGCCAGACTTTTCCTCTTCTTCTTTCCGTTCTTCTCCTTGCTGTCCTCCATCTTCCTCGCGCGGATCTCCCTCATGAGGTCGAAGAAAACCTGCAATCAAGAAGCACACCAGATTTAATGTTGAATAATAACTTCATCTCCAGAGTCGCTCTGAGAGTCTCTTCATGGGCATTTTACCATTTCATTTGAGGAAAACTGTCGTCATATATCATAAACACACAGAAACTCAAAGGTCTGCACCGCAACCCGTCACAATAAAAGTTTGGTTTAACTTGAAGAAATTGTGACAGAAATATATTACTGTTGTACAGTAGAATTCAGCCTTGATGTATGAATTATAATAATAAATTATAGTCTAAATTAAATTTCTAAATTTGTCTTCCATGTTTTAATTTTAACAGTAAAGCTCTGTTGTGTAGCACTTAGTTTGACAAAAAAAAGTTTAATTTCATATGATTGAAAGATAAATTAATGTTTTATGCATTCATTTGATTGCCAGGAAAATTTAAATACACATTTAAAAATAAATAAAAGATTTATTAGAAAAGAAATGATTTTTTTAACCATTATTAAATGTTTTTTGTTAATTCAATTAATCATGTTAATCAATTAATTGATCATCACATTTAATTAAACCATTCAAAATGGAACCCAGAAAACTTAAAACAGAAAACACAGAATTTAGTAAAAATACAACGGAATCTGAGAGGAAAAAAAAATTTATTCATAGGGCCATAAACATGTCATTTTTGTTACACTTTTAATAAATGATTGTTATATTGTATAAGTTTCATGATTTCAATTAATTAGACATGCTTTTTGATTCCAAAAATTAATATAACAATTAAAATGGATTTAAAAAAATTAAGAATTTGGAAAAAAATAAAACGGAATTTAGGAATAAATAAGACGGGATTTCATAGGGCCCTAATAAACCAGTCAAGACATCAGCACAAAAACACACTCAGCAAAATATCGCCTAATTATCGTTTTCGACCAAATCCCAGAGATATCATGTGTTGTCAATAATCGCAGTTCAGCAGCATTTGCCCAGTCACTGTCCATCTCTCCACTATAGAGCCTCAGGTTCAGGCTCACACACACTGACCTTGTCCACGTTGGCGCGGGTCTTGGCAGACGTCTCCACGTAACACACACCCCACTGGTCCGCTCGGGCCTTGGCCTCGTCGGCGCTCACCTGTCTCCGGTCCTCCAGATCAGACTTATTCCCCACCAGCAGGAACGGCACGTTCTCGTCCTCTTTCACACGCAGGATCTGCTCTCTGAGACGGGAGGAACGCCTCTATGTCAGATATAACTCTAATGGAAATCAATATCCATAAAAGCAGTCAAAGGCATAAACAACAAAAAAACGTCGAAACCTTTTAACTAATGTGATTTAAGTATGTGCAAAACTATATATTTTCATCTACATCCAATTAAAGTACCATTACTAATAATGTTAAAGCAAAAAAAGGAAATAAATATAAAATGGAAACACTTTACACTAAGGTTCTATTGGTTAATGTGAGTTAATGCATTAAGTTACAGTACGCATTAATCTTTGTCAATGCTAGTTAATAAAAATACAACTGTTTATTGTAAACTAATACAATAAATAAATAATAATAATAAATAAATAGGTCTGATAAATAATATTAACAGATATTGATTTTATTAATGTTTTAGTTGAAATTAACACTACCTAAGATTAATACATGCTTTAGAAGTGTTTATCATTTAATGTAGTTTTACTAATTTTAACAAATCATAAACCGATAACACTTTACAATAGGCTTCATTTGTTAACATTAGTTCAAATTAGCTAATAATGAATACTTCTACAGCATTTATTAATCTTAATTAATGTTAATCTTAATATATGTAGGGTAAAAAGTTGTATCTGTTAATATTAGTTAATGCACTGTGACATGAACTAAACTACTCAGTTCACTACATGAACTGAACAACTAACATGAACATTTATATTGACTAAAATTAACAAAGGTTAATAAATGCTGTAAAAAACATTGCTCTTTGTTAGTTGCATTTGTTAGTTGTTAACTGCATTAACTATTGAGATCTTATTGTAAAGTATCGCCCCTAACGAGTTACTGTGCCCCCCACCTACCGAAAGCGAGCAAATACAAAATACAAATGAATAAAATAAGTCTCCGATGTCCCCAGAGTGTGTGTGTGAAGTTTTAGCTCAAAATACACCACAGATTATTTTTAACATAATGTTAAAATTGTCCCTTTTTGAGGGTCAGTAAAAACGTGTTGTTTCGTGTGTGTCCCTTTAAATGCAAATGAGCTGCAGCTCCTGGCACAGAGGGCGGAGCTTCAACAGCTTGTGTGTGTGTGTGTGTGTGTGTGTGTGTGTGTGTTAGAAGCTCGGATTACCTCACGCAGACTAGCACTAAAATGTCAGAAACTGTTCTGCCTTTTATGTTTAAACTGGAGTCGGACAATGATGGAGAGACTCAACAAGAAGTGACAACACGTAGAAGCAACAGGACGTTTCTGAATGGTTAGTTGATGCATTTATGTTGCTGATGTGGAGTTAACTATCTTCTAGTCTTTGATTAGCATATTCTGTCATGATAATCTATAAATCGCTTGTGTGGGAGCTGTTGTAAGATGCCTTCAGAGTGACATATTTCAGATATTGTGTCTGAAAAGATGGATGCGACAGTGTGAGCTTGAACTCACAAATGTGCAACAACTCTTCCTCTTCTCAACATGGACTGCGTGTTCGCGGGGGCGGGGTTTATGTAAATTTGAGGGTTAGTGATGTCACTAACTCAGGGGCGGGGTTTATGTAATTTTGAGGGTTAGTGATGTCACTCACCCGGGGGCGGGGTTTATGTAAATTTGAGGGTTAGTGATGTCACTAACTCGGGTGCGGGGTTTATGTAAATTTGAGGGTTATTGATGTCACTAACTCGGGGGTGGGGTTTATGTAAATTTGAGGGTTAGTGATGTCACTAACTCGGGGGTGGGGTTTATGTAAATTTGAGGGTTAGTGATGTCACTAACTCGGGGGTGGGGTTTATGTAAATTTGAGGGTTAGTGATGTCACTAACTCGGGTGCGGGGTTTATGTAAATTTGAGGGTTATTGATGTCACTAACTCGGGGGTGGGGTTTATGTAAATTTGAGGGTTAGTGATGTCACTAACTCGGGGGTGGGGTTTATGTAAATTTGAGGGTTAGTGATGTCACTAACTCGGGGGTGGGGTTTATGTAAATTTGAGGGTTATTGATGTCACTAACTCGGGTGCGGGGTTTATGTAAATTTGAGGGTTAGTGATGTCACTAACTCGGGGTGGGGTTTATGTAAATTTGAGGGTTATTGATGTCACTAACTCGGGTGCGGGGTTTATGTAAATTTGAGGGTTAGTGATGTCACTAACTCGGGGTGGGGTTTATGTAAATTTGAGGGTTAGTGATGTCACTAACTCGGGTGCGGGGTTTATGTAAATTTGAGGGTTATTGATGTCACTAACTCGGGTGCGGGGTTTATGTAAATTTGAGGGTTAGTGATGTCACTAACTCGGGGTGGGGTTTATGTAAATTTGAGGGTTATTGATGTCACTAACTCGGGTGCGGGGTTTATGTAAATTTGAGGGTTAGTGATGTCACTAACTCGGGGTGGGGTTTATGTAAATTTGAGGGTTATTGATGTCACTAACTCGGGTGCGGGGTTTATGTAAATTTGAGGGTTAGTGATGTCACTAACCCGTGAAGAAGCTCATTGTAGTCTCTACCAGCCGTTTGTTGCAGTCCTTAAACGATTTCTTTAAAAGCAAATATCTCCCTTTGCTTTGAACTTTGAGGGTTGTAACTTTGCAGATGTTGTTTATGCTCAAACTGCAACATTACACACTAACTAAAGTTAGAAAAGTCAAATCATAAATCAACCACCCCTTTAAGTCTAAAATCGATACAGCTCTTTTAAATAAGCTGAAGATGTGTAAATCACCTGAAATCAGCAGTCGCTGCAAACGACTCTAGCTCAGTGATGGAGAAGACACAGAGGAAGCCCTCTCCGCTCCTGAAGTAGTTATCCCGGATCGCAGCGTAGTCCTCCTGCCCGGCTGTGTCCAGGATATCTATCTGCACTTCTTCCCCGTCCAGAACCACCTTCTTTCTGTAGCTGTCCGCCTTCGTGGGCTCGTAGTCCTCCACAAACTGAGGAGGAGGAGGAGATGGAGGTGCGTATTACATGTGGAGCGAATCAGGGCGATGGACAAATATCAGCGGCTTTCATTTAAACAGTCTATGACCTGTAACCACTGGAGGGTCTCATCAGCAAACATCCAAAGGGACGTTTAAAATATTAACAGACAACTAAAACATTTAATAAATGCCAAATGCCAGAGGACCATTTATTTTAATGTGGGCCGGTCCATTCTTTTAAAAATATAAATAAATTGTTTTTACTGACCGACAGCGCATAGGATGGGTTTGTATCGCGTGGTTATAATAATAATAATTGATTAACTTACCTCCCTACATGCATTTACAGTAAACATTACAGCATTACTCATCTGTAGCAGGAACCATGGCCGTAGCTATGAGGTCTGAATAATAATGGTGTATATAATAAAGGATGTGAAATAACTGCCTGATATAGTATTAACTCGACTTTAGTGCTGCAAGGATATTACACAGCGTCAAGATCATTTGTTAATGGCCATAAAGTAAGAGATAAGATGTGGATGGACTAAACATTTCATAATTGACAGCTGGTTTAAGATAGAAATGTTAAACAACCAACACAAATAATCAGGCTAAATAATATACTTTTGATTCATTTTGAATAGAAAATAGGTCTATATAATTTACATAACATCCATATATTTAATAATTTTAGTAACTGTCAATGTGAGAAAGCAAGAGACGTTAATGTAGCCGTTTTAATAATGAATGTGTACATATTGTGAATGAATTTAATAAACTTAGCTTTCCTGGTAGCCTTCAGTAAATTAACTTGATTGGAAAATGATTCACAAAACATATAAATATCAGGTGACCCAATGTTTACTTTCTACACTGATAAGAGACGGAAATGAGAAGACTATCAGTCAAAGCTCAGCTTTAGGAGGGGAAGAGACTGAGAGACAGACTGATGGAGATGAGGAGGAGAGAGCGGTATTGACAGATAATCCACTGCCCACTGACATGGTTTTAAAGCTATTTCTTATCAATTATTTTGGCCTTCAAATGTCTTAAATTGTGTAGTAGTAGACCAGAGAAATCCACATTTTCTTGGGGGAGCATGTCCGATAACCATATGAAACTTTTGGCCAATACCGATAACCGATAAATCTTTATATCTGAATTATCCATATTTTCTAGGGCTGGTATTGACACAAATTTCACAATTCGATTCACAAGCTTGCAATTCGATTCAATTTCGATTCCGATTCGATTCAGTATTAATTATTTTGGATATCAGGGACAATACATGGCACATTTTCTCAAGGAAAACAAATCCCTTCACTAATGCTGTAAACTATGGGAGTCAGTGGTAGCCTATAGCCTTCATTAGCCTACTATAATATTGAAGGTCAAAATGAACTGATTTGTATACAAACACTTAAATTACACATTTATTTTTATAATAATACAGTTATATGAAATATAAACATTTAAATGGTGGCTGTCATAAAAACTTGCCAGATTTATTCAAACATGCATTCAAAATTGAAGAACATTAACAATTATAATGAATATGTAATATGGTGCATATATTTAGCAGAATGCTCCTCGCTAGAGTTAATATTTCTCGCTGACTGACGAGTTTATGGACACTGGATATGGTTTCTCTGAGGTAAATGTGACATGACATCGTTTACAAGCTGATTTACTGACGTCATTCCACGGTTGAAACACTGAGCGACTCCATGTCACATGATACGGACTTCGATAAGTTGTACTCTGCCTTTTAACACACTTTCAGAAGCTCATTCATGTTTATTTTGCGCTGTAACTGTTATTAAGGCGGAAGAGAAGATCATGTGCTTCTCTAGAGCTGAGCCAGAGCGATCTCACGCCACAGCGACAGAACGCTATTTATGTTTTTGAATTTCGTAAGAAAATGGACGTAATTTGAAATCTGAGACTTCGTTTCATATCAATAGTAACAAAGCATAAAGATTATAGTGATTTATTGGATGGGACGCGCTACAATGTTCCATTCATTCATCAACTGAAAACAGGATGACTAATCGACTCTTGGGATTTAAGAATCAATATCGGTTCATAAAAATGACAATCGATTAAAATCGAGAAATCGATATTTTTTACCCAGCCCTAATATTTTCCATGCTATTTTCCTTAAGGGCAAATTACAAAACCGAGTGGTGATTCATAACATTACATAAACAAAACAAAAACTTAATTAAAATAATTGTACTTTCATTAGGGATGAACCGATATGAAGATTTTGGGGCCGATACTGATAACTTTCTTTATATTTGAAAGCCGATAACCGATATATTGGCTGATAAATCTAAATCCAAATTTTTAATTATTTTTGAGAGCATGTTTACAAAAACAATAGTCTCACCATTAAAAGCCATGTCCTAAACACAAAATTATAATGATGTTCTCAATATAATTTTATGTAGCTTATATGACTTTCTGTATTTTCCTTTTTGAAGTGATTCAGATCATATTTCAAGCAAACAGTGTTGAACAGTGCGCATCTGAAGCGTCTCCGCTGAAGGAAATAATACATTATTTATCGGCTTTAATATATCGGGGAAATTTTCTAATCAGGCCGATAACGCTAACATTACAGATAAACATATATCGGCCGATACCGATACAGTGGCCGATGATGTCTGTGGAAGGAAGTATTTCTGTAATATGTGGAAAGCATGCTCACCTCATCGTACATGAACTGCAAAGTTAAAGCCGACTTTCCCACACCGCCGCTCCCGACCATGATCACCTTGTGGAGCGCCAGAGAGTTCTGGCCTTTGGGTTTGGCTGTGGCCATGCTATCGGCTGCGTTCGGGTCGGACTGAGGAGAGCTGTGGGGTTTATGGGTCGGGTCAGGGAGGAGCTGAAGGTCACTGAAGTGAAGGGTCAGGGCGGGAGTGTGTTCGAGAGAAGACCATGTACCGCCCCGTGTGCACCTGGAGGAGAACAAACATATCTATATTTCATTCTGTAATATTCCACTCACCGTTTAGCCGTAGCAGCTCACCGAATACAAGAAAATAATATACTAATCTTACACGCCATTTTGGATATCATTTGCATATTATTATAACGGATAATGTAATGCATCCTAAAAATAAAAATAAAATGGTCAATCAGGGAAACTATTTTCCAAGTATTCCCCAGAAGTGCTTTCCTCCATAGTTTAAAACTGACATTTCTCCTGAATAACCTTGACTCTTTCACAACTGGTCTGACAGGAATCAGCAGTAACAGAGAAACTCCCTGCGCATTTGCAAAGTCATTTCTGTGACATCTGGATCAGTGCACTAAAACTATTAAACATTGTTTTCGTTAAATGAAATAAATCTGAAATAAAATACAAATATATTGCAAATCATCAAAGCAAACCAAACATCTCTTTAAAGTCAGCATGAAACAGAAGTTGCGCTCGTCTTTTTTCCCCTATTGTGTCGTGTATATCCGAGTGAAACGCTTCTGGAACAAGAACAGATGTGGGCGGGGCTTGATTGTGTCTGTGGGGAATTGATTGGATGGGTGTGGTTTGCTATTGGCCGATCTCATGTGAGTGACAGGTTATAGCCCCGCCCTCGTCATCAGAGAAGAGAAGAGATGCTGCAAGAGGGAGGGGAAGTTATTATTTTAAAGCATTTTGCATTGTGATAATTGCAGATGTAACTAAATAAAGAGCAAGACGCAATGGTGAGTCTCCAATAAATCAGAGCGACTGAGGGAAATGGATAGCACTGACATTAATAATGACTGCAAAGCTGATCGAAGTAAAGGACTGAATGGCTCATAAATAACACACGTTCTGTAATACGACTGTGAGCGTTTGCATTGGTACATATGAGCACATTATATATGCATGTATGTATAGAGCGAGAGGCCAGGGTTGAGTGTGCAGGCTTCACTACGGTAAGACATGTGAGATATATGGTGTGTGTCTGTGATTTTACCCCACTAGGAGAAGTACTATGATCATTTTATGCAATGGCAAAGGCTTATAAACTAGGGGCGGGGGGGAGAAAAAAAGTGTAAAAAATGTACAAATAAATAAATAAAACAATGAAAATGAATAAATAAATATATTAATCATTTTAATATATTTATTTATTTTAGTATTAGAGTAGATTAATATAGATTATATGAATAAGAAAACAATAATACTGAGTTTAAAATAAATAAATACATTTAACAATTAGATTAAAATAAATAAGTAGCCTAAACAATTAGAATTTGCTTTAAATAAATACGTTTAGCAGTACAGTGCTATAGCGAGGAGAAAGAAACTTTAATGCAACTTAAAAGATACTAAATATTTTCCAACCAATTTTTAAATTGGTAAATTATACATTTTAAAATAGTATACATTGGGTCTTTATACATTAAAGTATAAAGCTGCCTTTTCAATTCTAGCATGATCATATATTTGGTGGTCTGTGTCCTCTGAAGGACTGAAAACCACTGTGGTAAGGAACAAATACTATGGTAATCATTTAATACCATGGTGTATATCAAAATACCATGGTATTACCATCTGTTAGTATCTATCGTATCACAGTGCTTTTTGTAAGGGTCATTTGTACAGTCTGCTCTCACAGACAGACACACACACACACACACACACACACACACACACACACACTAGCTGTCCGGCTAACCGTCATACACACACTCACCCATACACACCCATACATACAGACAGACAGACAGACAGACAAATACACACACACACACACACACACACATACACTAGCTGTCCTGCTAGCCATCACACACACACACACACACACACATAGACTCAAGGGTTCATTAGCGTTTATCTACAAGCACCCAGCCTAGATTTAATACTATATTCATAACGACATTGGTTGCATATCTGCTGTAATACCTGTTCCAGATCTTACCTTTGTGTCTGCAGGTTCAGCTAAAGGTAATCAGAGACACAGGGACTCTCGGGAAGACTCCTCTTCCCTGCCGTTACTACTGCAGCCTCATCCCGAACAATGCCCTCAGCACCGGACCGACACCTCAGACCTGCCTTCCGTCAGTGTTTACAGCGAGCAGAAGCCGGTTGCGGTGATCTTTGGTGTGGCAGAAGTCAGTCAGTCATGGGTGTGTGTGTGTGTGTGTGTGTGTGTGTAGCGCCGATGATGATCCCGATAGGCGGGTCACATGGATCCGCTTCAGTTTTCCATGCAGGGAAGCGCCTGTCTGCGCATGCGCGCGGGCACGCAATCCCCCCTCCCTCCTCTAGATTGACGTAGCGCGCGCCGTTGATTAGTGTCTAGCGCGGGAACTCGATTAATTAGCAGAGAGATACTAGTTGAAAGTATTTTTGAAGTTTGAACGTTTATGTTTATACTTTCCTCGACGTAATGTGTTGTTAATCTTGATATACATCTCTTGAGCAGCAGTATAAACGTAATTAACAAGAGTCTCGGCCGAAATGGAGTCAAAGAGCGAACGCGGTAAAGTGAAATTTCTCTCTTTTTTTTTTTTAAATAAACAAACAACAAAACATTAAACCAGCATAAATTGCTTTGCTGGTCATAGTTGGTTTAAGCTGCTTTAGTTTGGTCTTCAGCTGGAAAGTGTCCAAACCCCCTAAACAAGCTGAAAGTCTAATGATTGTGTGGGCGGATCTTGGGCTTTGTTGTAAAAAGTTATAAATATAAAATGTTTAATAAATAAAGAATTTAGAAAAAAGAAAGAAAAAAAAGCTGAAAGACCAGAAAACAAACGGCTTTGGGTAGTTAATGTTTTTTTTATTGTTATAAAATATGGGTCATTCTATGAAAATGGTGGCTTTTTGAACAGAGAACTTTTTAAAAATGTAATTATTTTTTGTATACCAAAACTTATAGTCAGATAATAGTTATGTGCTGCTTTTTTGTCACTGGTGTTACCTATATTTTAGCTTCCCAGAATGTAATTTGACTATTTAATTTGCATACATAATCAAAGACAGAAAAAGTTAATGTAATATTAAGAAACTGTCTTGATTAATAATAATTTACTTTAAACAGGCATGTGTAAAGTTCTATTGTGTGACATTTTTCTATTTGTACCATTGTGTTTTTTGTTGTAACATTAGAAATAATTGAGGTTGAGTGATCAAAATTGAATGATCATATCCTTAAAATGCTTACTAATGAATGCAGCAACAGTTAGGTAGATACAAAAACCATATTCTATGAAACTGTGAACATAGAATGCCAGAAAACCAATATGCCATGTGGTGGTAACACCAGTGACGCAATGTAACACCAGTGACGCAAAGTGAAACCAATGACAAAACAAGATTATTTCAAACAATTTTTTTATACATTTATTATGAAATGCTAACAAGTCTTTATTAATATAATTGTTGAGGCTTTTATGAAACCTTATGTTGAGAAAAAAGTTAGTGGTGTTATTGATTGTCACTGGTGTTATCGTCATGTCACTGGTGTAACCAGAAGCAACAGTAACACCAGTGACGATAACACCAGTGACAAATCTGCAGACAAAATGACATATCTAAGATGGCGGCCACAGTAGCTCAAACCACACTTCTTAAATTGTAAATAAATCACTTAATCATGCAATTTGAAAAATTATATTAATAAAATTTTCTTTCCCCTTACTATAAACTGTAGAACACCAGTGACGCATCTTAAGTCCTCGCATGAAATTATCAAATTATTTATCAAATTGCTAAAAGATGAAGAGAGAGTGCACACTCACCATGTGCTTTTCAAAACAGCCAAGCCTACAATGAACGTTTGACCCAGAAAGAAGTTTGACCCGGGCAAGGATGTTGATTTTTTTCAAAGTGGTGTTTTTTATAAATTGTAACACCAGTGACATGAAATTGAGGGACAGGTATTCCCTGTAAATTATTTATAATGTTTAGTTGATATTTTAGTTTAAGTAGTCCACTAAATAACTATACTACTTCCCTTTGTATTATGACATTTAAAGGGGGAGAAAAATATATTTTTAACTCAAAATATGTCACTAGACCACGACTCCTGACCCGAGGGACAAGCCAATTTCATGGTACTGACCGTGTTCTACAATATATATAAAAAATGGTTTGCAATATAACTGTCTTACATATGTTTTATTAACAATAAAACACTTCAATTAAAACAAAAAACATATATTTTGTGTCATTATCTAACACTTTCTAGTGTTTTTCTTAGTGGTTGAGGCCGGGACAGGAAAGCCACCATTTTCGTAGAATGACCCATATACAACAATTCTGAGAACAAACTAAAACATTCACTGCTGGTCTGTCGCCTTCACAGCTCCTGTAGGTATGAAGACCAAAACTTTAATGTCTGCCTTGAAGTCCAAATATGCTGATAAATCTTGGAATGAGACCATGCAGCTGGTCCGAAGATGCATGGTAAGAAAACTGCCTTTGAGAAATACTACATCCAAAAATGACAATTCTGTAATTTATTCACTATCGTGTAATTTTTCTGTGGAAGCTTGTTTCTGCCACATAATAATGATTAAAAAAAAGTAATTGCGACTTTTTAATCTCACAATTCTGACTTTTTTTCTCGACCCTTCGCTAAGCCACGCCCAAAAACCGCCACAGGCCAATCATGGCTTAGCAACTGTAACTAGGTGCGTAACTGACTTTTTTTGATCAATTCGGACTTTTTTCTCAGAATTGCGTGATATAAACTCGCAATTGTGTTTTATAAAGTTAAAAAAAGTACGATTTGTAGCATTTCATCTCGCAATTCTGAGAGAAAAGAATAAACTGCGAGGAAAAAAAAAGTCCGAATTGCGAGTTTATATCGGGCAATTCTGAGGGAAAAAAAGTACAATTGTGAGAGAAAGTCGCAATTACCTTTCTTATTTTTTATTCTGTGATGGAAACAAGCTTCCGTACATTTAATGGTTATAGAGTCGAACTTGTAACCTGAAGGTTGTGGGTTCGAGTCTCAGTACCAGCAGTAATGTAGGTGGATGAACACAATGTTCTCTTGAGCAAGACACCAAACCCCCAATCGCTCTCCAGGCGCCTCAGCAAAAAACGGCTGCCCACTGCTCCGGGTGTGTGTGTGTGTGTGTGTGTTCAATACTCACTGCTGTGTGTGTGCGCACTTGTATGGGTGAAATGTAGAGCACAAATTCCTCTCTCTCTCTCTCTCTCTCTCTCTCTCTCTCTCTCTCTCTCTCTCTCTCTCTATATATATATATATATATATATATATATATATATATATATATATATATATATATATATATATATATATATATATATATATATATATATATATATATATATATATATATATATATATATATATATATATGGGTGGTTGACATGACATGGCCTTTTTTTGGTCCAATGTGTCAATGTTAAGTAAATTATAGAAAAATATATAAAAAACTGTGGTGATATTGTTCAGAAAGTGCTTTTTTATATGGACATACAGAGCATTCATGGGTTTAATCTTCCATTTTTTCACTGTTTTCAGCCAAACCAGAATAAACTCATATGGCGTGACTGTCCCAAGCACATTTCACAAATTTTGATTTTGAATGAAAACAAAAAAATGAATTCATTTTCTGATTATTAAATCATATATTGATATCCCAGATGTCTACTTGTGAGTCTGCTTGACTAAAAGTTCAGGCATAATATTTTGAATCAGCCCTTAACTAAAACGTTTTGTCCCGGAAATGGATATCATTAGGTGTGACGCCATATTCCTTTTTTAAAAGGGCAATTGTTTGGAGATCTTTGGGGTGTGTGTGGGGGTCCTCCTTCTTTCAGGAGGAAGAACAACACCTCAGAAGGACACTGAAAGTTACAATTAGTCTTTTGGTGTGACTCATTTTACACAAAAATGCCCAAATGAAATTACTTTTCAGTCAAAATTACCTTCAAAACTATATTGTCATATTGTAGTTAGCATAAAAGCACATTGCTTAATGTCATGCTAAGTACATGAAACCTCATATGGTGTGACACAAAATCATAAGGTGTGACGGGGTTTTCTTGTCACACCATATGATTATTTTGTCACACTATATGATATGAATTGCATTTAAATACGTAAATAATGTTCTTAGATACATATTTTATAACTAATAGTTAAGTTTATTGAATATTTTGACCTTTTAACACATTTTGATACTATATTATGTACACATTTAATATCTATACAACTCAATTTGGTGAATCCCTACTATCCCATTTTCAAGCTGGATCCATGTTAAACTACAGCATTTTGTCACTCAAATGTTTCCCTTTATTTATTTATTTATTTATTTATTTATTTTTTCAGTTTGGGGTAGATTTCAGTAGATGGCGAGATAATGCGAATACAGAAAGAACAAGGAAAGATACATCAGCTTGCTGTTCGGTCATTGTTTTACTCATCCTCATTTTGAAATGAATTTATGCATTAAATAAAAAAAATGTTCAATGATTTACTATAAAGATTATTATAATTCATGTAGTTAATATTCAGCAGATTAAAATAAAAAGTGCAACATCAAATGAATACAGTAAGTGGATTAATGCATGTGTTATAAACATATGATTCTTTGCTACTTTGAGCAGAACTCACTGTTTTAAACAATTTTGTGATTTTTTTTTTTGCTGTAACTGAAACAATGATTCACTTGTCAAACTAAGTTGGGTTGTTTGTTAAATGCAGCTAATACAGATTTTTGCATACAGATTGTTGTGTGGTGTGACATCATATGGCGTGACACCATGTCATTTGGTGTGACATTCAGAATTTTGAAAGATATTAAGGCTTTTTGGTTATTAATCATAAAATCATCAATGTGACAAATGGGGAATAGTGCCAGCAAAGGTTACAAGCATTTTGGTACTTTTATAGCAAGGTATTCCCAAATTAATTCGAAGTATATTGAAAGATTACAAGTAAACGTCTGTCTATGAGTGATGATAAAGTAAAATAATGCAAAATGTAACATATTTGCACACAAGAATTGCTATACTTTTATATAGTAATGATAAAGAATAAGGATAAATTGACTTGCATTATAACATTATACCCCTTTTTAATTTAATACACAATAACATTCATGTCACACCATATGACATTTTTAGTCACTAAGACAGTAAACTAGTGAATAAATGTAAATTTTAGGACAAAATCTGCAAGACCACATATATATTTGGAAATATAAGAGTTGGTAGAATATAACCCAATGAGTTCCATGACTTACATTTGAGATTTAAAAAAAAAAACTTTTTTTAGCCAAATATGTCAACCACCCATATATGCATTTTAAAGTAGGATGATATCATATAGAAGAGGTCGAGTTTGGGTCATTTATTGCGCATTAGCCAAATAGAGTCTAAACTTGGGTCTCTCAGGCATCACCCTCAGACGTTTGCCATTATGTGTGCGCGCAACCTTCCAAATCTATTCCAGATGTGGAGCTTAAGACTATCGTGGATTGCCAAAATAATATGCAAACTGCAGGTCCCTCTCCAGAAATATGATAAATCTGTGTTTTCTCTGAGCAGCTGTACGGTGCATAGGCCTAATGGTATTTGTTGGTTGGAAAGTCACTGCATGCTACACTTGGGCTTATATATTTGTCTGAAAGGTCATTCCTCAGGGCTTTTCAACATTTCTCAGTTTTGCTGTGGTGAAACTAGCAGGTGAGGAATATTTTTCATTGTAGGATAAAACTAAAGGAGACGGGAGAGTTTGTGAACCAATCACAAAATGTCTTGAGAAGATCAATGAGGCGCTGAACGGTGAGGATGTCCTTGAGTTAAACTGATATAGTTAATCATTAAAATGTATTTTTCTCTTATAGTTTCTTGGTTGTTTGTGTGTTTTGTCTGCAGCGTCCTCCTTGACAGGCATGGTGTCCAGACTAGAGATGATTGCCAAACAAAGAGGGTTCGAACTTTTCCTATTAGACATATTGGACTCAGATTACATTTTTATGCATTAACATCAGATCATTTGCAGGGGAAAATGTTGCTTTCTTAAGCTGCAAATTTGAGGCAGTGTTATTGGTGAACTACTAGGGGTGGGCGATCTTTCCAAACTTTAATATCACGATCTTATAACAATAACAAACAATTACGATCCACGATCTGAATCGCGATCTTCCAAATTTTGAGATGTACTGTCGAGAATATACAGACTGGAACAAGCCTATGGACTTTTGTCTATTTGCACGACAAATCCGTTGTCAAAATAGTCATTAAACCCCCGAGTTATCCTTGAAAACACTCCATAGTCTTCACTGTATGAATTACATATTGATTCTCATTAAAGCGACTACAGTGAGTGGTTGTGTCTTTAACATTAATGACAGACAGCAGCAGTTATTTGCATTAGGCTTTAAGACCGAGTGGATCTAATGACACTCATCTGATTTCTGTTGATTCGCTTAAGATATAAGCCTAACTAACTGTCTTTATGTAAATCCTCGCCAAGACGGACATTTTGACTTTTCTATATTTTATATTTGACAGTTTAGGTGTGTGCCTGAAATCTCTGGGATCAGTTTCTTTAGCAGTTTAATGCACTTTTAAACTCTTTTTAAAATTAATATCTCTTTTTAAAATAAAGCATGTCCCGCAGTAGAGTGCATTTTACAACAGTCTCGTTACATAACTGATATGGATGTTAAGTTTAGGCTTTTAAGGAGGGGCGAAAGCACACCCCTTTAAAGGAAAGGATGAGGACAATGATCATTTATTCTTGATTATCAAGTTTTCATAATTGTTAGGTGCCAAAGTTTAAACCGAAAATAAAATTTGATCATTCGTACAGCCCTACTGCTGTTAAATTGTTTTTCAAATGCATTGCCACGCATGAAACTCACATGATCGAGTGATTCGGCCTGTCAGCACAGCCATCTAGTAGGCAGTCATTGCTGTGTTTTAAAGTCCCCCTGTGGTGAAAGACAAGCTTTTAATGTTGTTATATGTGTCTATGTGGTGTTTTTAATATGCTTTAATACAAACCATGTGTAAGTTCATAAGTCGACACCATTGCTGAGTATTTCCTCCTTAAAACGGCAGTGAACCAAAGACAGTCTCAAAAACACGCTTTGAAATCGCTGGTGTTTCTGACGTCACAAACTACCTTGTAACCAATCAGATCAACGTGTGATCATCAACCAGTGGATCTCTGAGCTGAGTGAGTGAGTGGAGGCGGGGCTAATTTGCATATTCATAGAACCGCGTATACTAAATGAGAAAAGGGTGTCGAGTTACATTCAAGATATTTTAAGGCATGAAGATTTTTTTCCAAGGAAAAAAATTAAATGTCATAACATGATCAAAGATGATTTTTAAAGCGTAAGTCTCGCCCAAAATCTCGCCTTTTTGTTAATCTACCCGAGGCAAATTTTCGTTTAAAAGCATAATTAGGATGGAAACACTTAACCCCCTGTGGTCGGCGCGACAGGCTCGTTTTTTTCTGTATGAGTGCAAAAAAATAAATAAAAAAAAAATATTAATTTTTATCTTATATGCTTGTGTTATACATCAATCGATCCTGTTTAGTGTGTATTTTTTTATGTATGCTCATAATAAAAACAAAGTGTTGTGCTTTTCGCCAAATAAAGAAAAATAAACATGATGCAAGTTCTGCCTACTCTCCGTCAGTGAAGTCAATTCTGAAACGCGTCCGAAAATGAACTGTAACTCAGCGAATACTCAGTCAAACAGGCATACAGTCACACAGGCATGAAGCTTGAATTCTCTTCTTTAAAATGAAGTAATTTTTATAAAAAACAAATATTCACAGTTTATGTAATATGCATGCAAAGAGAGAGATGTCAGTCGTTCTCATCTCAGCTCATTAAGTTTTAATGTGCTCCGCCCACGGAGAGCGCGCGCTATTCAAACGCAAATGTGAGGCGATCCAAACAAACCTGTGAAACGCCCACATCAGCTGGATAACACACACCGCGGGTTCACTTTCAGACTTGTGTACTTTACGATGCTGTGAGGAATAATACTATCTTGATAATAATCCTGCAAAAATTTACCCCAGAAGTTCTGGAAGTATCATTTCGAGGAGCAAACGGATCCCGCTGAGGAATAGGTCAGTTCTGTTTGCTTTGTTCTAATCTGAATGAATGAACGCAGAGATGCGTGCTGTTGTGGAGCTACTATAGCTGGCAAAAATACTGTTTAAATATTGATCGCGTTTCTGTGTATGAATGAATGAACGAACGAACGCACAGATGCGCGCTGTTGTGGAGCTACTACAGCTGGCAAAAATACTGTTTTAATATGAATCGCGAATACAAAGAAAGATTACACTGGAAATATTGTTATTTTAAATGTTGTTGTAATTGTATAACCTTAAAAAAACAAAACAAAAAAAAACATATATATATATATATATATATATATATATATATATATATATATATATATATATATATATTTATTTATATAAGGATAGATGTAAACAAAATCTTAAAAGGTCATTATAAGCCTTCTCTTTAAATAATTGTATTATGCTTTATTAGTGACACATTTGGGAAGAGAATATATTCCAAATCTGAAAATACAGTATGAGAACAATTAACTGCACAATTTCTAGAAATGTTTACCTTGGATATTGTACAATTTGCAAGGAAAATTTGTGGAAAAAAACAACAAACCAGTTATATATTGTCCTTGCATTCTTGTGGCTCATTCACACACCTGAATGAAAGGCTCATTACGTATGCAGCCTCATTATGCGGGCCCCATTGACTCCACAGGTGTGAATCACGCCCACCCGCATATGGCCTTTCCAAACAAAAAGTGTTTTACAAGATTTAAATCAATGAATTGTGTTATGTGAATGATTAGGCAGGATGATTTTCACATAATTTTGAAGAAAAAATTCTAGGCAACGTCATCCATTAGTCAGAAGTCTTATTTACATATATTTAGAATATGTTTTATGGCCTTATTTCAGAAACTTTAGTTTTTTGTTTTTGAAAAAAACATGCATAAACATTATTCTATCAAAAATACAAACATGTACATGCAAGTTGTTCACATATTATGGTAGCCCTGTTTGTGCTAAATAGTGAATTTACACCTTTGCCATTAATATGTTTATAAGCAACTGAAAAAAGCACAAATGTCAGGGCATGTCAGAACATCTCAAGGACCCCAAAAACCCCTCAGACCCCAGAGGGTTAAGTTTGACCGTATTTTCGTTTTCGGTCAAATTGCCTGTTGAATGGGAGTGCTTGGGGCACGACTATGATAGCATCAAAAATCGCTATTTTTAAAACACTAAGAAGGCTCGACACAACATGTAACTGTGCTCTCAGTATCACCAGGGGCTCTACACATGAACTCCAGCATTGAGGACAGTGTTTGTGTACACAGAGTTTACTAAAAAGAAAGATTTTGAACAACTCACTGAAACTGTGTCCGCCGGCATTTTGACAGTCAAAAATAGTCGATCTCCGAATGCAACGTAACGGGGAGGAGTGTAAAGATGGAAAGCTCCTAAAGCTTAGTTCAATATAAATTCACGGATAACTTGTTGTTTTGTCGTTAGTGAAAATCAGTATTGACCTTGTATTTGAAAAAGGATCCTCATATAAGAAGCAAAACTAAAATTCAGAGTCCATTCACATTCGGAGATCGACTATTAAATATAAAATGAACTACGGGGGACTTTAACATTATTACGAGGACATAAAAGATCACGATCTCTATACAATTCGCTTCAAGATCGATCACGATGTAAAATCATCAGATCGCCCATGTGTACAACCAATGGCAGAAGGAGGGATTATTCTGGAAAACCTGTTTGAATACAGTCTTTTTTCACTATAAATCGACGTAGAACAAACACCTGTGTTGAATTGATTGTTCAAATGAAGTTGTTTTTCAGTTGTATTTGCATCGTCTTTGTTTGCATGCCTCCCAATGTAATACTGTGTCAATATTGTCTTGGATCGCTATCATATTTCTTTGCTGTTACTTCCTGAACTCGTAGTGCAGCTGGCTCTTCCTCAGTGACGCTGACTAACTCCTGGTGTGTGTAGATTGGGGTCACACCTGAGCCCCACTGAGACGGTGTGCTATCTGACCGCAGACCTGTTTTACATCGAAGTGCTCCTGCTGCCGGGAGGACGCGTGGAAGATGTGCGGGCGGCCCATCGCGGCGAAGCTCCGGTGGTGAGACAGAGGGCTCAGAAATGTGCTTTTTTTTTTTTGGTTAATTACTGTAAAAAATTATCGTGATTTTAACAGTAAAAGACTGTAAAAAATACTACAGTGAAAAACTGTTAATTGGTTAACAGTTTCTTTACTATATACGGTGATAACTGTGATATATCTAATCGTACATTTAATGTGATTTTACAGAAATATACCATTAAATTGACAGTTTTTGGAAGTGAAAAAGAACAAGTCATTGTATAATTTACAGTGAAAAAACATAAATTGACATTCCCACAATTCCCTGCAGGACATTGGTGCATTGGTGGTTGTCAATGTATTACAACGGTACAAAACGGGTATTAGTACTTCAAAAGGTTGTTAAATCAACATTATGTCAGATAATGAAATGTTGTTTACTGTAAATTTTAGCCAAGTCTGTAAAACCTAAAATGTTGCTTCCATATTTTATACGGTACATTTCTGGCAAACACAGCTGCCAGTTTTTTTTT
This sequence comes from Scardinius erythrophthalmus, assembly GCF_964197995.2. Taxonomy (NCBI): domain Eukaryota; kingdom Metazoa; phylum Chordata; class Actinopteri; order Cypriniformes; family Leuciscidae; genus Scardinius; species Scardinius erythrophthalmus. The sequence goes on from NC_138242.1 coordinate 2,489,477, forward strand.
ACCGTAAATTTAACACAGTAAAAATGTTTACAGTGTAATTACAGTATATAGCACAATTTATTGCAACTACAGTTGCCCAATAATAAAATGTAATATCAAAATACAAAGACATCACAAATTAGCATAAAACAACAACAGAAAATATGACTCAACAACCAGAGGAATTAAAAGCCTGAGTTAAAATCAAGAGTTTTTAACAATGATTTAAAGCTCTAAATAGTCTGATGTGAACGGGTAACACATCCCACAGTTTCGGGCCGCAGTCACCCCTAAGGTTAAATCTAGATCTTGGAATCAGGAGTGACTGATCGGATCTGTCAGATGTATGATGTTTCATTAAGGAATTTAGATATGTTGGTGCCAAACCATTTAAGGAAACCATCGGAGTGAAGATGAAATCGGTGTAATGTGCTCTCGCTTTCGTGTACCTGTCAATGTCAATATTCATATTCACTATGTGGGAAAGATTCTGTGAGCTGCATTCATGTTTTTTTTTATGTTTGTTTGTTTTTTAGTCCAGTCCATCACTCCTTCAGTTGTTAAGGTAAATATAAATATTCTTTATTTCTAGAGAAACGTGTGATACATATATCCTTTTTAGAGTGGGAGTAAAATGTTCTCGTATTCCCACAGGATGAAGAAATTTCAAGAGTTCTCTCTAAAGTTGGATGATCTCGTCTCCTTTTACAACATCCAGGGAGACAGGTATTGCCTTCTGGTCTCTGATTAGGAGGTGAGAATGTATTTGCATATTTCTCTCATTATGATGAGTGTGTTCTGGCAGTGATGTCAAGGCTAAGATCTACTCTGCTCTTCGGCACCTGGAAGCTGATCTCTTCAAAATATCCCATTTACCAAGGTGAGGGAAACTAGCACTAACACACGATTCAAGATGAGTGTATCATCGTATAAAGTGATGAGCAATGCCTCTTATACTCGTAGATCTTTGAGAGAAAGTGACCTTCACGTCGACCTCATAATGAACGGCAGGATTGGGAACGTCCAGCCGGGCAGAGACGGTACGCGAGGGGAAAACTGTGTCGGATCAGCACGTTTTATTATAAATATTAAAGCGTTCTTTCGCTCCACCTTCCTCACAGGAACTCCAATGACAGTCGAGTACTACATAAGTCCATTAGATGTTCTCATGGGGTTGTCGGACACAGGTATTAAAACATGGAACTTCTAATGCAGTGTTTAATATTATTTATATACTGTTATAGTATTTATTCATTTTCAAAGTAGCTTAGATTTTAATATTATTAGGGATGCACCGATATTAACATTTTGGCCGATACCGATAATTCTTTATATTTGAAGGCTGATAACCGATATATTGGCCGATAAATCTAAATCCAAATTTTTATATAATTTTTGAGATCCTGATTACAAAACAAGTCACCATTAACAGCCATGTCCCAAACACACAATTACAATGATGTTCTCATTATAATGTTATGTAACTTATATGACAGACATTTTTGAAGTTATTTCAAGCAATTCAAACCCTTAATGTTGAACAGTGCGCATCTGAAGCGTCTCAGCTGAAGGAAATAATCCATTATTTATCGGCTTTAATATATCGGCCACATTTTCTTATCGGGCCGATAACGTTAAAGATGAACACACATCGGCCGATACCGATATTGTGGCCGATATATCGTGCATCCCTAACTATTATAAAATATGAAGTAGCATCAGTATTAATGTAATGTTTAGATGTAATGCAGAGCATTGAGTCAAGTATGAAGTGATTTCCATGCTACTCGGTGTGTAAGCCTTGTGCTGGTGTGGTGTTGAACTCAATCTAGGTGATGTTAGTAGAGGCCGGATTGCTCTGGTGATGGTGGGAAACAGTGACACCCCACAGAGACTGCAGATCGAGTCGCTGATCTCTTCTCCACCGCAGGTCGACTCTCTCGGGTGAGTGCTGGAGTCAGAGATGTGACCCGGCAGCACTACAGATCATGTTTATAAGTAGTATTAACACAAAGGTTGCAGTCAAGGAAATGGCGAGGGTATAGTCAGGGCCTGTTTACACCTGGTCACATCATGCGTGTTTTATGATCTCATGTTGACACTTGGCCACATAGGTGTCTCCGCAAACAAATATAAATCCAATCTTCAGTTCCCACGCAACATGGAAATTCACATCAACGGAAGCAACATATGTGCTTTTTTATTTATCATTAGCTAATTTTAAGATCAGATCGCAGGTGTTTGATTGAGGAGATGAGGTCATGATGAGGCCCGAAACCAGCACATCCAGTGCAAGTAGACTTTGACTATTTAGTTTTACTTAACATTATTTTATTCATCCACTTTATTGATGAGACCTGTTTGAAGGATATTGGTTTACTTATGGCCTTTTTGTACACTTGAGCTTAACTGAGACTTGAGTTTGTAGACTTTAAGAGGCTGTTGTGTTGACCTTTATTTATTGCAATATTTTGGTGTTTAGCTTTATTTTGATTTTAGAAAATAACAAAATCAATTTTCTTATTTTCACTGGCATGTCTCTTAGGTGTCGTGGACTAGTGCATCTTTGAGCCTACGTTCAGTATGAGTAAAATACTTACTGTTAAAATCAGATACTCTAAGACCTTTACTCAAGTCGAATTGGAATTGGTGACTTGTAACTTAAGAAGTAATTTTTGCTGTAAGGTATTTGTACTTTTACTCAAGTATGGTTTTCAGGTACTCTTTACAGCTCTGAGTCTGTTGATGAAGATGATTTTGTGTTGAGCGCCAAATTCATTTGCTGCAGTTTGCACGTCGGCTTGCTGAAAAAATAAATACTCCGTAAATTTGACATAAATGGCTTCAACATGCATATGCATTTGCACTTATCCAGTCTCTCAAATCTCAAATGTTTTGAAGGGCATTTATGCCAGATTTACTAAACCACAAATTAGCATGAAAGCGCAAAACCAAAAAAGCTCAAATGGGAGTAGAAAGTTCTGCGCACGATCTACTGACAACACGCAAATGAAAAAAAACGGATTCAACCGGATCATTTCCATAATGGCCAACGCAATCTATCAAGAGCAGCGCAAATTGGCGCAAATACAAGAAAATTGACTAGCGCAAACCTTAGTAAATCACCTTGCATGATTCATTTAAATACTCTCCTCCCATAAATTTTCCGTCTGAAAGGGGAACTCCTACAAATGCATATGCAATAATGCCAAAAGAGGCTTTGCGTTGGAGCTGTTAGTAAATCTGGCCCCTGGTGTTTTCACGAACGGATTCGCATGCAGTGGCCAGGTGTAAACAGACCTTTCCCAGCTCCCTTTAACTCTAGTTTAGCTCTATAGAGAGAAGAATGAATGGTGCCAGATTGATTTCTCTATGCTTTAGGTTTCCAGTGTTTCAGCCGCTCACCGACTCCTGCTCAGAATTACTCCCCGCCACCTTTCTTCTCAAACTACAGCCACCGTTACCCATGCTTAGCTCCTTCATCGAGAAAATGAGCACAATCACAGGTGCATTAGTCCCTGAGATCTGTCCTATAAGAAATGCACTGTTTTTGAACAACATCATGTAGCTTTGCCAAGTAACCAGTCTCGTAACGTCACTCAGATGGGGTCATGTCTGAGAAACACCTGCAGGTGGAGCCTCTACCTCAACTTCTCATCAAGCAGAACTCCCAGATCTCCTGGACAGATGGGATTCAGTTTGTTGTGGTATACTTTACATAAACTGTTAGCCATGATAACTCTCTTTATTGCATATTCAGAACTGTTGTTTTGTCCATTACTGGCTACTGTTGCAGACCGTTATTTGCATTGACTTGTACTTGTCATTCTTTGCTGCTAGAAGAGTGTTTATTTTGGGAGGGCTTCATTGATTTTGCTCTGTTTTATTTTCCTTGGTTGTCGTCTTTCACATTTTTCAGCCATTGCCTGCCTCTGAGTACCACAGTTATGTGTTCCCCGGGGCCGAATGGGGCCGCGAATCATGGAAAGGAGCCTTAATTCACACAGTCCCCTTCCATCACCCCGGCCACGTCCCTGCCTTGCTAAACGTCCTTCGCCATCAGTCGGCCGTCAATGTGCTGATGGAAAGCTGTTTCAGTGACCACAACCATCACATAGGTTATTATAATGCAACTTATTCATGCATTCAGCTGGCAGTAGACGGGCAACTCGCTCTCCTGGCCATCTCAGACTCATTTGTGTAATATCCGATTCTCATTTTTCATATACTGTAGATGCTGGCTTACAGTATGACTTGAGATGCGAGGTCCTTCCAGAATCAGACAACTGCCTTTCTGTTACATTCAGCCTTGACGATAGCAACCACCTGGCTGTTCGTAAGCACTTTTACACACATTGGCCGGTTATGAATGATGTACAGTGGATTCACTATACAGTATACACTCACCTAAAGGATTATTAGGAACACCATACTAATACTGTGTTTGACCCCCCTTTCGCCTTCAGAACTGCCTTAATTCTACGTGGCATTGATTCAACAAGGTGCTGAAAGCATTCTTTAGAAATGTTGGCCCATATTGATAGGATAGCATCTTGCAGTTGATGGAGATTTGTGGGATGCACATCCAGGGCACGAAGCTCCCGTTCCACCACATCCCAAAGATGCTCTATTGGGTTGAGATCTGGTGACTATTTTAGTACAGTGAACTCATTGTCATGTTCAAGAAACCAGTTTGAAATGATTCGAGCTTTGTGACATGGTGCATTATCCTGCTGGAAGTAGCCACCAGAGGATGGGTACATGGTGGTCATAAAGGGATGGACATGGTCAGAAACAATGCTCAGGTAGGCCGTGGCATTTAAACGATGCCCAATTGGCACTAAGGGGCCTAAAGTGTGCCAAGAAAACATCCCCCACACCATTACACCACCACCACCAGCCTGCACAGTGTTAACAAGGCATGATGGATCCATGTTCTCATTCTGTTTACGCCAAATTCTGACTCTACCATCTGAATGTCTCAACAGAAATCGAGACTCATCAGACCAGGCAACATTTTTCCAGTCTTCAACTGTCCAATTTTGGTGAGCTCGTGCAAATTGTAGCCTCTTTTTCCTATTTGTAGTGGAGATGAGTGGTACCCGGTGGGGTCTTCTGCTGTTGTAGCCCATCCGCCTCAAGGTTGTGCGTGTTGTGGCTTCACAAATGCTTTGCTGCATACCTCGGTTGTAACGAGTGGTTATTTCAGTCAAAGTTGCTCTTCTATCAGCTTGAATCAGTCGGCCCATTCTCCTCTGACCTCTAGCATCAACAAGGCATTTTCGCCCACAGGACTGCCGCATACTGGATGTTTTTCCCTTTTCACACCATTCCTTGTAAACCCTAGAAATGGTTGTGCGTGAAAATCCCAGTAACTGAGCAGATTGTGAAATACTCAGACCGGCCCGTCTGGCACCAACAACCATGCCACGCTCAAAATTGCTTAAATCACCTTTCTTTCCCATTCTGACATTCAGTTTGGAGTTCAGGAGATTGTCTTGACCAGGACCACACCCCTAAATGCATTGAAGCAACTGCCATGTGATTGGTTGATTAATTGCATTAATGAGAAATTGAACTGGTGTTCCTAATAATCCTTTAGGTGAGTGTAGTCTAAGATTAAGGGAATTCATTGCATGCTAATTGAACTGTTTTGCATCTATTTTAAAGTCCCCCTGTAGTCAATAAGTGTATTCCTTAAAACTCATCTTTGATCACCAAAATGACATATTTAAAGTTTTTTCCTTGAAATGCCTTAAAACATCTTGAATGTAACTCGACACCCTTGCCTCATTTAGTATGCGTGGTTCTATGAATATGCAAATGAGCCCCGCCTCCACTCACTCAGCTCAGAGATCCACTGGTTGACGATCACACGTTGATCTGATTGGTTACAAGGTAGTTTGTGACGTCAGAAACACCAGCGATTTCAAAGCGTGTTTTTGAGACTGTCTTTGGTTCACTGCAGTTTTAAGGAGAAAATACTCAGCAATGCTGTCGACTTATGAATTTACACATGCTTTGTCTTAAAGCAGATTAAAAACACCACATAGACACATATAACAACATTAAAAGCTTATCTTTCACCACAGGGGGACTTTAACACATCCTGTGGAAACAATCAGCACATGTATAGTATTGAACACGTGATGTTTACTGCACTAGTTCAGGTGACGGTGGAGGATTCTCATCAGACGAGCTGCAGACTTCTGATGCCTGATTTAGTGGATCATAAATTGGATGACTACATATCCCGAGTCCTTATGCGGTACGTGCAACATTTTGCTGTTTGCATCAACACTCCACATGTTCACTAATTACGGTGATTGTCATTTTGCACTTAGAAACTGTTCAAACAAATGTGAAAAACTATGTATTGTTAACCATACTCAATACTTAAAGGGATAGTTCACCCACAAATTAAAATTGCCATCAGGTTACTTGCCCTTGTTCCAAATTCATAAGACTTTTGTTCATCTTTGAAATGCATAAGATATTTTTAATGAAACCTGAGAGATTTCTGTCCCTCCATTGAAAAGTCCATTCCACCAAAACATTAATGTTGCAAAAAGTCCATAACGAAATGCATACGAGTGGAATGGTTTAATACCCATTTCTGATAAGACCCGATCATTGTGTTTTATGACGAACAGATTTTGTTTGCATATATAATCATTGACAAATGCACATAAATAGAGCACATCAGAAATGATAGTCAAGTCACCTTTATTTATATATCGCTTTTAGTTTTAAAGTAACTTAGTTTTCTAGCTAAAGTAAGTTTTTGATTGATTCACTTCCGATGCAAAGATCATTAACTTAGGGGCCGCTAACACGACACCGGGTAAAGCTCATATGAGTTTGCTTGATGCACGAGGGACCGAAATCTCAAGATTGATTAACAATCTGTGTTTTGAAGATGAACAAAGTCTCATTGGTTTGATGACAGAATCATTTTTTGGGGGGAAAACTATTTATTTTCAGCAAAATGAGATGCTTTCCAGAACTCAGCTCTTATTCGAAACATTCTTCACATCCTCCAGAGTCCTGCCATGTTTACTAAACATTTGGGCCAGTTTGATTGCTTTCACCTACGTGTAAGGGTTTAGTAGTCACAGATTTCATGACGTTTAAAACAAAAAATGTGTTTAAAAGCGAGCCTTGTCCCTAACTACAGCTTGTGCTCTGGAAATTAAATTTCTGTTTTGAATCCTCATTCACCCTCTTTTTTTTTTTTTTTTTTTTTTTTTAAGATGCATGTCCATCCCCATCACAATGAGGGCCATACGCAAGAAAGTGTCCAGCCTGACGACCCGAGCCGTACCTGTACCTGACCCGGAGCTCAGCACTGCAATGGAGATCACATCAACTCCTCGCTCAGTCTCCCATGAGGCCGTTCAGGAGGAGAGAACGGCCTCTTCTTCTCCAGGCTACTATCTCATGTCTGTTTCTTCCCCAGTGGCTGATAATGCTAATACAGATGCAGTTGCTAACCCTTCCCCGTGTGCTTCTCTGGCTGTGTATTCACACTGGGTGACCAGTGGACTTCCAGCAGAGCTCCTATAGTAGGAGTGATTTTACTAGAGAATATTTTAAGAGTTTTCTATTTTAGACAAATCTTAAATAAAGAAGTTAACTTAAAGTCACCATGAAATCAATATTGACAATATTTTTTTTATTTTTTTTGGAATATTGCAGTATTTATCATAAGTGATTTTTCCGTGCACATCATTTTTAATTCCTGTTCCTGGTAATCTTGAATCAGAATAAGTTCCTCTTACAGCATCTCTTCTCTTTTCTGATGACGAACCTGTCACTCACATGAGATCAGCCAATTGCAAACCACAACCATCCAATCAATTCCTGCCCAAAATTCTTGTTCCAAAAGCCATTTCACTTGGATATCCAGTACATCACAACAGGGGAGAAAATAAGAGCTTATATAATATGAATTACGGTCTGAATAAGAAATCAAAGCTGTTCCTGGTCATAATGTTCTAGTGGCTGTGTTCGGGACACCTGTAGAATTGCAGCAAGGGTCTGAAATTAACACTTGCCAAGCAGAAAATGCAAGTAAAGGTTGTGGATTTGAATATGCAACATGTGCTGCTAACCATCTTCTCAAATTTGTAATGAGAATCATTTATAAAACTGCGGTCAAGAAAAGAGAAGCTTTAGGGTCTCCCTGCAGTTTTCTGACAAATTAAAAGCTCTGGTTTAACATTTGAATTTAAAATGAAAGAAATGAAGACTGCCATAGATATTTATGGAAGCTTGTTTCTGCCACATAATTTAAAACATACAAAGGGTAATGGCAAAAAAATTCTCATTTTTACTTCTATTTTTCTTGCAATTTTGTTATGGCCACAGAAAAAAATAACAAAAAAAGGTAATTTCGGCTTTTATCTCTCAATTCTGAGTTCTTTTTTCAGAATTGTGAGGAAAAAGTAGCAATTACTTTTTTTTTTATTATTCTGTGACGGAAATAATCTTCAGTAAATATTAGTATTGTAATGTCCTGTAAAATGTCTCAATCACTGCTGAGGAAATAAGACAACAAAATTACGCTGGCATATATTTAAGAAAAAGTCATGTTCTTGTTTTTGGTTATTTGACAGTGAGTCTGGCCATAAATTAAATCCCCTTATTTTAATTTGTCAGCGACTGTAATTATCATGTTTTTATTAATTATTATGTTTTATTTGGGAACTTAGACCTGCAATATTCAGACATGTCTGCTTGTACTTTGTGGTCCCAAATACTGTATATCTTAATCCTACTTAAAAATGAATGAAACTGGGCCTATATTAAATAACAACATACAACCAAGTGCAAAAAATCCCGCCATAAATACATCGAGCTTTAGGGAACATTTTCCGCATTATAATGTAAAGCACATGCAGAACATCCATAGTTCAGTTAATACAGGCACACAACCAATACAATAATCAGCATCCTGCTCCAAAGGTCATCTGTGGTGAGATTAAAATTCAAGGAAAGTTGGGAACAAAATGTGTAGTGGCTAATTTTTCTTTATTAACATGAAACACAGTAGCAAGTGATGCATGTCTGAGACCTTCTGCTTGACAAACTCGTATATACTACTGTAAGTGGTCACATTTGTTTAGTATTCTTAAAAGCATTGCACACAGTAATACTTATTACTTTAATATAGCTTGACAGCTGTATTACTGTATTGTACCATGTTAATATATCTGGGCACAGATGAGCAGTAGGCTAATACAGTACTTAAAAACGTACTCGGTTACTTGCGTAACCTTGGTTCCCTGAAAGTAACGGTTCACTTGTATTGCGTTGCTAGACGCTATGGGAAAACTCCTTTTCTCGAGAATATTGAAGCCTTTATTTTAAAACGCAGTGCAGCTGCACAGCCAGCACAGTGCAGAGCTGTATAGCGTGCTGATTGGCTGGGCTGCGGGAACTGCACGAACCTATGGTGAAGCGGCAAGGACGCGTGAACCTATCAGGGCGCTTCCCACCTCGCTCGTGGCGAAACCCGCCAAAATGGCCACCGCACAAATGTCTTCAATTGGTACACCACTGTACCATGCCCATGAAGAGGCCATGCCCCTTGTGGAATGAGCCCTGATGCCTATGGGGCATCGCCCACTCGCTTGACGGATGCTAGGGCTAGCAGGAGTGTGGTCTTGAGCGAAAGTGGCTTTAAGTCAGCCGGCTGAAGCGGCTCGAAAGGGGGTCCCCTAAGGGCCTTGAGGACCGTGGATAGGTCCCATGAGGGTATAGAGGGAGGACGAGGCGGGTTCAGCCTCCTGGCCCCCTTGAGGAAGCGTCCGACCAGGTCGTTCCTGTGTTCCTGTGTGCCTGTTGGAGGCATCCGTCGTGACCACCTTCCTCCTCGAGACTTGACCCATGATTACACCTGACTGGTACCAGATGGTGTCTTTCCAAGGGGCCAGGGACGTCCTTTTTATCAAATTTCTTTGAAACGTTCTGAGGGGCAGGTAAGAGCCCGCTTTGAACGAAGCCACTAGCTGTTGAATGGAGAGAGCACGGGTTGGCGTGAACCAAGCTCTCATCTGAACAGAGTTGATAACTGTTCCCAGGAAGGTTATATTTTGGCTGGGGGACAGTACACTCTTGGAGAAGTTTATCCTGAGCCCAAGGCATTCTAGATGGCTGAGGAGCCAGGACTTGTGAGTCTGTAACTCGGCCTCTGACTGGGCCAAAATGAACCAGTCATCAAGGTAGTTCAGAATGTGCATTCCCTGCTGTCTCAGGGGGGAGAGAGCTGCATCCATGCATTTCGTAAACGTACAAGGTGCCAGTGACCGACCGAATGGCAGGACTGTTTACTGATAAGCCTGCCCCTCGAAGGTGAATCTCAAGAATGGCCTGTGATGGGGGGCTATTTGGATGTGAAAGTAAGCATCTTTCAGATCCACTGACAAAAAACAATCCCCTAGGCGATTCTGCGAGAGGATTTGTTTGGTCATTAACATCCTGAATGGCCGTCTCATGAGGGGCTTGTTCAGGTTTCTGAGATCTAGAATAGAACTTGAGGCCGGCATCCTTTTCGGCACGAGGAAGTAACGGCTGTAAAAGCCTGACTCGCTCTGTGAAGGGGGAACTGTCTCGACAGCCCCCTTTGCTTGCAGGTTTAACACTTCAGTGCGGAGGACGTGAGCCATGTTGCTCCTTACCGATGTGTTGACCACGACATGAAAGCGCGGAGGTCTGCGCGCAAATTGGAGCGAGCAGCCTTGTTTTATTGTGTTCAGTACCCATATTGACACATCGGGGATGGCTTCCCAAGCCTTGGCCCGAGTGACTAGGTGCTGAATAAAGTCTGGGGGCGGGCCGCCGTGTGTCGGGGACCCGGCCGGCCAGGTGTTTCAGAGAGGAAAAGTGCTCTTTTTCTGAGAATTTTTGTGCTTTATTTTTGTCGCTGTTGAAATGGCGTTTGTTTGCAAGGGTGCGTGAACGGGCCCAATTAGACTGCAATTATAACATTTCCAGCCGCCTGGACTGAAAAGGGGGCTGGAAGAAGCACGCAAGCTCTTTTTAGGGGTGGTCCGGCCGCAGCGAGACTTAACCCCCTCCTCTTCCTTTCTATCCTTGGTCTAGGAAGGCTTCCAAGGCTTAGGGACAGAACGGGAGCGTTTGGGCAGAAAGTGTCGCATGGCCTGCGTAGACTTCTGTGCTTCCATGAAACGCTCAGCGAAGCCCTTCACCGCGGGACCAAAGAGGCCGGTGGTATAAACTGGGGAGTCCTGGAAGGCAGTCTTGTCTGTGTCCTTTATCTCCGTGAGATTAAGCCACACGTGGCGCTCGAGCTCTACCAGGCTGGCCATGCTTCTTCCAATGTCCTGGGCGGTGGTCTTTGTGGCGGTCAGGTCAGTAGCGCTGCGCAGATTGCGAAAGGCCGTGGGGTCCGGTCCAGACTCGTCCATGGAGTGGAGGAGTTTCGCCTGGAACACTTGGAGGACCGCCATAGTGTTGCAGGGCTGAAGCAGCGGACGCATAGGCTCGGCCAGCAAGAGCTGAAGTGGTCCTGCACGGCTTGGATGGGTGAGTCACTTTAGACCTTCATCCAACGCGGTGGGCGGGCAGAGATGTGCAGCCAGCGCTTCCTCTAGGGGGGGCAGCTTCTCATACCCCTTTTCCTCGGCGCCATCGAGAGGCAGAAGTGCGTGGGCGGGCCGAGTAGGGGGCGCGCCATTACTTCGTCATGAACCTCAGGGAAGAACGGCGCTAATCGCTGACGAGGGGCTTACTGGTGCCCCAGCAGGAACCATTCTGCCCACTCTGGTGTCGCTTTTGCTGGTCTGAGACGGGGTCGTCGGGGCACGCGGGGACTGAGCCGACGTGAACTCGCTCGTCTCCATGCGCTCTTGTGTCCTCTGACCCCACCGTTTTTTCCTCCGAGGTTCCGCAGAGAGGAGTAGTAGACCCAGTAGGAGCGCAGCATTTGAAACCACGCCGCGCTGCTCTTTTAGAAAGAAATTAGCCTTTTAGGCGGTTTTGCTCGTTAAAAGGATATGTCGTCGGATGGCCTTGTTTCGGCGGCGAGAAGGCTTTCAAGCAGGAGAAGATCAGCGAAGAGGTGAGTCGTCAATGAAGGAGATTAAATCTGATTCCTATGGCGAAATGGTCAACTTATATAGTCATGTAGCCATGCCCATTTTGGTGGGTTTCGCCACGAGCGAGGTGGGAAGCGCCCTGATAGGTTCACGCATCCTCGCCGCTTCACCATAGGTTCGTGCAGTTCCCGCAGCCCAGCCAATCAGCACGCTATACAGCTCTGCACTGTGCTGGCTGTGCAGCTGCACTGCGTTTTAAAATAAAGGCTTCAATATTCTCGAGAAAAGGAGTTTTCCCATAGCATCTAGCAACGCAATACAAGTGAACCATTCTCGAAAGCGGAAGCCAAGCCCACAGACCAAAATCACCGTATCGCGAGCAGCCATGACGTCACACATATATATATATATAGCCTATTTTATATATATATATAAATCACTTTTCTTTCGTTTTCCTATACGTTAGTCATCGTTCAGGTCAAGCCACAGGTTCAAGTGGGTACTTTTTAGAACGTGACGTCACGGTATATAATATGAAGACTCGAGTTGCTCATTCTGCATCACTTTGCCTTTGCTCACTTTACCTCTTCTCCAGTTCAGTTAATACTTTAAACATGGGACAACGAATTTCATCATGTTGTGCGAGTGACTGTCAGTGTGATCAGTTTACAGGACTGTACACTACAACAACAATCAGATCAGACACTAGTACAGTGAAACACATCATCCACAAACAGTAGGTGGGAAAAAAGTCAAGGAGAGGAAAAAGGGAAATTCTCTCTCCTTACTTCGAAGAGCTGGAAACATATTCAAGAAGACCAGCTCAGGTCAGGGTGAAAAAGAGGAGACTGTTGGTAAATCATACACACTTATTTGTATGTTTTTGGGAGAGTAACGTACACAGTCAAAGTCTGTAACTTAAATTTAGTTGCCGTATGACATGCATAATGTTATATGCACAAACATGAACTGACAACAACAGAATTCACCTGGCTGGAGTGAGACTGATTGAATCAATAACTGAGAGCCACTGGCAATATTTGAAAAATGCTAGAAAAGTGGGCAGACCCCAGCGGAGATAGAGGGGACGAACCGAGGTGCGGTGAGCTGGAACGTGCTTACGTCTCGCAGTACTGCTTACGTCACGTACCACCGCAAACATCCAATGGGAAAATTCAACTGCAGTAGCCACCGTTCCGCCTGAAGAGGGCAGCACGTTTTTACACCGTATATTGTAGAATTAAAACACTTTATACCCAAATGTCTAAAAAGTTACTCGAATCAATGAACAGCACTAATAAAGCCCCATTCTTACAGATCATTAACTAAAAAAAGTTGGTTTAGGGTTTAGTTACCCTTTAAGTTTACTTTTTTTTTTTTTTTTTACTTTTTTTCACTTCAGCAATAATCTGCCAAGTGTCGTCTTTGAAAAGAGATCAAACTTCAGTCTGTTGCTCTAAAGCATTCAGGATTTACCAGTTTAAGCTGGAAAATACATTTTCAGGTCTACGCTCAAACAGTGAATGGATTATAAATACAGTGTAAATATAATTTAGAACCATAAAATTCCCTAAAAATATTAAATAAAAAAAACATTATCGAACTAAAATATAGTCCATTAATTTAATTAAAAATAAACAAAAATCTGCCATTTTTGACCGACTTGCTTCAGTGTCCCGGTCAAAACGCCTCCTCAAAAGTGTGTGTTTTTGTTGACTGCAATGTTTTGCACCTCATCCTATAAAAGGAACAAATGTTTCATAAAACTAAACCTCACATTTTGTAACTTTAATCGCTGCAACTTCTCTCCAGGTCTCAGGTTTCACAGCATTTTCAAAACCACATACTGAGCAGCTGCTGAAGGTTTTCTTCCTGCTGTTCTGGTATCACATCTGCACGTGTGTGTGTGTGTGTGTGTGTGTGTGTGTGTGTGTGTGAGAGTGAGTGTGTGTGTGTGTGTGTGTGCCAGCCTGCATCAATAGAGCCCCAGAGACAGGAAGTAGATAGTGTTCTTGGGCTGTAGAGTATTTGGCTGTAAAGGTTGGCGTTTGACCCTCGTCCAGAGAGAGAGTGTGTGTGTGTGTGTGTGTGTGTGTGTGTGTGTGTGTGTGTGTGTGTGTGTGTGTGTGTGTGTGTGTGTGTGTGTGTGTGTGTGTGTGTGTGTGTGTGTGTGTGTGTGTGTGTGTGTGTGTGTGTGTGTGTGTGTGTGTGTGTGTGTGTGAGAGAGAGAGAGAGAGAGAGACTCTCCGGCTTGGCGTTTGACCCTCGTCCAGAGAGAGAGAGAGTGTGTGTGTGTGTGTGTGTGTGTGAGAGAGAGAGAGAGACTCTCCGGCTTGGCGTTTGACCCTCGTCCAGAGAGAGAGAGAGAGTGTGTGTGTGTGAGAGAGAGAGAGAGAGAGAGAAACTCTCCGGCTTGGCGTTTGACCCTCGTACACACACACACACACACACACAGCCAACAGACTCTGATTGGTCATGCAAGCCAACACACCAGTCGAAAGCAGACGCTAAACGTTTTCTCAAACTCGCTTCCAAGAAAAATAACATTTGTGCAACTCAACATGTTTTACAGACTCCGCTCAGATCTGCGTTTGATAGTTGGATAATAAATGAATACATAATTAACAACAGCCATTGGTATTTAAAAAAGACCTTTTTAAAAATGTGTGGTCCAGGAATAAAGTAGTAAGATCTTGTGAGAATTTGGCATGAGTCTATTCAGCTTTGTCATAATATGAATCTGATAAAGAGAGAGATGTTGACTTCTAAGACAATAAACGTCCATCGGCACTTGCAAACAATAAGGAACTTTGTATTGTTGCTACAACATAAAGGTCAAGGGCATTTACTGATTTATGGGAGTTTCATGGAAGTAATTCCTAGACAAAAATACCCTTATGATTCCTGTTTTGTTCAGAGTAAAAGGCTTCCGTTGATAGTCCCGAATACCTTTATTCTGCGCAGGAAGTCTCTAACTAACAATACACACACACGGTGAGGATGCAGACTGGTTTGGTTCATGCCCTTCACTGATATTAATATTTATTTTATTAATGCTCCACGGTTTCAGATGCATCTGTACATCGCAGTGTCGAGTGGGTCTTTACAGTTTTCTCAGAACTAGCTTCACGTTTCTGAGCCAGTTTTGCGCTGTTGGTGTGTCTGTGATCTTTAGAGGACCTGAAGTGAGTTTCCCACACGATCACACACGTTACTGTAGGAACTATGAACACGAGCCACTAACATTTGACAACCACAAAGTGGTTATTATAATGCAATGGCATTCAATTTTAAAGTGCTTCTTAAAAGACCAACACTCTTTATTATAATATATTAGACTATATCGTGTCGGGCAATGATTAATCACACCCAAATTAAAAGTTTGTGTTTACATAATATATGTGTTAGTACAGTGCATGTGTATACTTTTTTGTATATAAAAATACACACATATGCATGTATATATTTAAGAAAAAATTTGTCATTTAAAAATATAAATTATGTATAAATGTATATGCATGCAAATATTTCTTGCATACTGTGTATTATGTTAAATATTTATACACAGTAGGCCTACACACACATTATGTAAACACAGACTTTTATTTTAGATGCGATTAATCACGATTAATCGTTGCCTAGCACTAATTTTAGTATATTAGCCTATATTATAGTATAGTATATTATTATATTTTTTAGCCAATATTATAGAATATTAATTAGCTATTATGTCCCCAAACACTATAGTTTAGATCTGTGTGGTTTTAAACTGCGGATCTCTCTCTTTAAAGCTGGTCCAGCCCTCATCCCAGTCTCTGGTCTCAGTCTGAGTGTGTGAGTGTGTGGTTTAGTTTCTCTCACACACACATCTGTCGGATCCGCCCGCTCCAGATCAACTTCTCCTCGATAATGGGCATTTCTCTCAGACAGAGAACATCTGGATCCTGCTCTGCTCTCTGAATGCTGCAGTTTAAAGAAGACTTTGACGTATGGATGTATATCGTGTCAGCTCGAGGACTTTCCCCGTGTAACATTAACGCTTCACTGTGTGGAGAGACTATGTGTTCTTCAGGATGGGTGCGAACAATGGCAAACAGTCTGGAAGTGAAGGTATGCGATCTTTCCCTGAGAACTTTTATGCGATGCATATCTTATTTTCTATTTTTATTTTTTATTTTTTTTTTAGCAACTGTCATGCACTGGTGTCTTTTGGTTGTTGTATTAATAATTTTTAATGTAGAAATATCCATAGCCTACCGAGCTGCCTCTGATGAGTTGTAATAAATTAAGCCAATTTTTAATGTCTCTCAGCTAAAAAGGAGGGGGATTGTGCAGCTTTGTTCATAAAAAAATAAAATTAATGAGGGAATGGTACAAACAAAGTGTATTAAAACACGGCTAAATTCATGAGATGTGGCAAGTGATTGAAGCTGCATATGTAATTTTAGCTACACCCATAAAACGTGGTATTTCAAAAAACAACACCTGACAGATACAGAAGTGATCCTGAGAAGAGACACCTGCCTCTAAAACTGCCAAAAACAATCTGCAACTCGCGCTGGTTATGAATATAAAGACTGCTTTAGGGGGCGTGGTTACCTGGTAATGTGTCTGCGTCAGGACTATAGCCACGCCCACAACAAGCTACCAGCCACGCCCACCCCCGCTGTAAAGACCGCTTTACACAGACCACGCCCACTATTACATCAAATACAACCTTTGCCATTTTTCTTGGAGTTCAGTCCATTTAATTCTTAAACTCTTCAGTGCTTGTTGAAGCCTCTTAAACATTGTTCTTTCAACAACTCTCTTATTTGTAAATGTCATATCATATCCTGAAGTTTGCTAAAGGTATAGGCAGTGATATTTTAGTATTATTGATATTCAATTGTTTTTTTTGTTTTTTCAGTTTTAGTTATTTTATTAGACTAAATAAAATTAAACAAAATGAAAATGAGAACTGTTGGCATCAATATTATGATCAGATTCATATTTTATTTCAAGTAAAAAAAAAAAAAAATTTTTTTTTTTTATGGTTTTAGTTTTAGGGTACGTTAACAACAACAATTTTCTAAAAACTGAAAAGGTTTTCTTTTCCGTTTTCAGTCATGACACATATTCAGAGTGGCATCTGGGTCACAACTTTCACTGAGATGAATGGAAATGCTAACGGATAACTTTCTCCAGTTAGCCTGTTATAGACTTCCTCGGTCGGTCTGAACATTACGTGGAGCGTTTGGGAAACCTGTGTGGAAACAGTCATTATTTGTGCAGTTTCATGTGGTTCCCCTAATGGCACAGAGATGTTTCTGATCCCAGAAGTAACAGCGGATATTTACAAACAGGGTTTTTTATGATGTTTATGCAGCTTTGAACACTCAACACATGTGGCCTAGTTTACATCTGCCATCAACATCTGTCCTGAGGGATTCGATCAGTGTCAGTCAGTGCTTTACCTGATCATGTGACTCGATGTCAACACCTGTGACTGTCTGGATTTATAGGGGAGGATTTCACGCTACTGTACGTCAGTGCTGAAGTTTAACCTCACCACAAACATGACAATTCAAGCTGAATATCATTTTAATAAAGCTGTCGTTTTCTCTACAATTTAATTGATCGACTCGTGGTTCACTATGCAAGTGCTTGTGTGTTCATCCAACATTTACAAAAACATTTATTTTTCCTTCGGACCACCGTGATCTAAGCAGGTGCGAAGTATTTCTGTAAAACAGATGTTTCAATGGAATTCACTTCTCGCTCATTGCAACTGTTTAAATGCAATAACTCCCTATCCTGTAGTGATATGGTATTTAGTGCACAAATGTGATTGTGTTTATAGTGCTTAATCGCTAAACAATGGCGAATGAGACATTCTGGCTCTGTAACTATTTACCGCATCTAAAAGTTCATAAATATATGTGCATCTAGGACTCTGGACCGCCGAAGTGAAATTCTCCGAGTGCTTTGCGTAAGCACAGGACAGGAAACATATGAAAGCTTTTGAGAAGTTGTTTTCCAGACCAGAAAACAATTATGTCTCCCCTCAGCCTTGGCTCTTTTGATAACTCAATTTCTACTGAGGCTCGAGAGGGTCCAGTGTTGTTAAACTCCCTGCCCTCGTGTTGCTCATGTGCTGTAGGTGTGGGATAAGGACACGGATCCTCTGGGAATTATGAGCTTCACATCTGAACTTCAAGGACAATGAAATAAAACAACTGTATTACCCAGTTGCAGCCGCTCCAAAGAGTTTGCAATTTAAAACAGTAAAAACAAGCATCAAACTGTTCTTATACCCTGTTTAGGATCCAAAAGGTTGTTTTTTCTACTGCAATAAATCATTTTTGGTTCCCTAAATAACCTTTCAGTGAACAATTCTCAAAGTCCATGATAAAGTCAAGCTTTTAATGTTGTTTATATGTGGTGTTTTTAATATTCTTTAAGACAAACCATGTGTAAATTCATAAGTCAACAGCATTGCTGAGTATTTTCTCCTTAAAACTGCAGTGAACCAAAGACAGTCTCAAAAACACGAGTGAGCTGAGTGATGGAGTGGAGGCGGGGCTCATTTCCATATTCATAGAACCACGCATACTAAATGAGGCAAGGGTGTCGAGTTACATTCAAGATATTTTAAAGCATGACAAAACAATTTCAAGGAAAAAATGCTTAAATATGTAATTTTGGTGATCAAATATGAGTTTTAATGAATACAATTATTGACTACAGGCGGCTTTAAATCAGCCTAAACCTCATGATCCTCTTGAGCAAAACAATCAAGCTAATTTATATCTTTCATTCTATACAGATTTCATTGTTTTTTAGTTTGTCAAGAGAATGAAAAGAGTGCACTATGGGGCGCCGTTTGTAAAGCGACTCACGCTGAAAATAACAGCAACATTTTGTCACATTTAGCTTCAAACAATGTTTAAAAAACTGGTAGGAATTTTTGACGTCACTTTTTACCACATTTACAACAATATTTGTCAACTTAAATAGTATTTTAAATAGTTAAATCTAAATATTAAATGTTACACCTAAATGTTAAATGTTAAATCTAAATGCTAAATATAAATCTAAATGTTAAATCTAAATCTAAATCTAAATCTAAATGTTAAATCTAAATGCTAAATATAAATCTAAATCTAAATGTTAAATATAAATATTAAATCTAAACCTAAATGTTAAATGTTAAATCTAAATCTAAATGTTAAATCTAAATGTTAAATGTTAAATGTTAAATCTAAATCTAAATGTTAAATCTAAATGTTAAATCTAAATCTAAATGTTAAATCTAAATGTTAAATCTAAATCTAAATGTTAAATCTAAATCTAAATCTAAATGTTGAATTTAAATCTAAATGTTAAATCTAAATCTAAATGTTGAATCTAAATGTTTCGGGTGAAACTAAATATTTAACTAATATGCAAATTCAAAATGCCGGTAACAGGAAGTGCCAAAATAAAAGCTCGAGGTGGTCAGTGTGTGTTTATAGCATGGTTTATAGTGTCAAATAACGAATAAAAAACATCTCATCCGAGGAAATGGACTCTTGGACATGGATTATCGTGATAATAACTACCTAAAATAATAAACACGTTTGGAGAAACTTTATTTGAAGAGTAGGCTAGTGTCACTTTTATGAAAAGTGCGGGACTTATGACCTGTAGCCATAATAGCCAGCTATGGCCACTAGGGGGCTCACTTTGACTGAATGTTATGTCATTACTCTCATCACGAAACTCTACAGTTTCTCCAAACGTGTTTATTATTTTAGGTAGTTATTATCGTTATATTATAGTTATTATTATGAGATGGTTTTTATTCGTTATTTGACACTATAAACCATGCTATAAACACACACTGACCACCTCGAGCTTTTATTTTGGCACTTCCGCTTACCGGCATTTTGAATTTGCATATTAGTTAAATATTTAGTTTCACCCGAAACATTTAGATTCAACATTTAGATTTAGATTTAGATTTAACATTTAGATTTAGATTTAACATTTAGATTTAACATTTAGATTTAGATTTAACATTTAGATTTAATATTTAGATTTAACATTTAGATTTATATTTAACATTTAACATTTAGATTTAACATTTAGATTTAACATTTAGATTTAGATTTAATATTTAGATTTAATATTTAGATTTAACATTTAGATTTAACATTTAGATTTAGATTTAATATTTAGATTTAACATTTAGATTTAGATTTAACATTTAGATTTAACATTTAGATTTAGATTTAGATTTAACATTTAGATTTATATTTAGCATTTAGATTTAATATTTAGATTTAACATTTAGATTTATATTTAGCATTTAGATTTAGGTGGAACATTTAATATTTAGATTTAACTATTTAAAATATCTCTAAGTTGACAAATATTGTTGTAAATGTGGTAAAAAGTGACCGTCAAAAATTCATACCAGTTTTTTAAACATTGTTTGAAGCTAAATGTGACAAAATGTTGCTGTTATTTTCAGCGTGAGCCTCTTTACAAACGGCGTCCCATAGTGCACATGAGATCTAGTACCTCTATTTACAGCAGAAATCTGATAAACCGATTGATTAGCAGAAGTTATCACTCGACCCCCTGCATGACGTCATTATTAACAACAGTTCCTAAACAGAGGTTTGAATGATGAATGCTCCACAAAGTTTCTATAATTTTGGGAAACAGTCACGACTAGCTAGTTAATTTCTTCTACGATGCATTGTACTGTGGTAGTTAAAGTCACCATGAAACAAAATGGACACTCCTTATTTTGTTTTCATGGAATATTGCAGTACTTTTTTAAATTCATGTTCTGGTAATGTTGAATCAGAATAAGTTCCTCTTGCAGCATCTCTTCTCTTCTCTGATGACGAGGGCGGGGCTTTAACCTGTCACTCACATGAGATCAGCCAATAGCAAACCACAACCATCCAATCAGTTCCCTACAGACACAATCAAGCCCCGCCCACATCTGTTCTTGTTCCAGAAGCGTTTCACTCGGATATACGACACAATAGAGAAGAAAAGATGAGCACAACTACCGACTTTAAGCAGCAAGTTACATAATTGTACCGTAAGCACACCCCAGCATGGTCTTTCATTTTAATTCCATAATGTGACGAATTTCTGAGTGATATTCAGTTATAGAAACATGTGTGGGACTTGGGTGGGTGTGTGTAAATATGATGAATACTTGACTCATTTTTACCTATATTTCAAAACGGCAAGATGAAACAACCCGTAACGAAGTTAAGGCCCTTGGATAAGTTCTTAATTCTGCAGGAGGAGATGTGAGTGTTTGTATGCGTGTTAACTTACAAGGGTTGGTTTATGGCTCTTCATCCTCTGTCAGGTCATAAACTTGAACCACAAGTGACTCCATATGAGTACAGCTCAGCATTCATCCCACAAACACCGATTCCTCTGTAAACAAGTTCCTCTTATCACACATCCACGCCGGATAAACACTTGTTGCTGTTGCTGTAGTGTTGGTCATGTGTGTTGCTGTGTGCCTTTACACGTCTCTGGTGAAGCGTTGCCAACATACGTCGCAGGAAAGCTGTTGTGTGAAGACCTTTCAAACAAGCTGTCAGATTACCGCTGATGCATTGAACGACTCAATGAACTCTTATCACCTCTGCCACAACGGGAAAACTATGATTTCCAGAGCAGAATGACGAGACCCACACTGAACACATTGTTAAGCACTGCGACGACATGTTGCGGTGACATCACTGATCCAGAACATCTGCTCGGGTTCCTGTTGTAGTGAGCAGAACGTGACTCAACCGGACCCCATGTGTTTCGCACGCCTCGAGTTACGGCCAGATACCAGCGCTGTTATTATTATGTTGCTAGGCAAAGCTTTCACAAAGCTTAAAGTCTTCAGCTTAATCAAAATGGATGAGGAAACTGTATTGCTTTGCTGCTAAAAGAGACGCTGCACGGTTCTTAGTCAGAATCAAGAGCTAAAACCTCTGAGATTTGCTGAAAGATCTGCTTTTTACAGCCGATTTTCTCAACTCAGTACCAAATAATGACATATGTGACCTAAAATGTATGATATAAGCATAACGATGCACAGAACTCACGTTTATTGTGGCGAACACACACTTTATTTAAAATAGGTGTAAACACAGAGATGGGTCATTCTCAAGATGCTGATTTTAAGACTTGCAAAATGTTAAACTTTTGAATTAAGCTTATTTATTCTCCCATAAAAGCTGATGCTAAATATTTTTAACATTTTGATAATATTACTAACCATGAAGGGCAATTTGACAAATTCTCATATAATAATAAGAAATAAATAAGTTTTTTTTTTGCATACTTGTTGGACCTTGCACTAATGCTTAACCTTTGAAAACAAAATTATAAATAAAGAAAGAAAGTGCAAAACAAATAGTGACACATTATTTCATATTACTTACTGTATATTGTTTATAAAATGATGGAACTATGCCATTTTATGACTATAATATCATGGCACAATTATCTCCATATTTTGAGAATGATCCACGTAATTTGTGTGAACAGTTTATGAACATTCATCTGTTTGTATCTTTATTCTTTACTGTGAAGATGAGAATGCGACATGGCAATAAGAGAGAGAGAAGACATTAAAGTTTACGATAAAGATCAGTGGGATTCAGCAGAGCGAATCTGTGAATCTGTGAATCTGTGATCGTTTAAGAGTGCCTGATGTAGATGAATAGATCATTGATTTGAGATCCTTCTAGACCGGCGTTGAACTTCGACTGAACTCTGACCTGTAAAAATGACGACTGGAAAATCCAAAAGCCTCCATTCTCTCCTACTAAACTAAGAAGGAAAGTGCTCCGCTAGACTTTGAAAATAAATTTGAGTCATTAAGCTGTCAGTCCTTCGCCATCTCGAGTGCAGCCATTTCCCATCACGAAGAGGGAGAACTTACAAAGGACTGCAAAGGAGATTTCCTTCGAACCGGAGTGGCCAGTCCTGCTTCTGATCCGATGACCCTAATCCATAAGTCATATAAGAGCTCTTTTCCACCTTGATGGAGATAAAAAAAAAAAAAAACCTAAGTATTCCAGATGGAGACTGAACGAGTAGGATTATCCTGAGCAAACATTCCCACATTTCCCTTGATTTATACCCATTCACAGACAATACAGACTCTACATTCATAAAAGACAATCTTCCCAGTGGCCAACAAAACATATTTAAGTCTTAAAACTGTAAGAATATCAGTCAAAGTAGCATCTGCAAAGCAAACGATAGTAATGGTGCAGGTGATTTTGTCCAAATAATCTTTGGGGGCCACAGAGTCTGGGATGGTTTCATGAAGAACATTTAACATCCATGGAACCTTTCCGTTGCACAAAAGGCTCTTTATAGTGGAAAAATAGGTTCATTAGATCATTATTATGTTCTTCACTCTAAGAAAAAAAAAATGGTTCTTTTATAGTAGTCCATAATGTAGTCTGTAGTCAATCATTTTATCACTTAAATCTCATCTATCTCGTTTTTTCCTTGAGAAAGATGCCTTAAAATATCTTGACTGTAACTCGACACCCTTGCCTCATTTAGTATGCACAGTTCTATGAATATTCAAATGAGCCCCGCCTCCACTCCCTCACTCAGCTCAGAGATCCACTGGTTGACGATCACACGTTGATCTGATTGGTTACAAGGTAGTTTGTGACGTCAGAAACACCAGCGATTTCAAAGCGTGTTTTTGAGACTGTCTTTGGTTCACTGCAGTTTTAAGGAGGAAATACTCAGCAATGGTGTCGACTTATGAACTTACACATGCTTTTCTTAAAGCATATTAAAAACACCATATAGACACATAAACAACATTAAAAGCTTGATTTACCCCACAGAGGGACTTATAATCAACGTCTACTAAGAAGAAACTATGCTACAGAGGTCAAGAGCTGTTGAGATTCTGTTTGCAAATGTTCGCTGGAACTACGATTTCAGGAATCGTTAAATTATGTTGTAACCTAGTTGGTTAACGATGCTTTTGGGAAACGCACCCCTGGTTGGTTAGGCTTTACTGGTTAGCATGGCTATGGTGATATACCAGGTAAGCATGGAAATCCATGCTTTCCCTCAGAGAAAATCAGGCTCTTAGCACTGGCTTGTCCCTGCGACTGGGGGACAGTAATCTCGAGGATGGTGGAAGAATTGTTGATTTATGTCTGAAGAATCTCCAGTCCAGGCTATGAATGACCACATTTTTATTACAACCCCAATCCAACATTCAAATACACAAATGTGAACTAACGTGCATGTATTGAACTTATTCACCCTCTTATAAACCCTCAACCAAATGCAAGTAACAAGCCGTCATGAATGGTTTTTGCACAGTGGCCAAATATGTCCTAATGTACGATAGATAAATCTGTCTTGGAGGATCACAGCGATACTCTGCCAGTATTGGAGATACTAAAGCAACTTCTTCCATCTATTGTTCCAGTCACGGATATTGCCTTTTTCTTTACTTGGCAGGAAGAAACGAAGGGTTTTGCTCAGCTTAGGCGCATTGCTGATGATGAGTATTGAGTAATGAGTTCCTCTCGAAATCTTTAATCATGAAAACCTCAGACCTCACTCTGGATTAGGAACAAGAGGAGTTTCCTTGCTCTCAGTAACGTTTCAGTGAGTGAATGAGCGATGGGGCCAGAATGTCCGATGGTACTTTTATTGCATCTGTTATAATATTGACTTACAGTGGGAAGCGCTGCACCCCACCGCTCACACCAGCGTTCCCACAGCTGCCAATGGGACCGAATGCTTGCAGTCAAGTATGAGCTCAAAAACAAGCACACAGTGGCTTTGATTACATGCACAACTTCTGTTTCAATCGGACTGAATTCATTCTGATTGATGAATCTGAATGTAGTGTTTACATGAACGCTGAACATGTGATCGGGTTGATGTGCGCGTTTATATGTCACAAGCTTCAAATTGGAATTGCACGAATATACAGAGTTTCTTGCTGTTTGCGCATAAAGAACATTCTCCTACATCGGTTCTTTATTTGTTTTAAAAATCAGACTTGATATTTATCCAGTTGGAGACTATTAACATATGAACCGTTGTGCCGCTGCTTATATTGATCACGCAGTAAAAATGCCCAAAACCAGTCGTCTGTGGATGAGAAAAACCAGCACTAGTGGGCCGTTGTCCTGCTCCACTTCACAGACGCAGGGAAAGGAGGATTATAGGAGGACGGGACACTCATTTATACCACACTTTATTCAAAAGAAGAACAGCTCGTTCAGCGCGTCATATGTCATTACTATTTCTACGTCATTACGCTATTTCTACGTCATTATGCTATTTCAACATCATTACGCTATTTCAACTTCATTGCGCTATTTCTACGTCATTATGCTATTTCTACGTTATTACGCTATTTCAACGTCATTACGCTATTTCTATGTTATTACGCTATTTCAACATCATTACGCTATTTCTACGTTATTACGCTATTTCTACGTCATTGCGCTATTTCGACGTCATTACGCTATTTCTACGTGATTATGCTATTTCAACGTCAATACGCTATTTCTACGTCAATACGCTATTTCAACGTCATTACGCTATTTCTACGTCATTATACTATTTCTAAGTTATTACGCTATTTCTACGTCATTATGCTATTTCTATGTCATTATGCTATTTCTACGTCATTATGCTATTTCGACGTCAATATGCTATTTCTACGTTATTACGCTATTTCAACGTCATTACGCTATTTCTACGTTATTACGCTATTTCAACGTCATTACGCTATTTCTACGTTATTACGCTATTTCTACGTCATTACGCTATTTCTACGTCATTATGCTATTTCAACGTCATTACGCTATTTCTACGTCATTACGCTATTTCAACGTCATTAGTCTATTTCTAAGTCATTACGCTATTTCAGCGTCATTACGCTGTTTCTATGTCATTACGCTATTTCAACGTCATTGCGCTATTTCTACGTCTACGCTATTTCTACGTCATTACGCTATTTCTACGTCAATACGCTATTTCTAAGTCTTTATGCTATTTCTACGCCATTACAATATTTCTACGTCATAACACTATTTCAACGTCATTACGCTATTTCTACGTCATTACGCTATTTCTGTCATTACGCTATTTCTACATCATTACGTTTTTTCAATGTCATTACGCTATTTCTACGTCATTACGCTATTTCAATGTCATTGCGCTATTTCTACGTCATTACACTATTTCTATGTCATTACGCTATTTCTACAATTACGCTATTTCTACGTCATTACGCTATTTCTACGTCATTACGCTAATTCTACATCTTTACGCTATTTTTACACCATTACGCTATTTCTACATCATAACGCTATTTCAACGTGATTACGCTATTTCTACGTCATTACGCTATTTCTACGTCATTACGCCTTTTCAACGTCATAAAGCTTTTTCAACGGCATTACGCTATTTCAATGTCATTACGCTATTTCTACGTCATTGCACATTCGCAGTCCTTTCAGTTTCCGTTTTCAATCCGATCAAGTGTTTACATGTTCTCTTGATCGGATTAAAAAACAAATAAACAACCCTTTCAATCTGGCGGAAATTTCCTTCAGATCGAGCTCAGTCGGATCGGTTAAGGCGTTCACATGAAGGCTTTTCAGTCCGATTGAGCCGTCAATCCCATTACTAACGGATTATTTGGTTACATGTAAACGTAGCCAATGTTGTTTCCTTCTTTCCTTGTGTCCCAGGGAAGGGAAGCTCCAGTCTCTCCTCCGATGTGAGCTCCGGCACGGATCATACACCAACCAAAGCTCCCAAGAATGTGGCTACCAGTGAAGGTAAACCATCTGGTCTTCATTATGAGCCAAAACGCCTGCTTAGCTCCCATTGGCTCTTCCTTTTTGCCCTCTCTCCCTCTTTATGAAATGCTTAACATGTTGGAGCAAACTTATGTGCTTGTAGGATAACCTGGAGATTGAAAACAAACTCATAACTAACTGAGACCGCAGTGTGTGTGGCTGTTTTTCTTAGACAGGGTTTGTACAGATACTGTAAAATCAAATTCCTGGACTTTTCAAGCTCTACTTCTTTTTTTTGTTTGTTCAAGGACTACAATCCGAGATCTCACTTAACAAACAAAATCTTTCTTTATTATCTTTTTAACTCTAAAAAAGGTAAATAGATCAATAAAAATAAACTAATAATGCAAATAAAGTGCAGCACATGCAATGACTTCAGTAACTTTAAACACTGAAATTATATTATGACAAAGATATTGCTTTCCTGTCACGACTTGGGGAAGTACAAAAGGTGCGAGGACTCAAGTGCGGAAGAGTGGTTATTTATTAATAAAGAAAGAACAAACACAAAACAAAACCCACGAGGGGGAAAAACATAACTAGTAAACACAATACCAAACAAAACCAGAACATGAAACTAACTGCAGGGTCACGGGGAAACAAGAAACATTTGACAACGAACCAACACAGACAGCAAACAAGAGGGGACTTAAAAAGGGAATAAATCAAGAGGGAACAGGTGGAACAAATAATCAATAATTAGATAACAAGATGGGAGGGGCTAGACAATAGACACGAGCACATGGCCCAAAATAACAAAACACCCATGTGCAGCACAAGACAGGACAGGCATGTGACATTACCCCCTCCCTACGGAGCGGCTACCAGACGCTCCATCAGGCCAGGCCAGGGCGGGACGGGAGGGACAGACCAGGGAGGGACGGGAGGGACAGACCAGGGAGGGACGGGAGGGACAGACCAGGGCGGGACAGACCAGGGCGGAGACGACAGTCCAACGGGCGGCCAGGGCGGAGAAGACCCCTCGGGCGGCCAGGGCGGAGAAGACCCCTCGGGCGGCCAGGGCGGAGAAGATCCCTCGGGCGGCCAGGGCGGAGAAGACCCCTCGGGCGGCCAGGGCGGAGAAGACCCCTCGGGCGGCCAGGGCGGAGAAGACCCCTCGGGCGGCCAGGGCGGAGAAGACCCCTCGGGCGGCCAGGGCGGAGAAGACCCCTCGGGCGGCCAGGGCGGAGAAGACCCCTCGGGCGGCCAGGGCGGAGAAGACCCCTCGGGCGGCCAGGGCGGAGAAGACCCCTCGGGCGGCCAGGGCGGTGAAGACCCCTCGGGCGGCCAGGGCGGTGAAGATCCCTCGGGCGGCCAGGGCGGTGAAGACCCCTCGGGCGGCCAGGGCGGTGAAGACCCCTCGGGCGGCCAGGGCGGTGAAGACCCCTCGGGCGGCCAGGACGGTGAAGACCCCTCGGGCGGCCACGGCGGAGACGACCCCTCGGGCGGCCAAGGAACAGTCACCGGTTCAGGAACTGAAACAGACTCCAGCGGCTCAGAAACTGGAACAGACACTGGCTCTGGCTCAGAAACTGGAACAGACACCGGCTCCGGCTCAGAAACTGGAACAGACACCGGCTCCGGCTCAGGAACAGACACTGGCTCCGGCTCAGGAACAGACACTGGCTCCGGCTCAGGAACAGACACTGGCTCCGGCTCAGGAACAGACACTGGCTCCGGCTCAGGAACAGACACTGGCTCCGGCTCAGGAACAGACACTGGCTCAGGAACTGGAATAGACATCACCGGCTCAGGAACAGACACTGGCTCTGGCTCAGGAACAGACACTGGCTCAGGAACTGGAACAGACATCACCGGCTCAGGAACAGACACTGGCTCTGGCTCAGGAACAGACACTGGCTCTGGCTCCGGCTCAGGAACAGACACTGGCTCCGGCTCAGGAACAGACACTGGCTCCGGCTCAGGAACAGACACTGGCTCCGGCTCAGGAACAGACACTGGCTCCGGCTCAGGAACAGACACTGGCTCCGGCTCAGGAACAGACACTGGCTCCGGCTCAGGAACAGACACTGGCTCCGGCTCAGGAACAGACACTGGCTCCGGCTCAGGAACAGACACTGGCTCCGGCTCAGGAACAGACACTGGCTCCGGCTCAGGAACAGACACTGGCTCCGGCTCAGGAACAGACACTGGCTCCGGCTCAGGAACAGACACTGGCTCCGGCTCAGGAACAGACACTGGCTCCGGCTCAGGAACAGACACTGGCTCCGGCTCAGGAACAGACACTGGCTCAGGAACTGGAACAGACATCACCGGCTCAGGAACAGACACTGGCTCTGGCTCCGGCTCAGGAACAGACACCACCGGCTCAGGAACAGACACCACCGGCTCAGGAACAGACACCACCGGCTCAGGAACAGACACCACCGGCTCAGGAACAGACACCACCGGCTCAGGAACAGACACCACCGGCTCAAGTGTGTGTGTAGCCCACACACACCACATGGCTGTGGCCATAATGGCCAGTGTCGCGGTCACTGAGGGCTCAGGCTCAGGAACAGACACCACCGGCTCAGACACAGGCTCGACGGCGGCCATCTTGTCAGGGGACACAGGCTCGGCAGGCGTGACGTGAGCAGGCTCGGCGGCGGCCATCTTGTCCGAAGACACAGGCTCGGCAGGCGTGACGTGAACAGGCTCGGCGGCCATCCTGTCCGAAGACACAGACTCGGCAGGCGTGACGTGAACAGGCTCGGCGGCGGCCATCTTGTCCGAAGACACAGGCTCGGCAGACGTGACATGAACAGTCTCTGTGGCGGCCATCTTGTCCAAAGACACAGGCTCGGCAGACGTGACGTGAACAGACTCGGTGGCGGCCATCTTGTCCGGAGACACAGGCTCGGCAGACGTGACGTGAACAGTCTCTGGATTGGCCGACGTGGCGAGCAGCTCGGGCGGGGCCGGCAGGGCGAGCAGCTCGGGCGGGGCCGGCAGGGCGAGCAGCTCGTGCGGGGCCGGCAGGGCGAGCAGCTCGGGCGGGACCGGCAGAACAGTACGCCTGGGCGGCGCGGGCAGGGCAAGACGCCTGGGCAGAGGACGACGTCTGGGAGGTTCATTAAGGACGATAGTCACCTCCGGGATGGTCTCCGTGTTATGATCCACCGGATTCGGGACCACCGGAACTGGGACCACCGGAACTGGGACCACCGGAACTGGAATCACCGGCACTGTTGCGAAGGGATTCTTCCTTCTCCTCCGTTTCGGGACCACTGGACTCGGGATCCCCGGACTCGAGACCACCGGACTCGGGACCACCGGACTCGGGACCACCGGACTCGGGACCACCGGAACAGTCACGGAGGGGTTCTTCCTTCCTCTCCTCCGTCTCGGGACCAGCGGTGAGGGCTTGCCCTTCTGCTGACCGCCATCTGCCATGAGTCTCTCCTCCTCCATAGTCCTCTGAGCACACCTGGCGAAATACTCAAACAAGGAGATTGGAGACCCCTTATCCTCGCCAGAAAAAAACTCACTCCGCTGAATCCACATCTTTGGGTTGGTTCGTTCTGTCACGACTTGGGGAAGTACAAAAGGTGCGAGGACTCAAGTGCGGAAGAGTGGTTATTTATTAATAAAGAAAGAACAAACACAAAACAAAACCCACGAGGGGGAAAAACATAACTAGTAAACACAATACCAAACAAAACCAGAACATGAAACTAACTGCAGGGTCACGGGGAAACAAGAAACATTTGACAACGAACCAACACAGACAGCAAACAAGAGGGGACTTAAAAAGGGAATAAATCAAGAGGGAACAGGTGGAACAAATAATCAATAATTAGATAACAAGATGGGAGGGGCTAGACAATAGACACGAGCACATGGCCCAAAATAACAAAACACCCATGTGCAGCACAAGACAGGACAGGCATGTGACATTTCCTTATTCAAGCTGATTTTTTCTCCCATGAATATATGATTGACTTGAAGAATAAAAGCTGTATCATATACTTGGATATTTATATGTGTAATATCACGCTCATAGCCATGCAAAACGCCTCTATATCTATATCAGATGGACTACAGCTTTAATTTTGTGTGAAAAGATTGTTTTATCAATAGAAATTGTAAATAAATTTCCCATATATTGTCTTTCAATAATTCAAGCACTTTTCAAGGACTTCTTCATAAAAATGGCTGTTTTCAAGGGTTATCCAGGACTTAAATTTCAAAGCACTTCAAGTACTGTAAGCACTTGTACGTTCTCAGGAAAGCATCATCTAGATGTTTTGACATTACAGTGGTGTGGACATTCCCCATTGCATCCCCACACAGTACTGTAAAAACAGCTAATAAAAAAAGACAGTAAATCTGGTAATCCCTGTGTGAGTTTCCCTTGGCTCTTGCATCATAGATTTTAATATACTATAATCTGCGCTGATCCAGGACAGACATATTCCACGTATTAGATTACTCTATATTAGAGATGTTTTGTAACATGATACTATCATTTACAACGTCCATTCTGGCAAACCATTTATTATATTTATCAGTGCATGTTTAAACAAACTTTTTCATTTATTGGTTTCATAGCCTTTTTGGTTTCATTACCGTAAATCTTGTCTTCGAAAAGCTTGTAAATATTTTTACTGTGTTTTTGGCGAGGGATCTGCCGTGTGCTGAGGACTGAGTTAAACCATCACCTCGTCGCCAACCACATGCATATGTTTACAAAATGATTATGCAATGCTTAAGACCAAGAATGTGAACACAGATGCTTCTTGCTCCTCGAGCTTCATCTTACATCATTGCACTGCAAAATGTGTCAGAGCCTGATCGATAATGCACTGAAAAATACATGAGGTGTTTTTATGACTAGTTATAGTTAACATGATCAGAGTTGAAGCCCTCCTGTGGTGAAAATCAAGGTTTTAATGCTGTTTATATATCATGTCTATTGTCTATGTGGTGTTTTTAATGTGCTTTAAGACAAAGCATGTGTAAATTCATAAGTCGACACCATTGCTGAGTATTTCCTCCTTAAAACTGCAGTGAACCAAAGACAGTCTCAAAAACACGCTTTGAAATCGCTGGAGTTTCTGACGTCACAAACTACCTTGTAACCAATCAGATCAACGTGTGATCGTCAACCAGAGGATCTCTGAGCTGAGTGAGTGAGTGGAGGCGGGGCTCATTTGCATATTCATAGAACCGTGCATACTAAATGAGGCAAGGGTGTCGAGTTACATTCAAGCAAATTTTTTTCAAGTACATTTTTTTAAATATGTCATTTTGGTGATCAAAGATGAGTTTTAAGGGAAACAATTATTGACTACAGGGGGACTCTAAAGTTATTAAAATGTTGATTTGTTAAACTTTTAACATGTTTATTGTTAAAGATAGTTAAACTGTCTTCATGTAGCTAGTTAAAGTTAGTTATTCTGTTAGCATGTTTATAGCTAAACTTAGTTTAACTGTTGACATGCTATGGCTAAAGACAGTCCAACTGTCAACACGTTTATAGTCAAAGCTGACATGTCAACAGTGTTTATAGGTAGTTAGCGGTAGTCAGATTAACTAAAAATAGTGATCTTAATAATAGCACGTGGCACAGTGTTTTAATGGCACAATTATCTCTATCACCCTCTTGAGGACTGGAGGCTTCTTACAGGTTTTTGCAATACATCAGAGAATGTCTAATAAGGGGAGAACTTCCACTCTCAGTAAACTTCCGGCTTCTGAACTGGCTGCAGTTCCACTCTGGCTCCATATGAGGGCGCTCGCAGGCGAATGCAGAATGAATGGAGGTCTATAGCGCTATACCCCTCAAAATCCACTTTTCTCAGGATATAATTTTTTGTCTAGTAATTTGAATGTTGTATTCGAAAGGAGATGCAAAGAAATTACACATTGCTGGGTGTACACTTATTTGCTTTAAAAAGTCTTTTAAAATGTCAATGACGTCATACACATCGTACGACCAGAGATACTGCTTTACGGCAATCCTTCAGTCACTTTGGTGCTTTCAGCTCTGCACTTTCTTTCCTCTCGAGAAATAGGACAACCCTTTGCCCACTATTAGAACAATTTATCATCGCACAACATATCATTTTTCTCCTTTTTCAATTTGTTTTGATATTTAGCACTATTGAGTGGAACATTGGTTGTTGTTGTTTTTTTTTAAGGTGGCAATACTATACCATATGTATCCTGTATTTCTGTGTACATACATAACCATAGGCAGATAAAAGTGCCAGCAACCAAAAAAAAAGTTGCTGCGTTGAAAAAAAAAACTTGGGCGAAAAAGTCCGCCTTAACATTCTGGTCCCGCTTCGGATGCCACGATGCCATCAAGCGGTATCTCTGGTCGTAATCAGTCCTTCACTGACCAATCAGCGTTCATTAGCAGAATGCTAGCGTGTTATGGGCAACAACAACTCAACCTGTAAGAAATCGAAAGGACATAAGTACTCGTTCATTCAGCTTTCGACCTATAACCCATGTTGAACTTGCAAAACCTACAATCAAATCTGAGATTTCTCAACGGCAATCGTCTAGCCCCATAGACTCCCATTCATTCTGCACTCATGGGCGATCGCCCCCAGTGGAGGTCTGGTGGAACTACAGCCAACATTCGGTACAATAGGACTTAATAGGGAGTGGCCAGGCTCTCTGTAGACGGGCTCTGAATACATGAAGATTCTTAACTTTAGAAAGTACATAAATGTATATGAATCCATTCTATTTAGCTTATCTTTATATTGCATGTTTAAATCTGACTGTTAGAGTTTAAGGCCAGTGTGTGGTTGGGCACCGACACAGATCCCTGGAGAACTGTTTTCCCGGTTGGCACGGTTCTTGTTACACTGGTACACACCCAACTCGGGCTTCACGCCAGGAGAGTCGAGGCCAACTCCATATTGTCCCCAAAACAGGGTGTGTGTGTGAAAAAGAGTGAGGCAGGTGCTAATTGAGTGTGACCTGCGATTATGGTCGTAGTATTTCTTCGTTTTCTTGGCTCAGACGGGGGGAACAATGAACATCAACAGACGTTTCACTAAGCAACGCCCAGCATTAATGAGGTGAGCATAGTGTGTGTGTGTGTGTGTGTAAAGCAGCCAATTTGTGTGGTTCAGTGAGGGTGGCTCAAAACATTAGGCAAATGAAAATGAGGTTAATATTAAGAGCAAGCTGTGTGAAAAACTTGGACACTCTTTCCCCCTAAATTTAACAAAGAAATAATGTGATCACATAAAAAAGTTGAAATGTTAAACACACTGTATTGGCCGTTGTAAATGACTGGATCCAGTAAGGGAGTTACGCTATGGTTGCTAAGGAACTAGCCGCTGTTTAAAGTCAACATGAAACAGCATTCGCAACCCATTCTTTTACTAGAGATACTGGAGGTTCAAAGGGGAAAAAAGTAAAAAGATGTGTGTTAAGCAGAATACAGATAGACCTGGAGACTTTAAAATTGTCATGAAACTGTATTTGCGCTCGTCTTTTCTTCTCTATTGTGTCGTATATCGAGTGAAACGCTTCTGGAACCAGAACAGATGTGGGCGGGGCTTGACTGTGTCTGTGTGGAACTGATTGGATGTTTGTGGTTTGCTATTGGCTGATCTCATGTGAGTGACAGGTTATAGCCCCGCCCTCGTCATCAGAGAAGAGAAGAGATGCTGCAAGAGGAACTTATTCTGATTCAACATTACCAGGAACAGGACTTTAACACAATAATGATGATGTTCACCGATGAATCATTTATAATAAACACTGCAATATTCCATAAAATACAAACAAGAATTATCCATTTTGATTTTTTGATTTCATGGTGACTTTACCATGACTTTTGACTAGTGACGTTTATTGAAAAGGGAAGCATTTTTAGAGGTGGAGTAATTACTTTTTGAGAAAAGATTACTTAGATGAAAGTTAATTAACATAAAAAATTACATTTAATTTTTTTTATAAAGAGTTTCGATTTCTTGTTGCCTTTTTTAAACTCTTACTGCTGATAGCATAGTGAAAATGTATATCCAGCATATTTAGATTTAGATACACACACACACACACACACACACACACACACACACACACACACACAATGTAAAGTCCTTGAATCTCTTTATATTTTTGCCTTCAGGGACGGATGAAATCCACTTGTGTGTGACGGCTCTTCCCACAGGATAACAAACACATGCGAGTGTGTCTGAAATGTCAGGATATTTCATATTGTCAGTCAGGAGACTGTTTGACCACAGTGATGTGTACTTTCTCCAAGTATGGACAGGCCATAAACACACACACAATGCCTGGAGGACTGACTAAGGCTTGGCATCGGGAATGTCCACTTCTGTGGGAAATCATATACAGTGTGTGTATATAGTGGAGGCTGTTCACCATACTTTTGGGTGTGGTAATTTTAGTAAAACATACGTCTTCATTAATTGAGACAGGACTTACCCTTATGGGTTTTACATACAAACATAATAAACATAAATCATATGATTGCATTATATTTAAACGGGATCCTGTGGTAGTACAGGAGTGGGGGGTGGGGGTGGGGTGGGGGTGTGTGTGTGTCTGCGAGTGAGTGTGTGAGAGAGAAAGAGTGTGTGAGTATGTGAATGAGTGTCTGTGTGAGAGAGTGTTGTGTGTTTATGAGTGAGTGTGTGTGAGTTTATGTGTGAGAGTAGGTGAGTGAGTGTGTGTAAGTGTGTGAGAGTAGGTGAGTGAGTGTGTGAATGTGTGTGTGTGTGTGTGTGTGTGTGTGTGTGTGTGTGTGTGTGTGCATGTGTGTTTGTGAGTGAGTGAGTGAGTGTGTGTGTGTATATACAGTATATGTATATACACAGGTGAAACTCGAAAAATTAGAATATCGTGCAAAAGTTCATTTATTTCAGTAATTCAACTTAAAAGGTGAAACTAATATATTATATAGATAATCATTTTGATGATTATGGATTATAGCTATGAAAACCTTTTCACAATATTCTAATTTTGAATTTGGGTTTTTCATAAGCTGTAAGCCATAATGATAATGGCTTGAAATATCTCACTTTGCATGTAATGAGTCTATATAATATATTAGTTTCACATTTTAAGTTGAATTACTGAAATAAATGAACTTTTGCACGATATTCTAATTTTTCGAGTTTCACCTGTGTGTGTATATATATATATATATATATATATATATACACACACACACACACAAAAGAAAAGAGAAGAAATACTCAACAAAAAACATTGCTATGAACTTCTAATCTTCATATATCGGGTGAATTCAGGTTGATTAAGACACTGAGATGACTGAGATGGAATAATGCAATTAAACAAAACACAATTTCATGCCGTTTTCTCCATTTAACACTGAACATTGACTGGTGTGGGAAAGTCTTGAACCAAACCATAAAATGCCCAAATACAACAATTCAACTGCTCAAAATGCCTCGTGCCAATCATCTTACCATCATTCATTTCCTCTGGACTCGTGATCCATCGTGTTTTGAATGTAAGGACAGATGAAGTTCCTCTCTATGGTGTCGGTTGATCCAGTGCGGTGGAGGTTCGGTAGCAAACACACATTTCCAACACCTGCAGTCTTCGTCTGCTTTCCACAATCTCCGAGGCATCTGTTGTTCAGCTGGAAAAGGGAACAGTAGATAGACCACCCTCGTTCATCTAAACTTCAGGGGATATTTGAGAGTTTATTTCAAAGAACACCATGACGCTAATAAAACCTCTTTAATGCTGAAAGATAATGCTCAATGGAACATCTCAAATATCTTCCCATTATGGAAAAAAACATCTAAAAGTGGGCAATGAAAGGAACTGCTTTGCCATCTTAAAAGGGATCTCCATGTCTCCCGTTTGCAAGACAAATACAACACAGACAGATTTCTCAGCTTATGAATAGCTAAATTTAGCTCTAC
The DNA here is from genome assembly GCF_964197995.2 of Scardinius erythrophthalmus. NCBI lineage: Eukaryota > Metazoa > Chordata > Actinopteri > Cypriniformes > Leuciscidae > Scardinius > Scardinius erythrophthalmus. Next base: position 2,526,284 of record NC_138242.1, read on the forward strand.
TTGATTATTACAAATGGCCATACAATATGCGAGAGAATTTCACGAGCTAAAGCAGTTCAAATGCTCACAGTCTCCGAAGTTCACTTCCCTTATTTGGGATGTGGTTCAAAATATACAGTATAAGTTCAGGCCCGGCCTAGAAATGGTGGTCCCTGGGTAGTTTTCTTTGGCTACCCGTGTGTGTGAGGTGTGGTTTCACTACAGATTCTTCAAGGACGAATAACAAATGATGAGGTTTATTAACCCTGTTTGTGGTTCTACTTGCTCAGTTTTCTTCAGTGAGGAATTGAGCCGTGAATAATTCAACAGCTCTCACATATTTTTCTCTCTTTCAAAGAGTTGCATTGAATTTTTACTTTTTATATATATAAAAAAAAAATCCTTTTAAAGAGTTTAATGTAGTGTGCAAACATACTGTAAATTTTAGAATTGATATAATTTACTCAATAGTCCTAAAAGACCATTTATCAGAAATTTGACCTGCGCAATTTAATAATAATTAGGCTGTTGTTATTCCAAAAAAACACAAGAAGATTCTCTACTTCTGAACTAACCGCGTTTCCATTACCCTTCAAATTGCGCAAACTGAAACTGCGAATTGAAAACACACCCAACACGTCAATTTCACAAAAACTCCCATTTATCGCAAAAAATTTGCAATGGAAACCGTTTTTGTGCATTTACAGCTCACCTGATGTAGACGACGACGTGTGCTTGAACAGAATACGAGATTCTTTATTAAATTCATAAAAGACAAAAGAATTACAGGAATGCTGGATTCTAAACCTCAAATAAATGCCACAATCAAGACCTCGAAGCAGATATGAGGGAGAAACACCCAGAAACTCCTCATATGTGCCGCTCTCAAGTATAAGGGTCGTTCCTTGCCATTAATGCTTGGATAACACATACGTCTTCTTCGGTTAATAACAATGGCCAGTGCAGTGGCTGGGATATACATAAACTTACCAACATCGGTTAATGGAAATGGCGTCATTTCGCAATAGTTTTTTGTCGACATTTAGAAAAAAAAAATTGCAAAAGTTTAGCGCAAATCTGTAATGGAAACCCGCCTATTAAAGGTTCTCTAAGTGATGTTGGGTGACGTCACTTCTTGTTGACGTTCGAAGTATTGTCAAACAAAATGGAGGCTAGCTCGACCCTCCCTCCTCCTCATCCGCGCACTAACCCCCCAAACCCCACCCCCAAATCCTTCTTGTCGGTTATTGGCTGGAACAGTTTGTTATGTTTCGTGGTCCAGGCTGGGCCAGTTTGTTTTTCTTGCTGTTTGTGGAGCCTGGGCTGTCTACAGAGACCGCGTTTTTTTTACAGTGTGTTCAGGGGACAGGCAGCTAGCGGATGGTGAGGAGATGTTTGCTGTATGTGACAAAAAAATGTTTTGGCCTAAAAAACGCGTGACATCGCTTAGAGCAGGGGTCTCCAACACGTCGCTCGCGAGCTACCAGTAGCTCGTGGCCTGATTTGAGGTAGCTCGCCAAGGGGCCGTTCACATATCGCGTCTTTTGCGCGCTCAAGTTCATTCAAATGTAGGCGCGCGTCAAGCGTGCTATTTTTTTCCAGGCGCAACTTTTCAGAATGCCGCACAAACCATATGACAAGAACCGACCAATCATTACAGGTGTTTTTCTCTTATCTGTTAATAAATCTTGTAGCAAAGCAACAGCAAGCATTTTTCGGTGGTGGAAATCTTTGTCGTTGTGGAGAGTGCATGGTTGCATAGTAACGACAGACACCGACCGAATCTTACTATTAATAATAAAAGATAACCTAATCATGTGCATTGTAAATGTCAGTAATTTATCTTCTTTGACTCATTCTTTTTATAAAAAATGATTTAAAGGCTGAAATATGTGAGGTTTATCTTTTTATAAAAACTTTTCGTCACAACTTTATTTCAGCCCGTTCTCATCCCAAGTCGTCATATAGGCCTACTGACGCTTTCAATATTTCTTCAATATCTGACGCACAAAGCACCCTTAAGCGTCCATATGAGACGCCTAACCCTACCACAGACCTAAATCTACCCATAACCGAAGCGTCTCATATGGACGCTAAAGGGTGCTTTGTGCGTCGGATATTGACGAATGTCAGAAAGTGATGATTTGTGTATGAGAATGCGTTGTTTATTTGAACGTGTACATGTTAGTAAATAACGTTGCAAGTCACTTTTAAAATCTTGCTATCATTTTTAATGTTATTATTTTAATATTTATGTAAACAAAAAGTGCATATTGATGCTAATTTTATTTGTTATTTGCTGTTTTTCGACATAAAACTTGGTGAATTGATTTCATTGTGTAGTATTTATAGCCTACTTTTTGAACAGGATTCTGTGATATCCATGATTATTTTGTACCATAAAATGAAATGTTCATGCCATTTCATCTCTAGTCATGGTCAACTAAAAAATAATCTCTGATTCTGTTCTTTTCTCTGACATTTAAGGGTGACATATTTAGGCCTACAAAAACTCATTTGGGTTTAAAACAGTTTTGATAGTTAATAATATGAGAGTTATGAGGCATTATTTAAGAGATTTAAGTATTGTATACATGAGTAGCTCTCGGCCACTTTCCTTTTTAAAAAGTAGCTCTCAGATCAAAAAAGGTTGGAGACCCCTGGCTTAGAGCAACTTTAAGAGTAAGATAAAGGGACGTGTTGAAGAGTGCTAGAATCTTAAAGGTACAGCAGCAAAAAACAAAAAAGGTTCAATTGTAAAAGTCAGAGAGAGAATATGAAATGTTCATAAAAAACTTAATTATGGAAAAATAAAATAAATTTTTTTTTAAATATGTCTTCTATGTGCATTTCCCATCAATAGAGGTTATGAACACTAATGGACCATTTTTATTATTATTAGACAAAATTCTGAAGAAACAATAGTCATACAGATATACAGTAGTGGACAAAAGTGATGTCCGGCTTAGGAAAATTAACATAATAGTTGTGCTTGGAGTCGATTGTTTTATTTGTGATAATAACACAATTGACCCTTTGCCGGGGGTTTGATTGACAGGCGATCTGACCAATCATAATCTGCCATCCGGCGAATCCGCCATTTTGTCTGACAAAGCAGTCAGGAGAGTTAGTAGATTTATGTCGGTGGACTCGAACTTGAAAAACGGTGTGTACTGACGTCTTTCCGCGGTCGCAAACAACATTCCTTCTGATGTTCATTCATGTTTATTAAACATGGCAGATTGTGAGACGTAATTTTTGGCCAGGCTGTCAAACAAAGAAATTACGAACACATGCAAAAACAAGAGAGAACCAATGAAATATTAATAAACTGATTAAGTTGTAGACAATATATGTTTTGTCCAGTGAGCTTTTTGTTTTTCTATGCACAGGAAAATAAAACCTGTAGCTTTAGTTTTTATGTTGTAAAATAAATACTTAATGTATATTAATTGATCTTTTATAATGTTCGAATTGCTTCCATTTACAAGGTCCCGTACAGTGATCAACTCAACTCATTCTGAAAGATTAGAGCCACTGTTACACACAGCGAGTAAAGTGTAAAACTCAAAGTTTACCTCAAATTAATGGACTTTCCGTCCTTATACAAAAGCATGGGAGAATTCCCAGCAGGAGTGATCTAGTATCCCACTGTAAACTGGTGTTTCTGTCTCACTGCCCACGCTGAGGTGAAGTTTAGCTGTATTCAAGCTCTCTCTCTCCTCATGGGCGGTCAAGCGCTCCTGTCATTAACAGTTGTTTGTAAACTTCCTGATTACTAGCATTCCCCCTTCATGTGTTCTCATCATTCAGATCTGCACGACGTGTGGGGCGTGAGTGTCGATCTAGTGCAGATAACAGAAGTACGAGTGGAGGTTTGTTATACACGGCCTCAGAGACCTGCGCTGAGGAGTAATGGGGTTTTAATAAGGCCGAGTGACAGAACTGATTACTGATGCTGAGCACTAAATAACTGCAGATTGGACAGTTCAGCCCAAGTAAAAGCTATTCATCACCTTCTCCCGACCGATTGCATTGCCAAAGACGTTCAGCTTCAGTAAACAGCCTATTGCATGAAGAGAGAAGTGGGGGAGTGTGCGGCAGATTTATTTAGCCATGGATTAAACTGTACAATACCAAAGTCAAATGTCATAACTTAAACCTGTGCAGTTTGATATATCCAGTTCTTTGTGTCATTTCCATGATATATTCATTGGGTGTATGATGCAAAGATTTACATAAACTACCCTCGGATGGTTTACTGCTTATCTTTCAAATACTAATGAATGATTTCAATGTCTTTAAAACAGTGAAATGGCCATTTTCTCCTTTTGATAAAACATACGCATTTGTTTGGTTTGCAATGGACTAGAACGGTTGTGAGTTCTACTTTCATACAGCAGATTCATAAACAAAATATTAATATTGAGTAAGCAACGTTGTCTTTATCCGCAAACGAAAATGATTCCAAACTAAGCCAAAAGCAGAACTGTTATGCATGTCCTGAATGAATATCTGAATGTTTTTTTTTTTTTTTTAACTAATCGAGTGAGTTATTCAATGACTTGCTCACAGCGAATCAGTGGTTTTGAACCAAACGGTTGATTCAATGATTCCATGACTCTTTCATAAAGACGTCATCTACTGTACTAAAGTAATACTCTAAAATAACATGCACAGTAAAAACACCATGCCAATATTGTCAAATGTAAAATCAGGTTTTTAAGAGAGTGCTTATCATGCAACCGTACTAGCCTATAAATCTCATCTGTTCAGATAAATCAAACTACATTTAGCCATATATTCAATTATACCCTTTTAGATGTTATCTATACATGTATATATATATGTGTATACTGTAGTATCCAATTTTTTTGGTGGAATAATTTCTGTGTGCCTTTGCATGCATTCTTAAGATCGGCCTCTGCTGAACTGATCCTCACAAACTTATGGAGGTAGATTTGTGTCTTTATTATTCAATCAAAAAAAAGGTTGCTTCAATCAAAAAATATATTTTCAATCAAAAAAACCCGTTTCAATCAAAGAAAAAAAGTGTTTGAATGCAAAAATATATTTGAGACTCAAAAAAATGCATTTGAACACTATTTTTTTTTTGCTTGAAAATGTTTTTTTTGATAGAAGTGAAGGTTTTTTTGTTTGAAGCAACTTTTTTGATTGAAGTATTGTTGTTTTGTGTTTGGGCCATATTATGGGTAGGACATTTGTGTCTTTATAATTCAATCAAAAAAGAAGTTGCTTCAAACAAACAAAACATATTTTCAATAAAAAAATCACTTCAATCAAAAAATAAACCTTTTCAATCATAGAAAAAATGTTTTTGAATGCAAAAAAATATTTGAGATTCAAAAAATTGCACTTGAACACTTTTTTTTTTGATTGAAAATGTTTTCTTTGATTGAAGTAATCTTTTTTGTGTTTGGACCATGTTATGGGTAGGACATTTGTGTCTTAATTATTCAATCCCAAAAACGTTGCTTCAATCAAAAAAAAAAACATTTTCAATCAAAAAAAAATAATTTCAATCAAAGAAAAAACTGTTTAAATGCAAAAAAAAAAAAATCATTTGAAGTGTTTTTTTTTTATTGAACTTTCTTTTTTTTTGAATGAAGTGAAAAAAGTTTTGAAGTCGTTTTTTTTTTAAATCATTTTGACACAAACGTACCGCAGTGGGGGCGGGTGCTTCCCCATTGGTCAGACATGCTTGAGTGACAAGTGTCTACACCAACGACGTCTTTCTGACAAGCAAGTCATGGTCGCCACTCGCCAGCGAGCCAGGAAGCAGTGGTGGAGTTGTTGGTAAGTAGATAAAACCGTATTAAAATGATTGGTGTCACGTTATTAGCCTACTCTGTTTGATATTTCGATTAAACATACAGCTTGCTAACTTAGCTCACGTTGACTAATTTGTGTGATGGTGTTAGATATCTGACGCCTCATATTGTCAGGCAGGCTAGCAGGGTGCGCTAACGGCTAATTGAATTGTTTATTTCACTTAAGTAACGTTACAGAGGCTTGCTATGTGCTAGTGCTATATTGTGTTATAATACGTAACGTCATTAGTGGTCAAACAACAGTCCACAGGCCAACTGTTGCCCACAGCGCTGCCTGTTTAGCAGCAACAGGTCATGCAGAGCCTGAGTCTATCTTCTCACACAGCCCACAGGATTACAGCTATTTGACCGTCCCGCTCTCTCTCTCGCTCACGGGTAGTGGTCTCCCCACCATCACAGTCAAATGCTCGCAGACACAGAGGCAGATGCTGTTATTTTGAGAGCGGGGCTTACATATGCCGTCCCGTACGGAAAATAATGTTGCATACCACCGGTAACATGAATATATATTCCGTTGCTCGGTGCGCAAACTAGCTGTGTCAGGCATTATTTATAAGTAGCCTAATGTCCTGCACAACTCCACATGGAAAACTGGCAGTTCAATGAAGTGATGCTTATTGTCTGACATAGTGTACAAGTAGTTACTAGCTTAAAGTATTGTGCCAATAATGATCCTTCTGGTAAATTTGGCATTCAGTTGAGACACAAAAGCTCTTAGTTTAATGAAAATCCTTGGAAAAGAAGACAAGATGGTTTGTTTAATTAGTATTCATTTATTTATATTTCTAATATCATATAGTATTGTCCTGTCAACCCATTACAAGTCTTGCCTTATTCAGTGTTGATTTATTGACATGTTTATGTAAGATGTTTTATTAGAAGGTGTGTGAGTGAAAGTTGTCTGAAGTTGTATTTTTCTATTTTATTGCAATGCTGATTGATAATGTAGGACTCTGGTCCTGGCTTGGCCTAAGTTTTGGTGTCTCTAAATGCTGTGCTCTGTAGGCATGACACATTAATTTCTTTATGTGATACTTTATTTTTTGCATCAAATTATTTGAAGTATTGATAAGCAGTATTGATATCGATACAGGTATTGCTGCACTCTCAATTATAACTGCTCAATAGTGTCGTATGGTTACTTTTATTATACAAGCCATCAATTTTGATGGCTTGTTAGTGTAACCGTTAAGCATAATGGCATTAATGCTATATATAGCGTACATTTAGCCAGATATTTTTTTTTTTTTTTTTAAAGTAGCTAACTAGCTAAAGCCTTAAGTAGCTGAAATTAAGTTGTCTCATGTCTCTGTCTGCAGCAACACACACACACACACACACACACACACACACACACACACACACACACACACACACACACACACACACAGACAACGATAGCTACCTACATTAACTGCAACATCTTTCCAGGCAACAGATGGACTAATTGTTGCTTAACGGTTACCATCAAAATTGATGGCTTGTATAATAAAAGTAACCATACGACACTATTGAGCAGTTATAATTGAGAGTGCAGCAATACCTGTATCGATATCAATACTGCTTATCAATACTTCAAATAATTTGATGCAAAAAATAAAGTATCACATAAAGAAATTAATGTGTCATGCCTACAGAGCACAGCATTTAGAGACACCAAAACTTAGGCCAAGCCAGGACCAGAGTCCTACATTATCAATCAGCATTGCAATAAAATAGAAAAATACAACTTCAGACAACTTTCACTCACACACCTTCTAATAAAACATCTTACATAAACATGTCAATAAATCAACACTGAATAAGGCAAGACTTGTAATGGGTTGACAGGACAATACTATATGATATTAGAAATATAAATAAATGAATACTAATTAAACAAACCATCTTGTCTTCTTTTCCAAGGATTTTCATTAAACTAAGAGCTTTTGTGTCTCAACTGAATGCCAAATTTACCAGAAGGATCATTATTGGCACAATACTTTAAGCTAGTAACTACTTGTACACTATGTCAGACAATAAGCATCACTTCATTGAACTGCCAGTTTTCCATGTGGAGTTGTGCAGGACATTAGGCTACTTATAAATAATGCCTGACACAGCTAGTTTGCGCACCGAGCAACGGAATATATATTCATGTTACCGGTGGTATGCAACATTATTTTCCGTACGGGACGGCATATGTAAGCCCCGCTCTCAAAATAACAGCATCTGCCTCTGTGTCTGCGAGCATTTGACTGTGATGGTGGGGAGACCACTACCCGTGAGCGAGAGAGAGAGCGGGACGGTCAAATAGCTGTAATCCTGTGGGCTGTGTGAGAAGATAGACTCAGGCTCTGCATGACCTGTTGCTGCTAAACAGGCAGCGCTGTGGGCAACAGTTGGCCTGTGGACTGTTGTTTGACCACTAATGACGTTACGTATTATAACACAATATAGCACTAGCACATAGCAAGCCTCTGTAACGTTACTTAAGTGAAATAAACAATTCAATTAGCCGTTAGCGCACCCTGCTAGCCTGCCTGACAATATGAGGCGTCAGATATCTAACACCATCACACAAATTAGTCAACGTGAGCTAAGTTAGCAAGCTGTATGTTTAATCGAAATATCAAACAGAGTAGGCTAATAACGTGACACCAATCATTTTAATACGGTTTTATCTACTTACCAACAACTCCACCACTGCTTCCTGGCTCGCTGGCGAGTGGCGACCATGACTTGCTTGTCAGAAAGACGTCGTTGGTGTAGACACTTGTCACTCAAGCATGTCTGACCAATGGGGAAGCACCCGCCCCCACTGCGGTACGTTTGTGTCAAAATGATTTAAAAAAAAAACGACTTCAAAACTTTTTTCACTTCATTCAAAAAAAAAGAAAGTTCAATAAAAAAAAAACACTTCAAATGATTTTTTTTTTTTTGCATTTAAACAGTTTTTTCTTTGATTGAAATTATTTTTTTTTGATTGAAAATGTTTTTTTTTTGATTGAAGCAACTTTTTTGGGATTGAATAATTAAGACACAAATGTCCTACCCATAACATGGTCCAAACACAAAAAAGATTACTTCAATCAAAGAAAACATTTTCAATCAAAAAAAAAGTGTTCAAGTGCAATTTTTTGAATCTCAAATATTTTTTTGCATTCAAAAACATTTTTTCTATGATTGAAAAGGTTTATTTTTTGATTGAAGTGATTTTTTTATTGAAAATATGTTTTGTTTGTTTGAAGCAACTTCTTTTTTTGATTGAATTATAAAGACACAAATGTCCTACCCATAATATGGCCCAAACACAAAACAACAATACTTCAATCAAAAAAGTTGCTTCAAACAAAAAAACCTTCACTTCTATCAAAAAAAACATTTTCAAGCAAAAAAAAATAGTGTTCAAATGCATTTTTTTGAGTCTCAAATATATTTTTGCATTCAAACACTTTTTTTCTTTGATTGAAACGGTTTTTTTTGATTGAAAATATATTTTTTGATTGAAGCAACCTTTTTTTTGATTGAATAATAAAGACACAAATCTACCTCCATACAAACTCAACATCATAATTCAGATTCTACAATCATCTTCACTGAAGTTGATGGAAAACAGATACTGAGGTTTCAGTCATGTTTACGTAAGACGGTGAAAGATGTTGAGCAGTATGTATGTCAGATTAAATGTGTTCATGTGCATGGATGAATGAGCAATGAATGCAATGTGACAAATTACTCTGCAGGAAAATGACTTCATAGCAATGCTTGACTATAGCTGACGTTACTACAGAAACAGCACAGTCCTAAACCGTTCACTGGTGACTGTCCTGAGCACATGGAAGGCAGCTGATGGAAAGAAATATTCCATTTCATTCTTTTTAAAGTCCTCCAAAATCTGTTACTGGCAAAACATCTACTAAAGAAATATTAGCTCACCAAACCACAGTTAAGCACCACTTCATTTGCTTCTTATGGGCTGCAGGTGTTGGCGATTCAATTACTCCACCCAGACCCATGACCAAGGCTACGTCTACATTAATCCGGACAGAGTTGAAAACTGAGTTTTCGTTTAAAAACGCTCTCCGTCCACACTAGCGTTTTCCAAAAGTTTCTCATCCACACTGAAACGTCGGAAAATGCTAAATTCACCTTACAGCGTATGTGTAAACCCTGATAAAAGCTCACTGAGATGATACAGACAGAACAATACATCAAAGTTATCACGCAATGACATTTTATTTAGTAAATTATCTCACCATTCACATTTCCCAAGGCGTGTGCAGAGGGTAAACCTAACATAGTATTGCACAATCGAGCATTTTTAAACACCACACAGAATGATAATGATACATGATAAACGATGATTTACAAAACTCAAAAAACTTACCAGTACATACAAATCACTAAAGTTTCCAGCTGAACTGAACACTAGAGGCAGTAAACAGCGAAAATCTTTATTCCTTTTCACACAAAATTATGATTACAGAGGCAGATTATTAAATGTTTGGTTTTTCTGATGTAGTAAACTTGCTCTGTCGCTCACCTGATAAAGCATTGCACTTGTGTTGTGAAGCGCTGTGAAACACAAGTCTCGATAAATGAACTCAAAGACATGTGGAAGCAGATAAAATAGCATGGTTGCTTCATCAAATGTGTTTTTATGTCATGTTTGCTCTTGGGTTTAGCTAAGGTGGTACGCTATTTTGTAATGCGATAGAGGCATTTCAATTCAGAACTGCTGCGATACGTACAACAACCAATGTAATAAAACGTCGCCAGTTTCGGATCAACCTGAACACACTTTTAGTGCCACTCTCTGGACACTCAACGCAATGTCAATTTGCAGAAATGTCACCACAGACACGTTTTTCCAATGAACCTGGGTTGGATAAACCTCTGCTTTATTGTACCAAACAATATCCAACTTAAGGCCAGCAAAGCGTTTTTAGCCAGCTGAGAATGCTAGTCGCTCTGCTGAAAACACCTAGCTGTGGGCGCTTGATAGCGTTTTGCTTGATATGATACAGAATATCCGCGGAAGTGTTACTAGTATTTCATTTCACAGATAGTTTGTGTTGTTTTTATATAAAAATGTCGATACAATGTTAAGTATTTGCTCTGGCTCTTGTTCCGTTATTATGCTAGCTTGTTGTTTTCATCTGTTGACGTTGTACAAGCAGAACGTGACGGTTGGTCGGTGTGGTATTAGTCCCGCCCCTCCTCCACTGTGATTGGACGGCTAGGTAAAAAGTGACAGTGATGAGCGTTGCGTTTTACCCAAAGTTGAACATTCTTCAACTCTGAGCAGGGCACTCATCACTTCCATTGAAAACAATTGGAAAAATACGCCAGGCACATGAAAAAACGCTTTGGTGGACACAGAACCTAAAGGGATTCTCATCCTCATGTCATTGAAAACCTAAAGGACTTTCTTCTGCAGAACACAAACGAAGATATTTGAGAAACATTGGGGTCCAAATAACATTTGAACCCATTGACTTCCATTGTATAGACAAAAAAATATATTTTTGGGTGAACTATTCCTCTACTAGTCTCCAAACAATTTTACCATCAGCTGTCAAATTTGACATATTTGTATTATAAATGCTCTGGGCAAGGTAAAGGCTTCATTCAGTCAAAACTGTGGTTTTGGCTCTTTTGGTTCAGTCAAGGATCAGAGTTTCGCCTAGTCCTGTTGTGTTTGGGTCTTTCCTCAAAGGAGACACCCTGTTGGTATAAACCTCTCAATCATTAAAAACACAACTGTGAAAATATGCAGGTCCTTACCCTCTGACTGAACCATTACACGAGCCGGAGCTGGGTTTTGATGAAACCTCACAGCTCCCAACGTATGATCCAACACCTCTCCATAGAGGGACGCAGCTTTAACCGCGAGGTTCCTAAACAACAAACTTTTACGATGTGCTTGGGGATAATAGTTCAAGGAATGTTGGAGCATTGAATCTACGGACTGAATCTGGACAGTATAACATTACCTCATGAATGGCTCTGTTTCCAGATCGGGTTTAGTCAGTCAGCTCTCCAGATGTCCATGACCACATTACAGCAGTCACCACAATTTGCTTCTTGTCATAACTATATAGTGCAGGGGGCCTTCCCAGAACATCTCGCAAACACATTATGATTTGTGTGATCTGCGAGAGTTCGAGCGTGTCTGCTGTGCACATGTCGGGGTAGATATCATTAAGTTTCAATCTTTGATATTCCAGGCACGCTGCTCACGAGTCCAAAGGAACTTTTGATTGCCTGTATTTCAAGGTGCTAAACGATACTGCAGGGCCATGATGGAAATCGGATGGTGTTTGAGGTGTTAAGCCAATGATTAGGTGTAAAACAGAGCAGATCTGTGGGAACGGGTCTCTTGACTGGTGAAATACGGTTTGGGAGGGAAGTGAAACACGATAGTTCGCCTGTACTGTAGCTTTTGCCCTTATATCTCTGCAGCACGTTGAGATCTATGAGCTGTGGAGAGCAGAAGGGGACGGATCGGATGTCCTTGCAGCAGATTTTGTAAGCCTTGGAGGAAGTCCTTCGGGTATTTTTGTTTTTCTTGCTGAACTTTCCAGGAGGACAAGCCCGGGTCGCACATGCTCAGTAAAGACCCATTTCCCCAAGAGTCTTCTCCGATGGGGATGTGAAGGGAGAAGTTGACTATGTTGTGCTTCAGGGTGGTGGGAAAATGCTTTTCCATGTTCTTGTCTGAATCTTCAATAGAGACAGAGCGACATGCGTCATAATTTGAAGACCATGCCCACCGGGGGGGGGGGGGGGGGAACAATCCATCCGTCTTCATTGACTTTGTATGGCGTGAAGTCATTTCTGACTTATAACAAATAGAAACAGCAAAGGGGTACAACAAACAAGCTAAAAAACCCAGAAATAAGTTTTATGAGCTGTCGACCACAAAAAAACGAGCGTTTAAGGAGACAAAAGTGGATACAGGCAATAAGACGTGAAGCATCAGCTGGAACGAATGGATAAATTGTGGGGATCCTGACACTCAGTATGCACTAAAAATACACTACGTGTAGAGTAAACATTTTGTCACTGGTAAGTCAAATATCCAAATGTCAGTTTTATATATTATATTTCCGCAAGCTAAGCAATCCCTGACGCCGCTTACGTTCCCCTCCAGTGGCCGTACGTTAGTTCTCAGAGTAATGAGACACGTTGCGCTCTGTCTCAATTGCCTCCTGTATCCACTTTTGTGTCCTTAAACGCTCGTTTTTTGGGGTCGACAGCTAATAAAAACCTATTTCTGAGTTTTATAGCTTGTTTGCTTTAGACCTTGTCACATAGCAGCTTTAAGACATTGTTTTGGTTTTTGTTATAAGTCAGAAATGACAAGGAGGAAGCTTCTTACAATACAAAGTCAATGGAGACTGTGTGGCCTAAATGTGCTCTGTCTCTATAGTCAGGGGTTTAAGCCTTCAAATGACGCAGCTTGGTGATAGGAAATGTGCTATTTCTTCTCTAAGCGATCAGACTTACAAATTTTGCAATGCAGGGATACCATATAGTAGGCAGAAAATCCCAAAGACTTACACTGAAGGAGGTACACGAGCAATATAAAAAGACCAGAATATCCAAGAAACTGCATAGGCAACATTATTCACCCACAAATGAAAATGTTGTCATTACTTACTCAACCTCATGTTGTTCCAAACCTGTATGAGTTTCTTCTGTTGAACACAAAAGAAGATATTTTGAAGAATGATCGACAGACAGTTGATGGACCCCTTTGACTTCCATAGTAGGAAATCAATGGGTTACTACATCAACTGTTTGGTTCTTCATTCTGCAAAATATATGTGTTCAGTAGAAGAAAGACATTTTTAAGTGAACTACTCCTTTATTAACTACATGTAGAGTTATGGTTACGGTTAGGGTTTAGGGTTAGTTACTTGTAATTATGCATAATTTACTGTTATTACTATAGTAGGGTGTAATACGTCACCTTAAAATAAAGTGTTACCAAGATTTTCAATCACGGCTACACCAACCATTTCTGTCCCAGACAGTTTACTTCCCTCATTCTGAATAAGTGGCGTGACATTGCCAATGTCAATTGAGGAAAGAATAGTGTTTCTCACATTCTACCAACAGTGTTCATTTGGCAGCACTGCACATGTGGAAAGATGGGATGGAAAGGATCTCATCAAACGGGCACTTGATGAAGCCAAGCATTGCTGCATTAAAGCTACTGGCAGGAATAAGACCGACTGCACTTCACACACTTGAGTCATCTTGGCCCGAAAGGTTTAACTCATCACCAGACTCCCTGAAGAACAACTTAACAGATTTTTTACTGCTGCCTGGACCTTGGGAAAATTAGTTTTGTAGTGCCAAATTTATCCTCCCCCACTCTTTCAACTTCATCATCTGCATTTCCTAATAATTACCTCTGACTTGTTCTATTCCCTGCTCTATCATTCACTTCTGCCCTCCCTGTGTTTCCTCACAGCATGTGCAGCAAGTTTCACAGAAAGTATATTTAGTGGTGTTTGCAGAGGCAGAATCAATATTATTATTGCTCGTATTTAAGGTTACGGGTTTGTTATAAACTCTAATCTTAGGCATTAAACCTCACCCTAATCTGCCCGCAATGTTTGAGATACTCACATGAATGATAGGAAAAGTATGCAATTGTTTTACTAAACAGTCGGACCAACAGTTTTTGAGATGTTCTCAAATATTTTCTTAAGAACAACTAATTGATTTGTCTGAAATATGCCACATTATGCCCTTTCACAAAGTCTTGATGTTGTTTTCAGGCTCTATTAGAACAGGTTTTCCTGCTTGAATGTTGATTATTCTCCTCATATTCTCCATTGCAGCTCCTCTCTTCCCAGTCTGTCAGTAACGCTCTGGACTGTGTTTCCCGAAAGCATCGTTAGCCAACTATGGCCTCAAGTTTCGTCGTTATCAGCATAGTTTAACTAGTCTGTGTTTTCCAAAACCCTAGTTCCATAAAACATTCGCAAACAGATTTGCAAAGTTGTGTGTTCGTAACGACAGATCTCCTGCGGTTAGAAGCAGTTTCTAGTTTGCCTAACATGTGGACTCAATAAATCATTATCTTGAGCAAAATAAGCAAGCTGGCATTCAGTACAATCTGTATCTTTTATTTAGAATACATACAAATGATATTTACGTCTTTTAGTTTGTCAAGAGATTTAAAGCATCGTTTTTGAAGAGTGCGCATGTGCGAACGAGCTCTAGTGTAAGAACGAGACTATGATTGAATCTGGAAATAAAGCAAAATAACTGCCATGTCTAGCATTAATTCACTCACAAAAAGATAGATTATTAGTGGAGTTATTACTCCACTATGTGCGTGACATCATTAACCAACGTGGTTGAACGACCAATATGGAAACAGTCATGACTAGCTAGACTAGTTGATTTCTTCAACGATGAATTGTACTTTGGTAGTTAAGCAGCGAGTGACGTCTCTGTAGGGGAAACACACCCGTTTACTTCCTGTCTCTATGAAGCCCCTCCCTCTGAAAAGCACACTGTGCTCTGATTGGTCGGCTGGAGCAGTGTGTTGTGATTGGTCGAGTGCTTCGAGTGTGTTTGGGAAATGTCCCGCCCCTTACCATAACCGCCAGTTTAACACACTACTAACTAACTCAACCAGGCCCCGCCCCTTTATTATGCGCATTAATTATTATAATGAGGAATAATGTGACGCGTTCGTTCCCGGAAGAAACTCAAGACTATGGGGCGTTTCAGGGACTTTATCCCAGTCTTTATCCCATTGCTGTTCAGTGGATGTTCTATTCAAGAACACGCAATAGCACAGATGTTCATGATCTCATTTTGGTCAAAGCATTGACTAGCATCCAGTGATTAGCTAACGACTGATCATTTCTTTTGAACATTTTGATTAGTTCTGGTTTGTCCATCACTGGGAAATATCATCTCGCTGTGGTTTCCCACTTGAAATGCACATGCTTTGCTTTCATATGCTTTGTCCAAGTCGAAGAGCAGATGGTTAACCTGTTTCTCTGATATCTCCAGCCTGTGGATTCCTCCACCATATGCAGACTTTGGCAGTTCTCGTCGAGGTCAGGCAGCTGGAAGAGATACGACTCTAATTATACATTCAAAAACAGATTGGAGAAAGTGGAGAAATTCGCCAAAACTGAAACATCACACGTGCTTCCGAAAACTCGCCTACAGATGAACACAGTTTATAGTCGGACAGCATTGTACCAACTCACTTCCCGTAATGTTTTGACTGTGCGAATCACTAGCTAAATATATGACGCTTTTCCCAAGCCTGAAATATATTTTGGCTGTTCCTCTGTGTTTTGTCTAGCGAGTGTGTATTTGTTTTACTAGTTCAGCTTTGATGGCGATTTTTAAAGTGAATGTGATCTTAGTTTCTAGGCCTTGGATCAAACAGGCAAAAGAATGTAAGGGCAACCACAATTCAATTGAAATTCATTTGAGGAATGGAAGTTAATTAACTCTTGCTATATAAAGAACATTCCCTTGATCAGTGACACATGTAGATAGCTTATTAACTGCTACTGGCAATCAACAGCTCGCAGAGGGTCTTGCATTCAGAAGCTTCGTATTCATTAAGAAATGTGAGAAACATTGCAGAACTGTTGAGCTAGTGCACCTACTTAAGCTTTACAAGTTTTAGTTTCTGAACAGACAGATTGATTCTAGTGAATCAGTTCTTTTAGATGATTCATGCAAGTGAACCAATACAAAAATGATTCACCTACATTTAAAGGTCCCTGCACTGCATTTTAGGTCTTATTTATATCTTATTTTTATAGAATTTTATAGTTTTGCTGTGTTTATTACTGTTTTATCTCATTAATCATCATTTCACTCATCTGAAGCATTCATTTGAATGATTCATTCTAGCAAATCAGTTTACTTGGATGGTTCATTTAAATGAACCAATTAAAAAAATATTCACTGAATGAAGTTTCTGAGCCGCATTTCATTTTTTATAGCAAAATATTTAGTTAAACGCTCTGTTTATTACTGTTTTCAATTTAGATATAAAGTAAATTGGGGTAATTTATAAAATAAGATAATTTAAATTGTTGTAGTTTCACTGTAAAAAGTACATGATCAATAAGTTATTTTATATTGCTTTAACTCAGTAAAATAAGTTAAGCAATTGTTAAATTTTAGATGGAAAAACCTTAACTTAAATTTTTAAATTATTTTAACTGAAATAAAATAAGTTGAAGTACTAAAATTGCTGCAATTAAAAATAAATGAAAGCTAATTAAAAATATAAAAATGACAATAAAACAACAAAAATGACTAAAACTAAGTTAAATTTAAGTGAAAACTGAAAATCTAAATCTAGTTGATATAATATAAAGCTAATTCACTAATAAAGGGTTATTATAATTAACTAAAAATACATATTTGTTACTTGAAATAAACTAAACTAAGCAAAAACAAAAACAAAAAACTTAAACCTATTTTATTTCAGCTAGTTGCCAATGCAACATTTCTTATTTTAATTTAGTTTAGCGATGTAATAAAATAACAAAAACTGAAAAAAATAAATAAATAACTATGTAGACAAATAAAAACTATTTAAAATGACAAAATACAAAATAATTTTTTCAAAATGATTCATAATCGATTTATTAAAACTATATTCTCAGTGATACTAAAATAACACTGATTCAAAATATCATATTACCGGTATATAAATAATACTAAAATAACACTGGAACAGATGGTTGTATTAGTGAAGGCATGATAAGATAGATATTTTATTAGTTAGATACCTTAAAGCCCCCCTGTAGACAATAATTATCCCTTAAAACTCCTCTTTGATCACCAAAATGTCATATTTAAAAGTTTTTTTCCCTTGAAAAATGTTTTCTTCATGCCTTAAAATATCTTGACTGTAACTCGACACCCTTGCCTCATTTAGAATGCGCGGTTCTATGAATATGCAAATGAGCCCCGCCTCCACTCACTCACTCAGCTCAGAGATCCATTGGTTGACGATCACACGTTGATCTGATTGGTTACAAGGTAGTTTGTGACGTCAGAAACACCAGCGATTTCAAAGCGTGTTTTTGAGACTGTCTTTGGTTCACTGCAGTTTTAAGGAGGAAATACTCAGCAATGCTGTCGACTTATGAATTTACACATGGTGTGTCTTAAAGCAGATTAAAAACACCATAAACAACATTAAAAGCTTGTCTTTCACCACAGGGGGACTTTAAGAAGTATACCCTCTGAAACTAAAAGTCAATAGCCAACTTTAAAGATCAAAATGTCAAGTAAACAAAACATTCAATCATTTATAGGAGGAATCATGATGTAAAGCTCTTCCGTGACAGACGTGGGTTGAATTGCAAAAATGACCCGTGGCATGAAAGCGTTGTGTATTAAATCTTACGCTTCTTCATTCAGGATCGACGGTCACGGTCAGGCCGAATATGCTGGGGGTCGATATGTTGCCTAAACAAAAGATACATCCATAAACACTGGATATTAGCCAAAGTCTGCTCCATTATTTACAGAGAGCTTGAATAAACACAAGCGCCTCAGGGATCAATGGTCATCTTCATGTGTTTTTGCACAGGAATCTTAAGTATGAAAGGCAATTTTCTGCAAATGCATCCCAGTCCCTTGAGCTTTAGTGATATTTGATGGGTAGTTTGGTAATGACCCGGGAACAAAAACCTCCCGGGACTCATTCCAGCTGCGCGCACCAAATCCATAGATGCTGAGTGTATCGCACGCTACGTGTCCTCGGGGAAACACAATATGAACAGACCACCCACTATCTGAGGGTTTGTTGCGGAGGCTAGGCTAGCTTTAGCGCAGAGCAGGGGATCTAGCGAATTCCCTTGGTGCCGCTCTTGAATCCTTAATCTTTCATGGTGTTTTCCTCTTTAAGCCTGAAGCTGATTGAATCTGTGAGTCTGAAAGCCTGTACTGAAGGTCACAGGAGAAGTAATTCAGAAACCTCTTCTGTAAAATGTGTTTACTTGGTCTGTCAACTTGTCCTGCAGTGGATATTTAGCGCAGTTGGACAGCCAGCAATTTACAATCAAAACAGGCCATGTTTTAATATATGGATGTTATGCAAACAGTGTATTTATAGAGCAAAAGTGGGAGCCGTTCCACAAATACCACGTTTGTCACAGACTGGAATAATAATCATCAGTATCGTTGTGCCAAATACTAAAGTCACCATTTAGACTTTCCAAAAGAAACGTTAATATGAACTAATAGATGAGACAATGATTTCCATCATAATAGTGTGTTAAAACTGGCACTAGATTAGGGATTTTCAAAAGCCCCCCTGTGGTGAAAATCAAGCTTTTAATGTTGTTTATGTGTCTATGTGGTGTTTTTAATCTGCTTTAAGACAAAGCATGTGTAAGTTCATAAGTCGACAGCATTGCTGAGTATTTCCTCCTTAAAACTGCAGTGAACCAAAGACAGTCTCAAAAACACGCTTTGAAATCGCTGGTGTTTCTGACGTCACAAACTACCTTGTAACCAATCAGATCAACGTGTGATCGTCAACCAGTGGATCTCTGAGCTGAGGGAGTGAGTGGAGGCGGGGCTCATTTGCATATTCATAGAACCACGCATACTAAATGAGGCAAGGGTGTCGAGTTACATTCAAGATATTTTAAGGGTATTAAGTAAATTTTTTAAGGAAAAAACGCTTAATTATGTTATTTTGGTGATCAAAGATGAATTTTAAGGGATAAAATGATTGTCTACAGGGGGCTTTAAGGTATCTAACTAATAAAATCAAGAAAAAAAGCAAAATCTTATCATGCCTTCACTAATACAACAATCTGTTCCAGTGTTATTTTAGTATTATTTATATAATAAACACATTTTAGTACAACAAGGAAAAAAACAAAATTATTGACTACAGGGGACTTTAAGGTTCAGTGTGTGCTGCAGTCTCAGTATTGCCACAGGGGGCGCTGTAGTGAATATTACTGTCTGACTCTTCTGTGGTCAGTGGGAATCAATGATGTTTGATACAATTGTGTATTTCACAATGAGTTTCTTTCTAATAAAAATACCATTAAAGTGAGGGAAATGAAAAAAATGCAGTTAATTTAATATAATAGAACATGATTTACAAGAAAAGCCCTAACCTTGTAATCTTAGCTTATTTTATTTTTGTACTTTTTTCTTGTATTTTTCTTGTAGTCACCTGATACTAATGTAGAATGTTGTTGTTTTTAAATGACAAATTGTTCAATTAAAAGTAATAATAATATATGACGTCTAACCACCACCATTGGGATTTGAAAGTGAAAAATTTTGTTTTTAGTAAATAAATTCATTGTTATTCACTCCAATATAGAATCATGGAAAATGTTGTTTTTAGTTACTTGAATTACACACTATTGACACCGACTTTTGAAATTAATTTGATCAACAAAAAGAACTTTGCTGCGAGTATAGAGAATAGGGTATAGCATGATTGAGTACAGAAAACAATGGTTGGACTGGCAGAGAAGAACACATTAACCTGAGGCATAATGGATTTATTCTGTCACATAAACCCAAATTGTTTTTATTTGTCTTAGATCATTCCCGTAACGGTGTGGAGTGTGTGTGTGTGTGTGTGTGTCTGTGAGCGGTCTGGATGGGGTTTCATGCTGTCTACTGTTATGCAAAGACATTTTGCTCTCTTGAGAGGCAGTGTGTGTGTGTGTGTGTGTGTGTGTGTGTGTGTGTGTGTGTGTGTGTGTGTGTGTGTGTGTGTGTGTGTGTGTGTGTGTCTGTGATTGTCATCATGACCTGACCATGAGTCAAACTGATCTCAGGTCAAGCCTGGAATACACATCTCCTTGACTTACTGAACTTGCAAATACACACACACACACACACACACACACACACACACACACACACACACACACACACACACACACACACACACACACACACACACACACACACACACACACACACACACACACACACACACACACACGTAAAAAACAGTAACGCACAAATCTACACAGCAGAGGGCTTTGTGTGTCATTCATTCTCACATGAGGAAGAGTCTGTCTGTCCCATTCATGCAGTGAATGATTACGGTATGATAGACATGTGGACGGCCAATGTCTCACTGTCTGGAGCAAAAGCATATCAAGCGAATTATAGTCGTACTGTGATTGATCTGAAGACCAGCCCGTGCACTAAAATAACATTTTATTACAGCAGATGCATATGATTGGCTGAACCAAAGCCATTACTGTACATGAAATGGCCGTTTTTGACATTTATTTTAAATAAGTTAATAAATCTGGACAAAATAAAATGACCGTCATGCATTTACCCGTAATGTATTATCAACTTACACACTGTGTGTGTGTGTACACACTCATATGTTTTCATTTATGTAAGGGAAAAAAATGGTTATTAGTTGTCCCTACTGTAATTGTTAGAATTTCCAAGGATCAGCATTCTCCCCAAAAGCGATTAGGACCGAACCGTAAGTCGTAGAGACTTGAAACTGTGAGAGATGCTAGTACTCACACCGTCTACAACGTCACCAAGGCTCGCCCCGATCGGCCTGATGGTGGCGCTACAGCGGTCAAAAGTATGCAATGGCTCATACATTTTCAGGAATTGTGGATTTTTTTTCAAAAGAAAAACTACTTTTGCGAACTAGTCCAAGGTTTTGCACCCGATCAGAACCAAACCAGTGCAGAAAGATTCTCTGAAGTCTGAATGTCAATAATTATCCAAAAATGATTTCGATTGCAGGATGCCAAAATGGCCGTGGACACTTTTACAAAAACAGCTATTCCTCTTGAATGGAATGAGATAATTTCACCAAACTTGGTATACCTGTGTATGGGCTCGGCCTGTGGTCGGGTAAAAAAGGATGCGGTGACTGGCCACTTGGTGGCGCTATAAAATGAAAAAAATAATTTTTATACGCAACAGTCAGTCCGATTGACTTGAAAACTGGCATGCAGTGTCTTGGTCCAAGGTGCCATGATTATCTACGAAGACATTCGTATCTCGAAAAACACGGCCGCCGTTGTCCAATGAAGTTCGAGCGGCTGTCAGACGGGGTTAACGGAGGCCGATCGGAACAAAACTCGCTGGGCCTGTTTGACTCACGGCCCTAGAGGTCTGTGAGAAATGTCAAATAAATAAATAATCTGTCACTGGGGGGCGCCTTTGCGTTTTTCACGTGTAACGGACTGTATATCACAGGATTTTTCACACATTGGTGAGACATTCATAACACATGGTAGAACTCCTCATTCTGAGCAACTTTGCCTCTAGGACCAACGCTGTCAATCGAACCGTTCGCTAAACATTGGAGATTATTCCAAAAACCAACTTTCACGAACTAGTCCTAGGCTTTTGGCTCAACCTTGATAACAGTTAAAAAGCTTTAAAACTATATTTCCTTAGTATTGGCTGTAAATTGTCTTTTCCATCAATGATCTAATTGGTTACATGCTTGCTAATTTAAACATAATACCTTTATATGAATGTGCATAAAGGCCTTAAAATGCTTGAACCCCAATAACTGCTGCTTTGAGGTATATTTGAACACTAGTTTCTTTCATCATATTTCTGTTGCTGCTATTTTGTAAAGTAAACCATTTTGCTGGTGGCTTCCTGCATTGATAGTCACTGATTTCGGTAAATGTTTGTGTAAGGACGGAGACTGTGTGGCTCTCTGCTTGATTTTATGCACCTGTTGGTAATCGCTGTAGCTGAAATAGCCAAACCTGTAAATTAGGAGGGGTTGTCCACATACCTGTGGCCACATAGTGTATATTAAATTATTCTTGCCTTGCTTCATCTGGAATGAAAAATATACACCGAAGACTGTTAATGAAGCGTTTTTAAATGCAATCCTGCATGCAAAAAGTGTCTTGCAGAGGAAAATTCTGCCTAAGCTTATCCATCATGTCAGAGGCATCTGAGCCGCCCAAGTTCTTACTAAAGAAAATTTCCTGTACGAAAAGCATCATTGCACATAAACCCTCACTTCCTCAGCAGGACCATTTCGAAGCTTAGCAAAGAGCTATTAATCGAGAGCTTAGGGATGGGAATCCATGAATCCAACAGACTTTGGAAATGTTTTGCTCTCGTTCCCTCATCCTTTGCGCTCATTTTTGTGGAGGAGGCTTGACAAGGACATGAAATAGAGAGGAAGGGAAGACAAGAGCTTATTATAAACTGTTTTTTCCCTTAATATTTCTCCTCATTATCTTTCAGTTTATGACTGGCTTATGAACCAGTTTCCTAAACGAAAATCTAGACAGTAAAACCGTTCATCACCACACTGACCTATAGAGAAAAATTGGAATTAAAGTCAGTGGCGACTTAACTGTTACTTTATGATTTTTTAGGTTTAACAACTGATGTAATATATTTTCTATTTCTATATGTATAAATGCTTTCTTCAAAACCATGTGGAATAAAACAACTTGCGAAGTCTGCGTGGGCAAATCTTTCGCCACTAACGTTAATTCTCAATCATGTGAAGCCCTATGGAAATGATTGGATTTTGTTCGTGAAAATTTGCCAAACAATGATCATTTTGATCAACTTGAAAGTAAAAACTATCATTTTGTAAATTGAAAGTGTATCATTTGGTCTAAAACAACCTGAATTCTTGTCAATCCAAGTTAAGAAGTTGTGGTTGATATAGCTTTGGAAATGGAAGGTTGCATTGTGGGATATATTAAATCTTGCAGACTCTTTCATACAAAACAATTGCAGCACATTCACTCTATGTGTTTCTTAGGAATCAAACCGTGTTTTAAAATAGTAAAAGTTTTGAGCTTAACCAAACATTTTAGCCAGTTATGAGCCAGCATGTGTCAAATAGAAAACAAAAATAGAGGAAAGGAGTCTTATGGTGGCAAGCCACTGTTTTGCTGAGATCTAGCAATGAAACGATCTACCGTACCACCCATACTTCTTTATCTAAATCAGTGAACCATCTGCGAAGAATGAAAGCTTCACCATTAATGGGGTCTCAACCATGGCAAGCACTTCAAGTGCATTTGAGATAAACTTGACACTTTTATCAGCGTCCAATAACAATATATCAGAAACACATCTCTGCAGCTCTGAGAACAAAGAGCCCGAGAGCGTCGGTTGAGTTAACACCATTTGTGCTAAATGTGTTTCTTAAAACAACTGATGGCTTCCACATTTAAGGTCTTTTGTGCTTCTTGATGATTAATGTGATATCAGATTCTCTCCAAATGGGAATCAGGTTTGCTTTTCCTATTACAGTAAATCACATGTTCAACTGAGCCTGGTTTCTCCTTCGTTTCTGTGGCCTGATGGAGTTTGGGTGTCTTGCTCTTGCTTGCTTTAGTTGGCGTTTAAAAGACGCTTAATATTATTCAGTAATATCATCGATTTGACTGCTCTGACTCTATTGAATGAGAACAAAACTAGAATAATGAGACTACTGTTTTCTTTAGAGCTGCTGAATCAGTTTTGTTTCATAATTGACTCTAATGTTAAATTCACTGTTATTGAACTGAACTGAATCAACATTGAACCGACTCACGCTGAATAACGAGACTGTTGTCTTCTGTAGACCTGCTTATGGCTAATTGAACTCAATTCATGATTGATGAACTTGAACTGAATCAACATTGAATTGATCTGAATGACATTTGAATTTGAATTCTGGCAGAATTGTATTTGTCTCATATTTGATGCTTTGCATCATTGATTCTGTTATTTTCCTGTTTATTACAGTGAAGCTGCTTTGCTTAAAGTTGTCTGGACTCTCCATTTAATCTCATTGATGTCTAGTTGAAATAATTGAGATTAAGGGACATAATGTTGTTTTGGTAACACTTTACAATAAGGTACATTAGTTAACATTAGGTATTGCATTAAGTAACAATACATTTATTAGAGTATTTATTAATCTTTGTTAATGTTAGTTAATACAACTGTTCATTGTTTCTTCATGTTAGTTCACAGTGCATTAACTAATGTTAACAAATACAACCTTTGATTTTAATATTGTATTAGTAAATGTTGAAATTTATATAAACTAAGATTAATAAATGCTGTAGAAGTATTGTTCATTCTTAGTTCACGTTTTAACTAAGGTAGTTAACTAATGAACAGTATTGTAAAGTGTTGTTTTTTCTTTCTTCTGGGTAAATCTACGTCTCTCTCTTCCGTTTCAGATTCAGACCTTAGCATGAGGACGCTTAGCACTCCCAGTCCGGCCCTCATTCTGAACCCAAACCCTTCCCGTGTCTCGCCTCAAACAGTCCCAAACGGCCATGAAACGTCCTCCACCGTCCCGGGGGAAACCGTGGCCATGGTTCACCCGCCTCCAGGCACTCGCTCACGGCCTTCGAAAGCCCCTCACACCGCCCTCATCGACATCCTTCCTGATCCTGTTTTACTCCACATCTTGTCTTACCTGTCCACTCCTCACCTGTGCCGCTGCGCTCGAGTGTGTCGCCGCTGGTATAACCTGTCCTGGGACCCTCGGCTCTGGAGCTGCATCCGTCTGACCGGAGAGTTGCTGAACGCGGACCGGGCCCTGAAGGTGCTCACCCATCGGCTGTGTCAGGACACTCCCAGCGTGTGTCTGACGCTGGAGACGGTGGTGGCCAGTGGCTGTCGGAGGCTGTCTGACCGCGGGCTGCGTGTGATGGCCCGGTGCTGTCCCGAACTGAGGTGTTTGCAGGTCGCAGGCTGCTATAATGTGTCCAATGATGCAGTGTTTGATGTGGTGTCCAAGTGTCCCAATCTGGAGCATTTAGACGTATCAGGTAAAATTGGCTAAAAATGCAATTGTTGATGCCATTGGGTGAATCTCATGAAACCTGTCAAGAACATGCAATAAAAGAAATATTTACTCCAATTTCAAAGAGAAAATGAGAAATTACATTGCGATTTTAGAACCAGTGACAATTTTTTATGATCAAACAATTAAACCCCCATCTTCAGTATTTCAATTTCTTATTACTTTATAAAAAGTGTTGATATATATATATATAGCCTATATATATATATGTATATATATATATATATATATATGTGTATATGTATTTCCAATTATTCGTTATCGGCCCAATAAGAAAATGTGGCCGATATATTAAAGCCGATAAATAATGGATTATTTCCTTCAGCTGAGACTCTTCAGATGTGCACTGTTCAACATGATGGTTTTGAATTGCTTGAAATATGATTGGAATCACTTCAAAGAAGGAAAATACAGTTCAGTGCAAGTCTGTCATATCGGCTACATTAAATTATAATGAGAACATCATTATAATTGTGTGTTTGTGACATGGCTTTTAATGGTGACTTTTGTTTTTGTAATCAGGCTTTCAAAAATTATATAAAAATCTGGATTTAGATTAATCGGCCAATATATCGGTTATCAGCCTTCAAATATTAAAAGTTATCGGCCAAAATTTTCATATCGGTGCATCCCTAAAAATATAATGAAAATGTACTACAATGCATATATTTATCCAAATGCTCTTTTCTAGAGTTGTTATTATTTTATTTTTTCTAGCTTACTAATGAGTTCATGGACATTGAATAGCTTTCTTGAGGCAAATGTAACGTTAAGCGCCGCAGGTGAGCTGCAAACATTAATTTGCGTGGCACATCCATTATGCGTGAGACCTGGTCAACAAGTCTTGATTATTTTTAAGAGCTTTTGTGATGGGTTAGCCGACATTATGCATCAGAATAGCATGTTTGGTTGTGGATTTATTCAGGGAGTAATTCATAGTGGTGAAGCTTTTCTGGGAAGGCTGGGAAAAACATTATGGGATCTAGGAATCACTGCCAGTCTTTCAGTCTTTCTCTGGGGGAAGGTGAGGTCTGCTCAGTTTGAAAGATGGACTGCTAACCTCAACCAAAGTGTAAGAGTCCGTCTGCTGAGTTCATTGTACGAGACCCACACTGTACAGTTATTCATCTTGCAGAGGGCACCGCATGCCTTCCACAAGCAATGCACCCTTTGTTGCAAAAAGTATCCCAAATTTCTTCTGGTTACATTTACTTTAAAAGCAGACCTGTAGTGTAACTGCAATAGGGGCAAAAACAGATACTAGCTGGTTTTGGTTCCATATGAGGTTTCTGGATTTTATTTCCCTATTATTTTCTCTGGACTTTATTCTCACTCTAGTCTATTTCATTCATTCACCTCGATCTGAAAACCTGATGGAGATTTTAAATTTCAGAATTTTAAAGTAATTTCACGTTGACTATTTCCCTGTTGCTCAATGCTCTTGCTCTTCAATAGGATCACTGTTCACTGATATGCTCACACAAAAATCGCGAAAGCGATCGGGAAGCGAAAGAAACCAAAAATTCTCGGGACAGCAGCATGTGTCCAAATTTTAATCTTAACCGTTCTATTTTGTCACAAACGATCTGTAAACAGGGCTTTAAGTGTAAAATACCAAACTTGTCCACTTTGTCAAGCGATGAGAATACTTTTTGTCCGCAAAAACAACAACAAAAATAACAACTTTATTCAACTCTTCATTTTCTTCTGTGTTTCTCTGAGTGAGTTCACGTAGTGTAACAGCGCAGCGCTTCTGGGTTGTACGTCAGAACGGAGGCTCACTATTGGCCAGCATCACACACATCACACACATGACCAGCGTCGGCCAATAGTGAGCCTCCGTTCTGACTTACATCCCAGAAGCGCTGCGCTGTTACACTACGTCAAATATCTTAATTTGTGTTGAAGGTGAACGAAAGTCTTACGGGGTTGGAACACCATGAGGGAGAGTGATTACTGACAGAATTTTCATTTTTGGGAGAACTAACCCTTTAAAGTTTGTCATGATGAACTTTCCTTTTCTATTCATAAACCATAATAACGATAACATTCCCTCCCTCAGGCTGCCCTAAAGTGACGTGCATCAGCCTGACCGAGGAGACGTGTCTCCAGCTCACTCCTCTTCACGGACAGCAGATCGGCCTGAGACACCTGGACATGACGGACTGTGTCTCACTGGAGGATGAAGGCTTAAGGACCATCGCATTTCACTGTCCGCATCTCACACACCTTTACCTGCGTCGCTGCAGCCGCCTAACAGACGAGTCCCTGAGACACTTAGCACTGCGCTGCTCCTCTTTACGCGAGCTTAGCCTCAGCGACTGCCATCTGGTGGGAGACTTCGGCTTGCGTGAGGTCGCTCGCCTCGAGGGACGCCTGCGCTATCTGAGCGTAGCACATTGTATGCGCATAACAGACGTTGGATTGCGTTATGTAGCACGCTACTGTCCGCGGCTACGCTACCTGAATGCGCGGGGCTGCGAGGGGCTAACGGACCAGGGTTTGAGCCATTTAGCTCGCAACTGCCCCCGATTGCGCTCTATCGATGTCGGTCGCTGCCCGCTGGTGTCGGACGCTGGGCTAGAAGCATTAGCACGCGGTTGCGAAGGCCTTCGAAGACTCAGTCTGAGGGGCTGTGAGAGTTTGACGGGGAGAGGGCTAATGGCGCTAGCGGCGGGATGCCCCGAGCTACAGCTACTAAACGTACAAGAGTGTGATGTGCCACCTGAGGCGCTTCGACTCGTCCGACAGCACTGCAGACGCTGTGTGATCGAGCACACCATACCTGCTTTCTACTGAGGGACAGGGGTGTCGACCTCTGAAAAACAGATGTTTATACTTTCTGCATTCCTACGACTGCCTGAAAAGATGCAACATGGTGGATGTGTCTCGAAACCTTGTGAAGAAGTGCTTAATCCTGCTCTTGGAGGGCCACCGTCCTGCAGAGACCTTGGCTGTTTAATTGAGGTTGAAGTTAAACACACTATAAGCAGCTAATAAAGTACTCCAGGATTACTAGGAACTTCTGGGCAAGCGTGTTGGAGCAGGTCGGAACAAAACTTGCAGGATGGAGGCCCTCCAAAAGTAGTTTTGACATTAACGGTCTACATCAGGGGTTCCCAATCCTGTTCCTGGAGATCTACCGTCCTGCAAAGTTCAGATCAAACATGACTGAACCAGCTAATTAGGAGCACTTATTGTTGGACCAGGGTTGGATCTGAACTCTGCAAGTAGATCTCCAGGAACAGGTTTGGGCACGCCTGGTCTACATAAATAACATCTTAAGCGCAACCTTGAAACTGATTTGAAATGGCCTTCATAGGCAACAACATCAGTAATAGGGCTGAAACGATTAGTCGACATTGTCGACAACGTCGACAATAAAAAATTGTCGACAAATATCTTTGTTGTCGAGTAGTCGTTTGATCCCACGTGACCTAATGTAAGGGCCTGCAATATCGCGATTTGACCGCTACGGCGCTGTAGCGCTAGAGTGTAATGCAGCCGTTACAAATGCTATTGCGGTAGAAGAAAACACAGCGCGAATTATGACGGAGTGCAAACGAATCCGAACTAGCAAGGTGTGTAAAGTTTCACAAAACTATCGTATGCAATACATGCAAGGCGTAACTTGCTTTTCACGGGAGCACAACATGCATGTTAAAGCACTTAAAGAGGAAACACACCGGCACAAGACGAGCCAGTGAGAGGTGAATGTTCTCCAGCTGAAGCTAAATAACTAGCAGTAAATCTCTTTTTAGAGAATGCAATACTACTAATAGCAATAATATTAACAATAATAATATAATTACAGTAATGTGATGATTTATTTTTGCATAGAATAAAGCTTGATCGAGCTTAGGAGTCAGGGCTGTTTTTATTATTGTAGCTCTATTAGGTAACGTTATTATAGTATTATCCCTTGCCTGTATTTTGTTACATATTCATGAAGACTTACAAAAGGAGATGTTATGAAGAATATCATGTCAGTTATTTTTTTATACTGTAAATTAAAAGGTGAATGAGAATGTCTCTGTCAGCTCAGCTCAATTGTCATATCAATAAAAAAAAAATTCTTATAATAATTGTTTGCAGTTTAAGTGTGTCTGTAATGCAGCTGATAATTTTTTTTGTTTATTTTTTTCTATTTAAAGTGAACAGAATATTTAACCAATGTTGCTTAGAGAGCATTTGTGTGTGATTTGAGTTGGACAGAAATCTGAAAACTTAAATAGAATGACCTGTTTAGTTGCTCAAAGTTCATTAAAACAACCATTTCAAAAGCTGAAGTGATTTTTATATATATATATTATAGTTAGAATATGTATAACTCAGTGTTTTAGCTAATTGAAAAGGCTGAATAATCGTTCCAAAAGTACTGATTAGTCGGCGAAATAATCGATGAATAGTCGATTAATCGTTCTAATAATCGTTAGATTAGTCGATTATCAAAATAATCGTTTGTTGCAGCCCTAATCAGTAACAGTAATGTGTCGTGAAGATTAGATTAGACTGACAACACTCACAATTTTGAGACACATCTGGTGAGTCCTGTTGCTTCTTACAGAGCTGTACCATGTTCTTGCCAATTAAAGAACTACATGATATATAGCCTATCATAATATTTATCACATGAAAGAGATGCATTATTGTCACTGTACAACGGTAAGCTGGTGTTTTCATGAATGATGTTTGTTTGGGTTGATTTATGTTTTGATTTCTACAAAAGCTCTTTAGCTGGTTGTCTATGTCTAGAGTCTGTACGTTACATGGTTCAATTCAAAACATTACAACTTTAAATGATATATTGGTTGCTATGGGAGCTAGTTTCCGCCACGGAATAAAAAATAAAGGTAATTGCGACTTTTTATTTCACAATTCTGACTTTTTTTCTCTCACAATTACGAGTTTATATCTTACAATTCTGACTCAGAATTGCGTGATATAAAGTCGCAATTGTGAGTTATAAAGTCAGAATTGCGAGATATAAAGTCGCAATTGCATGGTATAAAGTTGCAATTGTGAGATAAAAAGTCGCAATTATCTTTTAAATTGTTTTATTCTGTGGCAGAAACAAGCTTCCATAGGTTGCTTCCACAGAAGGAAGAAAGGTGAACTGTCCCTGTAATATACATTTTGTCCCAGACTCCTTCAGAAAATCGATATCTGACTTCAAGAAACAATCTTGGTTCAATAAAACTAGGGAAAATACGGGCATTTGCACTTTAAAGGGCATTAATTGCAGAACAATGTCTCAAGATCTTAAAGTCTTTAAGTCTTTTATTTTCTATCCCAGATAGCGTTAGTCAAGGATTAAAAGAGATTTGTAAAGGTTTTAAAGATTTGAAAGCTGCTAAAAACAGTCAATAAAGGGCTACTTATTTAAAATGAAACGTTTTCTGTAATTTGTTGTATCTGTGAACAATTGGGAATGAACAGCACAGTGACAAGTGTACAGACAGACCTGTAAAATCTCCTTTGGTTGATAGTAAGATTATCTTTATGGGAGGATAACCACTTCTAGCCAGGAAGGTGAAGACATCCATACATCACTTCTTTTGAGATATGACCAATATTTGATTGAGATGCACCTTTAGGAGATTAAAACTCTTGGATTTTTATTTTTTCTCTCCTCAACAAATCGGATTCCTTAGCAAGAACCATCAACAGCTGAGTCACATGTGCATTACCCTCATGATGACCATAATCATAACTTATTTCAATTGTTAGTGCATGAATCATGACTATACAAACAATGGAGCATGAAATAGCTCAGATGAAGTGAATTACTCAGTGAGATGGATGGTAAATATGTGGTTGTTGTTGCAGCTGAGTCATTTGAGGCGTGAGCTGAACTGCAATAACTTCATTTTCATTTTGCTTGGATAAGTAAGAAAGAAAAACAAACAACCAGTATGTAACTTGCTGAATGCTGACATAACATGTAGTAGGCTAGGCCTACAACACATATTCCGTATGTAAGTGCTTGTTCATTGGAGATTAGTATGATTCGTAAGAGGCTGTCTCTATTGTAAAGCAGATTTAAATGCGATGGCGTGTTATATTCCAGGGTATAATCTGTAAATGATAAACCATCATCTGTAAATGAATAGAACAAACGTACCCTTGTCAGTGTGTTGTGGACGTTGGCTGTCAGTGGCCATAGTCTAGACTCGTGTATAATGAATGAATCTGTGGAACAATAAGTCCACAACTCTCTGAGTCGATGTTTTAACACTGTCCACTGTCTCGTGTTGTTTCTGGGAGAAAGGACTCTTTATTTTTCTTTCTCTCAACAAATGCACTTGATTATCAACAAATAAATACACATATAGGCCCTATATGTGTCTGTCAGCTAAATGTATTTTTCCCTTAACAATAGCCTACGCACTTTATTTAGATATTTAATTGACGATCGCTTTGGTAAGAAACTGTATTTGTAATCCGCTGCTGCCCTCTGTTGGTTAACATCTGTTTCTGCACTTAAAGAGTTAGGCCAAAAATGAAAATCATACCATAATTTAGCCTACTCACCCTCGAGACGCCCTAGGTGTGTATGACTTTCTTCTTTCAGCCGAACACAATAGGAGTTATATAAAAATGATCTTCCTCTTTCAAGCTAATGGGAGTGAATAGTGCAATTTCTGTGAAGCCCAAACCAGCTCATCTATCCATCATTAAAGTAATCCATATGGACACAGAGGGTTTAATAAAGGCCTTCTGAATCGAAACAGCTAAACATATATCCATATAACTTTTTGAAATGGCTTCCGTTACGGCCGTACGCGAGTCTAGTTCCGGTGGAAGAGTGACCTCTGACCCGACGCATGATGCAATGACGATCATCACACGGGAGACAAAGTTGAGATCATGTGGAGACTAGACTAGTTTGATTTACAGAGTAGTTTTATTGCATCTTGTTAATCATCCTGCTATTCTATGCAACTTTACATAGGCTACTAAGCACATTTTGCATACTGCAAATATAGTATAGTATGGTAGTATTATATTCTGAAGTTATACTGTATTTGAGAATAAACTAATATAATAATAATAATAATAAACATAATAGCAGTGAAGTGATGTTTTAATTAACATCTGATGGTTTGGTTTGGTGATGGTTTATTTAGACATCAAGATTATGATTCTTGATAGTAGGCCTATTGTTATAAGCGCATCAGTGACCCTAAATAATGCTGAAGATGCATTTACCACTTTGAAAGAAAGTCAAGATCACAATCATTTAGATTTTGTTTTAATAAATAAATTCAAAATTGCAATATTGAGAAAACCAGAAAAAAGGCACTTAAAAACAAGCTACATTGGGTGTTGCGGCAGTAACTAACTGGTTATCATCCTTCAGCTTGATATTTATTATTTTTTCAAGCATTCCAATAGTTTTAAATGACTGAGTCTGCTTATAATGTCCAAATAAAATAAGTAAAAATACAGGGTTGTTGTACCTTTGAGTATACATGAACTTTAGAAAAAAAAACCTATACACTCTAATTCTTCATTTTCTCCACATAACTCTCTCAAAATGTTTTTTTTTTTTTTTGTAGCAAAGAGCTTTATCAAATGTGTGAATTACAACTTCCATTTTTTTATTTTAAATATACTATCTGAAAACATTTAAAATTTCATTTGTAGGTACCAATAATTCTGCTCATTTCTAATGAGCGTTTAAGGACATTTGGCTTTCTACACCAACTGACTACAAACTACAGGATTTCACCTGAATACACTGATACTCGTCAAGAGACACATAATAGTTCAACATATAATCCTTCATAACACATAACACACACAGACATTTGCAGCTGACGACAAAACACATGCCATAATGCGTTTCTAAGAGCAAGAATACATGGGAAATAACTGTTTTCACTTTCTAAAAACAAAGGCATGAAATGCATGATGTGTCTGACAGTAAATGAATATGCATAGATTATTTATCAGCATATTAAACCAAACTTTTATCAACCCCCCCAAAATAAAATCACAAATACACTGGTCACATAGTTTTCTTATGCCAACATATGACTGACAGCATCAATGATGAAGCAGTTTGAATGCAGATAGATTATAAACAAACATATGATGTTTTAAAATAGCATGTGATGAGTTTTTGCAATCTTTTGGGAAAAGCTTTCCTTTACACTACAATTTAAAGTGAAACCCTTAAACACTTTATGCTCTGTTGAGTTCGAGAAGAGAGGGTGTGTGAATGTACACAGGGGTAAAAAGAAGAGATACTGGTGTAAATAAAGAGACTATACAACCTGTACACGTTTGCAAGGGACGAGAGGCAGCCAGTTCTTCCTTAAACAGACCTACAATACCGGTCTAAAAGAATGACATTACAATGAGAAAAAAGCAAAACATTTAAAGGAAAACTGAGGAATTCTGCACACTCATCCCTTCCAAAACATTCTTGCACGTGAAACCAATGTCATTATTTTCCTTCATATTTGGGGTTGATCACAGTCGTGACAGCGCTCTTGTAGATGGGGTTCTCTCCCTGTGAAAGGAATACAAATAATATCTTTAAAAATAAGAAAGAAAAATACAGTACAGATCTAAATGCATTTACACCCTAAGAAAGTGCAGATAAAACGACACATGCAGCTATTTAACATTTATTTACAGCATTTTCTGATGAACACATTGATATCCTGTGAAGAAAAGCAAAATATTAAGTCAAACTCTGATTAAATATTGCACAACACCGTACAATGCTCATGCTGTAGTCGATTAGTGATTTTTACCCAATCATTAAACCTTTTGTATCACATCAATATTGGAAAATGATGACAACTCTCACAATAGTTTTAGCATGTTATTGAACATGGCAATGTTAATGTATTTGGTCTTGGTGGACTTGATCTGCTGTTGCTCTGCAAGAATTGACTTGCTACTGCTAATAGATCCTCAGACTCGCTGCTGTGAGCCCATGGGCGGCGCTAGGGAGAGGCTAGCGTGTGCTTCAGCACCCCCAAGAAAGACCAAAGCACCCCGATAGCACCCCCAAAAATAATTTCTGGAAGCAATTATATTCCGGCTGTGTTCTATGGAAGCCCTAAACTGCATTTTGAAGAAAAAAAAGAAAAGAAAACTTATCTTGTTGTTTCGAGATATTAAGTCGTTATTTCAACATAATATCTCGTTATTTCGACATGAGAAGTCGTTATTTCGACATAAGTCATTATTTTGACATATGTTATTTCGACATAATATCTCGTTATTTCGACATAATAACTCGTTATTTTCAACATAATAAGGGGACATTCTAATCTGCATTAAGCCACATTAAGCGTTCTTATAATGGTTTTGTATGGGAGGAAAATGCTTAACGTGTAATTAAACGTTGTGTTCATATTCTGGGCTCATCTGATTTTTTGTACATAGCGTAGCCTACTTTGTTATGATTTTAGTTTCATAATGATTAATAAATGCACTCACAATTATCCGTGAACTTGATTTGAACAAATGCCTTTCAACTTGTGTGTGCAAAATTCAGAATTAAATCTGAATGAATGAGATAGAATGAATCTGTAGGCCTACTATACTGTTGTAGCCATTAAAAAAGCGCATTTAGTTTCATATTTGTTAAAATATTATAATGTTATTTTTTTACATCTATGTTGATTATGAAAAGTGAACAGCACGAGTTAGATGCGCAGTATATCGAGAGACATGGAGTGGGTCAGACATGATTTTGACCACTTCATTAAGTTGTGTTTTGTAGAAAGCCTTTCTTTAAAGTGAATTTCGTTTTGTATAAATTGTATCTTAATTTTAATCAATATTTCATCAACCAATTGCCTGGATTGAATAAATAAGAAGCATATAAATATGGAGGTGCCCGCGCGGTCACTTGCATTGCACGTTAACTGGAGCGCATCTCATCCTAACTGAAACTCAGTGTATGTACATCTTGCTTGTTGCACGCACACATATTATGTTGAAATAATGAGATATTATGTTGAAATAACATTATTATTAATAATAAGTCTTTTAGAATATTTGATTGAATGCTGAATGTTGCGCTTGTTCAATTTAATAAAATTAAAACTTTAATTGTGATCATTAAAATAATTGAATATTAAATATTTAGTGACCAAGTTTTGCTCATTTATTAATAGTATATACCTCTCTCTCTGTCTCTCTCTCTCTCTCTATATATATATATATATATATATATATATTGCCTATAATTGCGCAGCTCCCCCTGTCAATGATCTAGCACCCCCTCAGCACATGCGTTAAAAATTCTCTGGCGCCGCCCCTGTGTGAGCCTGTAATTAACACACACATGAATCCTGCATCAGATCTCGGCAGGTGGAGCTGGGGAGGTGCAGGGTTCAGAGGAACTCTGATAGAGCTTACAGCAAACACTCAACCAGACTATTCAAATGTTGAGCAAGCGATCTCATTGGCTGCAGGATCAGCAGAGCCAATCAGCTTGAGCCATGAGCTAATGATGTGATTGCTTGAGTCCGATCAGCCTGCGCCCTTTAGAGTTTCATGACTGGACTACATATAAATAATATACAAAAATGGTTGGAAATTATGGATAAATGATGATCAGGTAAAGAAACACACAAACACACACACACATGCAGAAAGAGGATTGAGATATACAAACTTATAGAGCCACAGCTTTACGTCCATAGTTTGGGTTCCTGAATTTATTAATAGGGCTCTTGTAAATTGGATTCTCTGTCTGAGAGTGGAAAGGGACAGATAACAGATCAAGGACAGATGAAGCAACAGAAGAGCTGAAATGATGGACAAAAGATGGTGACCACAGGGAGATTTCATGAGCATGAAAGGAAAAGGAGGAAAGCATGCATACTGAATGATGACGTCAGCAACAGAAGTATGAATAAAGATGCAGTGAGATGGTAACAGCATAAAACATAAAATGGTTTTGTATCCAATTATTTGTATCCAAACTTTTAAAAAGAGTAGTTATTACAGAAATAATACACTACTAAATAATATACTTAAGTGTGAACTGAATTTAATGTTTTCGGACATGTAATCGAACGTTAATTGCAATTAAATGAAAATGTATTAAGGTTTATAATTATATTAAATGCAATTATGCAATTGTTTTTTGACCCACTTAAGTACATCTTTATATGTAATTTCATAATTACTTCTGTTGTCTTTGAAATACAGTTCAAATATACTGCCGAATATACTGACAAGCATTTATGGTAAACTAAAATATACTTTAAAGTCATTTCTACTGAAGTTTGTGAGTCATGTAGTTAAATATATTTGTAATTACACATTTGAAGTAATGAATTTGTAATTGAGTACATTTAAAATATATGAACTAAGTAATATCATGAAAAAAAAACACTTCAGTTAAAATTATAAAAAAAATGTCCTTCTTTAAAACATGACAAAAGATTATTAAAGCATTATCATTTAAAATGTACTTAAAATGTATTTAATATGACGGTAACACTTCATTTTACAGTGTCCTTGTTACAGGTAGTCTCAATAGTAATTCATAATCATTATGCATGATTATTAATGACCAAACCTAACCCTAACCCTATAGTAAATACATGTAGTTAATTAATATTACTCAGTACTTAAATATGTAATTACACTGTAACAATGAATCAGCCATGAAAGTGTATTCAGTTACACTTTTTTTAAGGTGTCATTGTAAAATTGTATTTACATATTTAAGTACTGAGTAATATTAAGCAACTACATGTACTTACTATAGGGTAGGATTAGGGTTTGGTTGAGGGTTAGTTGCATGTAATTATACATAATTTACTGTTATTACTATGATAAGTACATGTAACAAATGTAACAAGGACACTGTAAAATAAAGTGTTACTGTGTACTCTATTTAAGTGCACTTAAGTCGTATTTTATTTCATTAATATTATATTATCTGCAAGTACAGATTTTTCAAAATAAACTTTTTTTGTTAGTTTAAACTCTGTATTCACTGACGCGCACCGGGGTGATGATGTGCCGTGATCCAGCAGAGGGCAGCAGCGAGTCTCACACTGACCTCAACTGGCCACGACACACCCAGAAACATGAGGCCTTGAAAATCCAAAAGCCTTTCCTTTCAGTTCCAGGACCAGGCCTTAAAGTCAGCACAGCTTTCCTAAAAACTATGCTCTTAAACAGGAGAACCACACTCCTGATGAAACAATCTGGGAATTTTGGGCGGATTAAAAACTTGAAGGAACTTGAAGCATCTAGGTCCAGTTTTATTAAAGTTAAAACTCATTCTTTTTTTTTTACATACCGTGTCCCACTTGGCGTTCATCTTCTCTTTCTCAAACTTGGCGAACTCGCGGCGGTCGTGAATGATCATGAGCAGTTTCCAGATCAGAAGCAGAGCTAGACCAATCAGAACGATCCCTGCCACCACACCCGCCACGATCGGGATGATGTCAGGACCCGCCGGACACTCTGACACACAGAACACACACATTCAACAATAATAGAGATATGCGTTTTCTTTATCTTAATGATTGTGTTTCCACTCCTCATGTCATTTCAAGATGGAACAACTTGGTGGAAAATATTTAGTG
The DNA here is from genome assembly GCF_964197995.2 of Scardinius erythrophthalmus. NCBI lineage: Eukaryota > Metazoa > Chordata > Actinopteri > Cypriniformes > Leuciscidae > Scardinius > Scardinius erythrophthalmus. Next base: position 2,564,521 of record NC_138242.1, read on the forward strand.
GAAGAAGGTTTGGACTATTCCTAACAAGTATCTATTGGTAAATAAGCTCAAAGAGATTTATTTTAATCTTATTCATCGTATTATCCTGTTAAAACTTTCATTGTGTCGAAATTTAAATGAAGTATAGGACTCTCTTGCATCTTTTCTGGCATCGTGAAAGACTTTGAGCTTTATTTCAAGGATTTTTTGTTTGAGTTTTTCATTTTTGAGAAACAATATGAAAATGTTTGTTTTCTTTCCAACTTAATTAATTTGCTTGCAAAATACTTTATATCCACAAATCATGTAAAACTATGAAAGTGACCCCCACTTTTTCTCACTCTCAAGAAGATGTTAAGGTCTATATTAAATCCTTGTCTACCTCCTGTAACAGAAAAGGTTACTAAAACCTTGAATGTATGCTCACTTTTTGATGTTTTTGTATAATCTTTCTTTAATATGATTATTTTATGTTTTGTGGGGAGGATTGTTTTATTTATGTGATCTGTTTAATCAATATTTCCACATTTATTTATTTATTTGTTTAATTCATATTATTCTTTCTTTCTTTCTTTCTTTCTTTCTTTCTTATTATTCTTTCTTTTTCTTCTCTTTCTTTCTCTCAATTAAAATGTGATGTAATATTAGTCTGTCCCTGAACCCCTGGCTGGCTCTTTTCTATTCTGTAAGTAAATGTTTAAATAAAAGCAAAAACAAAACACAGCTCATTCAGATTGAGACTGGGATTGAGTGATCCGATTGTAAAGAGTGACGCTCACCTAGAGTCTCCACCACGTGCACCTCCTTCTCGGTGTTGTTGTTGACGGCGTAGGTGTAGTAGAACCAGCAGTCGTTGGCGTCTCTCTCTTTACAGTGCATGAGAGGGAAGGCCTGCACCGGCTGAGGGAGTTTGTCTCGGTCCTTCACCACGATGAGGTTAAAGTAGCTACAGTCTCGGTCACACGTGTCCTTCTTCTCTCCGGTGCCGAACGCCCGGCACTGCACACACTCCCTGCGACAGGACCAGAGTCGTGTGAGAGATGGAAACACCATACGGACACCAAAGGAAAAGGCAAAGGAAATAGGGCTGATATTGACAATGTACTAACTCTGATATAAAGTCCACCATAGCTGTCCGTTGTCTTTTTGAGAGTTTGTACAGTTTTGGCAGATGAAATTTCAGATTTGCCATCAAAGGAATAAACAGTATTATTGTTTTTACTGTACTTTTGATCAAATAAATGCAGGCTTGGTGAGCAGAAGAGACTTCTTTCAAAAACATTAAAAAAAGTTGAAATTATATATCTGTATATATCTGAAAATATCTTTAAAAACATTTTAAAAATGGGCAAATATATATGACTAATATAAACACTGAAAAAAAAATCTTTTGTCAAATCAACTAATGTTGTTCATATAACATAATATTTTGAGTTTCGGTTGATTTACATTAACTCAAAATTTTTGTTTAAATAAAGTCAAAATATTAAGGCAACCAGAATACTTACTTTTTTAAGTTCAACCAACGATCATTCTTTACTGTTTGCTTATGCTGAGTTCAGACTACACAATACTTTTGTGTGTTACGATAGTCGCTGAGTCAGATTATGTGATTGATTCCTAAATTCTTGTTGTGTCATGGACAAGAAACACGTCAGACTACATGTTGCGTCCTGACCAATCATCAGCCGTCTTTAACGATGTGCGTGATGTCATCGAGAAGGCGGAACTAGCGACTGACTAACAAGAGCATAAACAAACAATCGCTACATTTGAATTTGAATTTACATACCAACTGTTAAAAAAGTATTAATGTGTGTGTGGTATGAATACAATTCGTACGTACTGCAGATGCCATGTGACCTACTGTGTCAGTTTTTAATGCAAAAATATTTATATCGTCCAACATATATTTTGCATTCAGTCAAATACATTTTGAATGTGAAAAATATGTTTATACCATATACTAAGCATATATTCTGTTTAGAAACCTTTTGATATTAGTTTGATGATTAGCATGTGTGACCCTGGATCACGTCACCAGTCTCGAGTCGCACGGGTATATCTGTGGCAATAGCCAACAATACATTGTATGGGTCAAAATTATCGATTTTTCTTTTATGCCAAAAATCATTAGGATTTTAAGTAAAGATCATGTTCCATGAAGATATTTTGTAAATCTCCTCCTAAATATATAAAACATTTATGTTTGTGTGTGAATGCAGCACAATCATGAACATAAATGGACAACTGTAAAGGAGATTTTCTCAATGTTTCGATTTTTCTGCACCCTCAGATTCCAGATTTTCAATAGTTGTATCTCGACCAAATATTGTCCTATCCTAACAAACCATACATCAATGGAAAGCTTATTTATTCAGCTTTCAGATGATGTATACATCTCAATTTCAAAAAAATGACCCATGTGACTGGTTTTGTGGTCCAGGGTCACATATGTTATATACATTTGAGCTTTTAAATTGTCCATGTATGGCAAACCGTTTTAGCTTAAACTGTACCCAGTGTTACTCGTGGTAATTGCATTTTTACTAGTAAGAATTCAATTAGAGAGCTCTACAATTCAATTCTTACTAGTAGCAATTACAATTAGAGAGCTCTACAAATGAATTTTTACTAGTCATATGTCTCCATTGACTTCCAATCATTTTTAATTCCGGAGCTCTACAATTGAATTGTTACTAGTAAGAATGCAATTGCAGAGCTCTTTAATTCAATTACAGAGCTCTGCAATTATATCTTTATTTGTTTTTTTACTAGTAACAATTCAATTGTAGAGCTCTCAAATTTAATTCTTACTAGTAAAAATGCAATTACGACGAGTAACGCTGGGTACAATTTAAGCTAAAACGGCTTGCCACATGTAGCTCGATATGTCCCACGCCGGTGTTGTGTTTGACTGACTTGTGCTCGGTGCAGACGCCGGGGCAGGTGGGGCAGATCTCACAGGTGGGGCCCTGGAACTTGGGGTCGGTGCACCTGCAGGTCCCACACTCGCACGTCCCCCTGCCGTTGCAGATCTGCTTGTTGGAGGCTAAGCATGTGGAGGTGTCCAGAGAGCAGTCGCACGCGCTGCCGGTGTAGTTAGCGTCACAGATGCACACCCGACACTCACAGTGCCCGTGTCCTACAGGAGAAACGGCCTTTATCTCGCAATCCACATCACCAATGCCACATCTTTCTGAATGTCATAATCATTTGTTAACAAACAAGTATTCATGAGCTCATTGTTTCTGCATTAAATTATTACTTTGTTTAAATTAAAACCTTTTTTGCTAACTGTGATTTTGTATATGTACATTTCTGAAATACTAGACAGTTCCCTCTGATAACTGATCACTGTCAACTGTAATGTGGACTCATGCATTTTCACAAGTTGCTTTGAAATTGTATTGTGAAAAGCGCTATACAAATAAATGTGAATTAAATTAAATGTATCTGCTCTGCAAAAAATGCTTTTCTTACTTGTATTATTGTCTAGTTTCCAGTCCAAATATCTAAAAAGTCTTAAATCAAGATGCATTTACTAGATGAGTAAAATGCCATGAGATATTATGTCGTTTTCTAAGGAAATAAATCAAAATTAAGAGAGTTGTTGCTAAATTAAGCTAAATGATCTGCCAATGGGGTAAGAAAAATAATGTATAATAATACCTCATTGGCAGATAATTTAGCTTTTTTAAGCAACAACTCTCTTAATTTTGATTTATTTCCCTAGAAAACAAGACATAATATCTCATGGCATTTTACTCATCTAGTAAATGCATCTTGATTTAAGACTTTTTAGAAATCTGGACTGGAAACAAGACAAAAATACTAAGTAAGAACAGCATTTTTTGCAGTGTGCCTGCTTTCTACCCTTATACAACCTCTTTTCCACTATTAATAGTCTGCTGAGTGATGCACTGGTGGTCCAAAAAAAGAAAAAGCTTCCCGTTTCAGTACCTCCACAGAGTTTATTATTGGAGCGGTCGCAGTTGAAGTTGTCACACTCGCAGTATTTTCCGCTGTAGCGTTCTTCGGGATTTTCCCTCTTCTTGCACTCGCAGGTCCCGCACACACACTCGCCGTTATTGCTGCAGATGTCCGTGCCGTTGTCTCTGCGGCAGTTCTTGTCCAGGTCCTCGGTGGACACCTCGTCCTTCCGGCACTCACACTGCCTGCCCACACGGCCCTTATTGCACCTGAGAGGACACGATGAGCACTGAGAAGATGCTGAGAACAACGGCTCACACACACTCATGTAGATAGACCTTCTGACTAATGCAATTAATATCCAAACAGGAACAAAAAAGATGTTTTACATCAAAGATTCAGTGTCATGTTTAACCCTAAAATCAACTGTATTCTCAATAAAGCAAACATTTAGATTTGTTTTGCATTGTTACATTACTTTCTTTGACTTTGTATTGTATTTAATGTATGCTGATTTAAATAAATCACTGTATTATATTTTTACAGTAATGCAGTAAATCAAGGTATTATGTAAATAATGAGAATTACAACGATACTAAGTAATAAAATTATCTGGAACATAATGATAATGTGAATGAGATTTTCCCAGCGATTGATGGAAATTTACAGCTTTCTGTGTTTTCACTGTTATACGGTAGGGGGCGCTATAAGGCATTTTCTGAAAGAGTACAGAATCTCCTGATCAAAACACAGGTGAAGAAGGAGCAGAAACAAGCGCATATGCAAACAGATGCATATGTAAAATAACGCGATCACCAACAATAAACATCATATAAATCAAATCTGCCTAATGTTACTGAATGAAATGTCGACCCAGGACGAGCTTCAGGACTGAGAAGCTTTGAGGTGTTGATGGACTCGATCGACTCCATCTGTGTTTTGATCATCGTTCTGAATCTGATCCGGACGAGATCTTTGACAAAAACACGATTTTCTCAGCTTTTTGCTCAAAATGTTACTTTTTTTATTTTAATTTATGAAACTTACCCATATACAAGTGTTGATAAAAAAAGGAATGCATGAAGCTAGAAAAAAACTTTTTTGTTGTTTTGTTTAAAAGCAGGATATATTGCATGTTCAAATATTCATACAACAAAATATTCTGGAGGCCACTAAACTTTTGTGAAAATTATAAAAAATGCTGGCGGTGGCTGGCAAATTTTTTCAGAAACGCTGGCGGAGAAAGAGTTAATTATTATTTGCATTGTTTGTTGTATATGTAATGAGAATTTTGAGGTAAAATGTACTAGATTTTCATAAAATAGGCTAAAATGTGTAAGATCTGCGGCTGCTCCATGAATAGACATACATGAATCCTGTATCAGATCTAGGCAGGTGGAGCTGGGGAGGTGGAGGGGTTTAGAAGAACTCTTATAGAGATTACAGCAAACACTCAACCAGACTATTTAAATGCTGACCAAGCAATATCATTGGCTGCAGGATCAGCAGAGCCAATCAGATTGTGCCATCAGTGATATATATATATTAGGGGTGGAACGGTAAATGTATTTGTATTGAACCGAAACAGTACAGGCGTCACGGTTCGGTGGATAAATTTACACGGAGAATACATGGTATAAAAATAAATAAAACTCGCGTGCAAATTAATTAATGTAATGCAGAACTACTGTTAGATACGCGGGTTCTTTAGGGATTCCTAATCTGTAGCTCCGCTTTAGCTCTGAAGCAGGCTACGATGTAAAGATTGCAATGCTGGAATATGTTGTGTGTGTGTGTGTGTGTGTGTGAGTGAGAGAGAGAGAGAGAGAGAGAGAGAGAGAGAGAAAGAGAGAGAGAGAGAGAGAGAGAGAGAGAGAGAGAGAGAGAGAGAGAGAGAGAGAGGGGCGCGGGCACGATCGAAAAGTCGCAAAGTGTTTACTTATATTTGTCTGTGTGTGTGTGTGTGTGTGTGTGTGTGTGTGTGTGTGTGTGTGTGTGTGTGTGTGGCGCGGGCGCGACCGAACAGTGGAAACATAAAAACATACTCCGTCATTTTGTTTATACAGGACATCATTCAAACTGCAAAGTGTTTAAGTTACTGTTAATTAAAATTTTAAGGAAAACAAATATATTAATCAGAAATAATAATTTTCAATTCATTCAGGTACAATTACCAAACATATCTCAAGGTCTTTTTGTCTTTTTATTAATTTAATTAATAAACTAATTATATAAAACTATTGTCAGTGCACTACAAATAAACTGGTTCTATGCCTTTACTTTATTAATAAAACTTATTTAAAAAATACAAGGCTTAAGTGATTTATTTTCCTTTGGTGGAACAGCCTGAGACACGCACAAGCCTTCTGCATTTCTGTTATGCTTTTCCCTCCATTGTACCGAACTCATACTGAACCGTGATGTCTGAACCGAGGGACGAACCGAACCGTCGACTTCTGTGTACCGTTCCACCCCAAATATATATACATATAAGCACAGCATTTGTTTTTAACCTTCCAGGGCAAAAATGACATATAATTTAGCAATTACCCAAACTCATGCATTTTTATAAGCCTAAGCAAATCCAGGACAGTTATCTGAGGACGGTCTCACCTGCAGGCTCCGCACTCAAACGTCCCATTGCCGTTATGGCACATTTCACTATTCTTGATGCCGTGCTTGTGACAATCACACTCGCAAATAAAGTTGAGTTCGATCTCGACCTCCTCAGTGAAGCCCAAGGGCTTGATCTTAATGGTTTCCGGTTTGCCTTGTTTGGGACAGCCTTGAGCTGTGATATTGATGTTGAACGACACCTGAGGATTCATTGGAAACAGGAAAAGACTCAGGAACAACAGGCTACAGGTTTCTGATGCACGTTACATCACGCTGGTTTGAACTCACCTCGTCTCCGATTGAGATGTTGGAGCACTTCCGTCCGTTCTCTCCCTCGTTCACGAGTCCATTCTTACAGCGTGACTGATAGGTGATCGTCACTCCCTCGGGAAGCTTGCTGTTCTCCAGGATCACCTCTGAGGAAAGAGACTGAGAAAACATAAATCAGTCCAGGTCCTTTATATACTGGAGATATTAACAGTAGTGGCCAAAAGTGAGAAAATTCACATCTTCACCCTTCATCCAAATATTATTAAAGATGAGTTAAAGACTTTGTAAGCATATTGCATAGTTGATTGTGTAACATAATTGTGTAACATAATTTTTGGCCAGGCTATCCTACAAAGAAATGAAAACGAGAGAATTAATGAAATATTAATAACTGATTATATTGTTTGCTTTTTCCTGAGAGCTTTGTGTTTTTCTATGCACACAGAAACCTGTAGCTTTAGTTTGACTTGTGTCCAATTAACTAAGTTTAGTGTTTTGTTCTTGCCTCAAGAACACTTCCCTTATATTTGAATGGTTTAATCAAACTTGTAGGGTCATTAAAAACTAATATCCCCTCCGGACATGACTTTTGGCCACTACTGTATAAAGAAAATTTATCTACTCACATTGTATGCATCAATAATAAGATTGATAACATTGCTGGAGTTTGCTGAAAGTGTTCCCACAGCAGACTTTGGAATCAGGTTTTTAAGTTCCTGTGGAAAGGGGAAAAACAGAGAAAAACATTCATGAATCTGAAGCACAGGGACGAAGGGTGTTTGTTTTACAGCAGGGCTTTTAAACGGCAGACAGGAACTCTAAATTATGACTTTGCCGTCTGGATCATTCCAAGCCGGGAACTATCTTGGGGTTGTGGCTTTCCAAATACAGAGAAGTTGGATTCAGGAGAGTTTCAGGCTCTCGGGAGTGAAATATTTGAGATGGCATTTCATTATACAATTCATCCTTTTGTAACACAGTCTTGTCTCAAGTTGTGGCTCTTTCAATGCAAGTCTATCATGGATAGATGCACTTTTATGATGAATAGATGAACTTTTATGATGAATAGATGAACTTTTATGATTGATAGATGCACTTTTATCATGGATAGATGCACTTTTATGATGGATAGATGCACTTTTATGATGGACAGATGCACTTTTATGATGGATAGATGCACTTTTATGATGAATAGATGAACTTTTATGATGAATAGATGAACTTTTATGATGAATAGATGAACTTTTATGATTGATAGATGCACTTTTATGATGGATAGATGCACTTTTATGATGGATAGATGCACTTTTATGATGGACAGATGCACTTTTATGATGGATAGATGCACTTTTATGATGAATAGATGAACTTTTATGATGAATAGATGAACTTTTATGATTGATAGATGCACTTTTATCATGGATAGATGCACTTTTATGATGGGTAGATGCACTTTTATGATGGATAGATGCACTTTTATGATGAATAGATGAACTTTTATGATGAATAGATGAACTTTTATGATGATGAATAGATGAACTTTTATGATGATAGATGCACTTTTATGATGGATAGATGCACTTTTATGATGGATAGATGCACTTTTATGATGGATAGATGAACTTTTATGATGAATAGATGAACTTTTATGATGGATAGATGCACTTTTATGATGGATAGATGCACTTTTATGATGGATAGATGAACTTTTATGATGATAGATGCACTTTTATGATGGATAGATGCACTTTTATGATGGATAGATGCACTTTTATGATGAATAGATGAACTTTTATGATGAATAGATGAACTTTTATGATGGATAGATGCACTTTTATGATGGATAGATGCACTTTTATGATGAATAGATGAACTTTTATGATGAATAGATGAACTTTTATGATGATAGATGCACTTTTATGATGGATAGATGCACTTTTATGATGAATAGATGAACTTTTATGATGAATAGATGAACTTTTATGAATAGATGAACTTTTATGATGATAGATGCACTTTTATGATGGATAGATGCACTTTTATGATTGATAGATGCACTTTTATCATGGATAGATGCACTTATGATGAATAGATGAACTTTTATGATGATAGATGCACTTTTATGATGGATAGATGCACTTTTATGATGGATAGATGCACTTTTATGATGAATAGATGAACTTTTATGATGAATAGATGAACTTTTATGATGGATAGATGCACTTTTATGATGGATAGATGCACTTTTATGATGAATAGATGAACTTTTATGATGAATAGATGAACTTTTATGATGATAGATGCACTTTTATGATGGATAGATGCACTTTTATGATGGATAGATGCACTTTTGTCATGGATAGATTAACTTTTATGATGGATAGATTAAATTTTATGATGGATAGATGCACTTTTATGGCATTTTTTCATCTGTTTTATCATCCAGAAGGTGAATATTGTGAGTCTGATCACTTAGAAAAGTAATATGCCTCCTCTCAACCAGCCACAGGGTTTGAGGAATCATTCATGCAACAATTACATGTTATGTGCTTAAATTTAACACTTAGCACTGAGGCTTTGATCAAATCCAGATAGCACCACAAACTTTCATAACTTTTGACAAGTGTGGAATGAGACTACAGACTCCCTTTGAGCAAGTACAAAAAAAATTGAACAGGGGAAGAAACTACAGGCTCCAGACAGCAAAAATAGAGAGTGTTCCCGCTCGTGCACACACACTTTCATACACATCATTAAGATAATCATCTATGGACTTACTTTGTAAACAGGCTGGAACTCTTCTGTAACGGCGAAGATGGTCTGGATGTTATTTTCACTCAGTTTCTGAACCAGGTGAGCGATGGAGGGGTAATCCTAGTCAGGAAAGGACAGGAAAGATATGAGTCGAATATCGAATACATCTGGTCTGAAAATCAGCTGAAACAGGACCGTAGACATTGAGAGGGACAAATCTGTCAAATTTTTAATTGAAAATAGCATTTACATGATTCGTGTAATATAAGTAGTGATTGAATGTGAGAAACAGGGTCATTTAGGCATACAATTAAGAGTCAATGTGCATATTTTAAAATAAAAATTTGCAAATAGTTCAAAAGCATTACTTCCCAATAGATTCAAGTTCTTTCTTTTTTCTTTTTTTATCTTTAAATACTTTATTTCTTAAATTCCTCCCAAATGTTCAAGACACGGTTTTATAGCCTTGCTGGAAAATGTCATATACATACATAATAATGGCTCATCGTGTACATGCCGTCTTTCAAGTGGCATTTCCCATCATTGGGAAGCACGATTCCACCGAGTTTGCCATCTCCGGCAAAATGAAAACCTGCGTCAGTAGAGAACACCAACAAACGGGTGACATTTCTCCAGCCAATGTGGTTCTGAGAGAGAGAGAGAGAGAGAGAGAGAGAGAGAGAGAGAGAGAGAGAGAGAGAGAGAGAGAGAGAGAACATGAAGAAGGAGAAAAATGAGGCCAAGGGATACAAAGAGTGAGTGGAAAGTACAAAAACAGATTAAGAACACAAATTAAGTAAAGATTCCATATTACTGTGGCATTTAAGTCAGAAAATAATCAAATAAGGACATTCAGTATAAACTACTGCTACATAAACTCTGTCTTAAGAACTAGTTTGACAAACTAGCAGTCATTTAGTACATAGTAAATAATCTTTATCATAGACATGCACCGATATGAAAATTTTGTCCGATACTGATAACCAATAATTCGACGATCTGATTATTTCTGTAGAATTTTTGAAATCCTGATTACAAAAACAAAAGTCACCATTAAAAGGATAGTTCACCCAAAAATTTTAATTAGCCCATGATTTACTCACCCTCAGGCCATCCATAGATGCACTTTTATGATGATAGATGCACTTTTATCATGGATAGATGCACTTTTATGATAATAGATGCACTTTTATGATGGACAGATGCACTTTTATCATGGATAGATGCACTTTTATGATGATAGATGCACTTTTATCATGGATAGATGCACTTTTATCATGGATAGATGCACTTTTATGATAATAGATGCACTTTTATGATGATAGATGCACTTTTATGATGATAGGTGCACTTTTATGATGATAGGTGCACTTTTATCATGGACAGATGCACTTTTATCATGGATAAATGCACTTTTATGATGATAGATGCACTTTTATCATGGATATATGCACTTTATGGACTTCAAAACTGCCATTCACTGCCATTATAAATCTTGAAAGAGCCAGGAAATTTTTTAATATAACTCCTATAACTGTATTCGTCTGAAAGAAGAGTCATATACACCTAGGATGACTTGAGGGTGAGTTGTCATTGAGTTAGTGTCATTGAGTTGTTGTGAGTTAGTCATTGGCTAATTTTCATTTTTGGATGAACTATGCCTTTAACAGCCATGTCCCAATCACACAATTATAATGATGTTCTCATTATAATTTTATGTAGCTTATATATCAGACTTGCATGTTGCACTTAACGGTATTTTCCTTTTTGAAGTGATTCCAATCATATTTCAAGCAATTCAAAAACATCATGGTGAACAGTGCAGATCTGAAGCGTCTCAAACGAAAGAAATTAGAGATCGTCCCATAATCGGTTTTACCGATATTTTTACCGATAAGTAAGCATTTTTTCATAAGTGGGTTTCGCTTTTGTAATATCATATTCACATCGTATTTAACATAACAGCCATTAATGCACAAATGAGATATGTTACATAAATGCTTGATATGTAGTTTAAATTTTATGCTAAAAAACAGAGACGAACTCACAGTCACGTAATCCATCAAGTCCTGTCCAAATAAAGACGCAAGTTTACATTAATTAAATAAAACAGCCTTGAATGAGCACATGTCGGAAATAAAAGCGCTGAATTTGATTTTCTCTAGGGTTGCAAAATTTCCAGAAATTTTGGAAACTTTACAGGATTATTTGGAAACTTTCGGAAACTTTTCAGGATTATTTGGAAATTTTCAGTTTTTGATATTCACTTTTAGAAAGTTTCTGGAAATTTACCAGAAATATTCAGCCCCTTTGCAACCCTAATTTTCTCTCTGTGTGTGGGTTAAATAAGTACAGTGCTGTTGTTATAATTGTCAAAAACAGGAATAAAACAATAAATATCGGTTCTGCATATCGGTTATCAGGCACATAAACATGTAAATGATCTATATCGGCATTGATTATAAAAAAATCACTATCGGTCGATCTCTAAAGAAAATAATCCACTATTTATTGTCTTTAATATATCTGCCAAATTTCAACATTAAAAATGAACCGACACGATACCGATATGGTGGCCGATATATCGTGCATCTCTATTTTATCAATAACGTAAAAACAGAGCAAACCCTCCTCCAGTTGTTTAATACTCACTCCACAGACGGCAACCTGCATGATCGCATCAAACCCTCCCTCGGGAGAGTCGAGGTTTCCAGATATCTGCTGTTTCCCCACCAGAATGTTGAACTGCTCGCCGTTGCTGGTGAGTTTCAGCACGTTCTTGTAGCTGAAGGGACTGGTGCAGTTCTGGTCCCCAGTGCACGGGTTCAGGAGCTTGGCTGGAGTCGTGCTGATGTACGGCATCACCGTCTTCTCCACGAAAGAGCCGAAACCTGTCCGGAACGAGGTTATTTTAGTAAACGAAAACTGAAACTAAGATTTTTGGTCAAAAAACATTTTCGTAAACTGAAGAAATTTCAACATAAATGAAAAACGAAACAAAACTAACAACAGTTACTGAAAAACGTTTTCGTAATTAATAAGCTCTCATCCTGTTCTGGAAAATCATGTTTTTCCATTGCACTGCGCTACTTTATTTTTCAATGTATGACCGTTATTACGTCAGGCTTTACAGGGTTAACACTGGTATCTGATAGAACCAAGGTTTTAAAGCCAAACTACCAGAGAGTTTAGTTTTGCCACATGATCTTATAAGACTCTCACCTATCCTGAAATCTGAGGTGATCTTGGACATTTCCTTCATCAAACTAGTCCCGAGATTCTTGACGTTCTCCAAGTCGTCCTTCATGGAGTAGGACAGGTCCATCAGGTAGTACAGGTCTATGGGATAGTCTTCAGCCCTCTTGAACTTCAGCTTGATATTTTGAGGTTCCCCTACAGAAATAACTAAATGTGTTAGTATGTGTTCCCACAATCACTTGCCAGATCAACAAAACCAAACGATTGTAAGTGATCAGGCACCAGATCTGAGTTTGAGGCTGAGTTTCTGAGGCTGGATCTGAGTAATGTCCTCGGGTCGGAGTTTCTCCGCTCCTTTCCTGCGGTGGGTCACTGCTTTGTTCTTCAGGATATTTTGGCTGCCGTGAGGGTTTTCGATCTTGGTTTTCGAACAGCCTCTTTTCTTGAGCGACTCCAGTTCATCGCAGCGCGCCGATGTCGGCTCTCCCTGTTTCAGAAACTCCTGTTGCGTGACGAGAACATATTCAGGCTGTTATATGTGATTGTGTTAAGCATGTCAGATTATTTATATTTGTTCAAAAGTTTGGGGTTGGTATGATTTTTTAATGTGTTTGAAAGAAGTCTTCTGCTCACCAAGGCTGCATTTATTTGATTAAAAAATACAGCTAGATTTGATTCTCAAGAAACATTTATGATTGTCATCAATGTTGAAAACAGCTTCATATTTTTGTGGAAACTGTCATGCATTTTTTTTTTCAGGATTCTTTGATGAATAGAAAATAAAATGTATTATGTAAACGTATTTCCTGCCATTTTTTGATCAATTAAATGCATCTTTGCTGAATAAACATATTAATTTCTTAAAAGAAAATAAAACCTTTTTAATGCTAGCGTACGTTTCTCATACAAAACATGAAAGTACTACTAAAATTAAAAAATCATATAATAAATAAAACATTTTAGAAAAGAAAATTGATCTTAAAGTTAATTAAATGTGTTATAACACCCTGATATAGTAAAACTCAGCAACGAAATACATGTAATTATTGAATAATAAGACAGTAGTAATGATATCACCACTGTCCCCTGGTGCCTGTTTGTGTATTTAATCCATAATCCATAATATTTTGTTATTATCACTGATGCCTGAAACTCCTTATAAGGGCTCATATATGCACAAACTCAAGCATCACCACGATCTTTCCATGAGGAACGAGATTTCCTAGCATGAATGGAATGACAGCACTTATCCGCCATTACTGTTCCTGGCAAATCTGCCATAACTATTAATATCAAATGACTAAGTTTGAGTCACTTTGTTTGGCATCATATCTCTCTGTGATTATGAGTGTAATGCTGCACAAATAGTATATTGTGGCAATAAATGTGTGTGTTTTAGCAATGCAGAGTTAGAGTAAAGAATGCGTGGCATTGTAACGCTACTCACGGGATCAGTGCACCATCCACATTTAGCCCCCACTTGTATGCACTCGCCACAGGATAAAGCGTTGGCTTTGATGCACTCGTTGCCCTCTGCAGAACACAAGAGACAGAGCGTTTTAAATCTGACCAGTCGATTCATTCACTTGCAGTAACTGGAGCCAGAGACGACTACTGTTTTCCATTAAGGATAGCGCTCCGACCTCAGAGTAATGACAGCACTATTTAACTGTCCAACGAGAGCCTCAAAACAAACCCAGCGCTTATTAATTCTGATGGAGTTACAGTACAGCGTTTCAAGCTTCGCTGATCTGAAAGTTCACATTACCTTGCTGTGCGTGGCCGCAACAAATGATCCCTAATAATGTTGATATGAAAAGTATCTTCAGGTCCATCTAGAACAAAAAGACAAAAAAACATAAGCGGTGGATTCACTTTCAAAACAAGCACAGTTTATTCTGGGAAACAATGAATGTGGCAACATCTAAGCTGTTTATTTTAATATATTATATCAATTATAATACATAAATATAGGTTACACTTTATTTAAAGCTGTAATTGTATAATATAAACTGAATAATATTAAGCAACTACATGTACTTACTATAGGGTTAGGGTAGGATTAGGGTTTGATTGAGGGTTATTGCATGTAATTATGCATCATTTACTGTTATTACTATGGTAAGTACATGTAACAAATGTAACAAGGTCAACGTAAAATAAAGTGTTACCTAAATATATTATTTAATAGGACTGAATGAAACCATCATCATTGGGCTATGACAATAAAAATCATACTTTAAGGGTTAGAAAATAGATCCTTATGGTATCAATGACAGTTTTAGTGACCAGGATCTTTAAAATAAGTACATAAATAACACACTGTATATGACTATGATAATCAATGCCATGTTATATATCAAGGGACACTGGAAAGAGTAAAAAAGTGCAATTTTAACTATTAAAAATAAAGGTTCCAGAGGGGGTTTTAACTATAGACGAACCATTTTTGCTTCCCCAATGAACTATTCAGTGATCAGATCTTTACAGAACCATTTTCAAAGTGTGAAATTTTAGTAATTGAAAGAAACTCTTTTAATACACTCTTTAAAAATAAAGGTTATTTTAAACAGGAACTGCAACTGAGGTAAAAATATCCGTATCCCGGTTCTCTTTGGATAAGGGATTAAGAAATGAGTTAATGAATAAAGCTTCTTTATTGTCATCTATGGTTCCATGAAGAACATTAAACACGCATAACTCTTAAAAATGAAGGGGTTTTCACAGCAATGGCACTGTTTCTGTCCGGGGAAAGAGCCACTAGGAAACGCTTCAACCGGTGAATTATGGTTATGAGTGGCGGTTTTTAAGTTAGCCCTGCAGCGGTTCCTCTTTCAGGAGCTGAGAATAGAGGAAGGTTAATGACCTCCTGTGAATTTAAGGTCATCACTGAAAATATGAGCAATAAAACATCTTTTCAGCATTTCAAAGTCAGATCAAGTAGATACACTCTTAAAAATCAGTTCTTTATTGGTATTTATCGTTCCATAAAGAACCTTTAACAGAGAGCCTTTCAGTTCAACACAAGGTTCTTTACACTCTTCAAAATAAAGGGGGTTTTCACAGCGATGCCATAGAAGAACCAGTTTTGGTTTCCCAAAGAATCTTTCAGTGATCAGCTCTTAAAAGTGTGAAGAACATTTAAGTAATCTAAAGAACCCACTATACACTATTAAAAATAAAAGTTGTTGACTGGCATCAGTGGTTTCATGAAGAAACTTTAACATCAATGGAGACTTTTCAGTGGACAAAGGTTCTTTATAGTGGAAAAAGTTCATTAGATTAAAAAAGAGATTATTTTAAGAGCTGATCACTGAGAAGTTCTTTGGGGAACCAAAACTGGTTCTTCTATGGCATTGCTGTGGAAACCCCCTTTATTTTGAAGAGTGTAAAGAACCTTGTGTTGAACTGAAAGGCTCTCTGTTAAAGGTTCTTTATGGAACGATAAATGCCAGTAAAGTACCGATTTTTAAGAGTGTATCTACTTGATCTGACTTTGAAATGCTGAAAAGATGTTTTATTGCTCATATTTTCAGTGATGACCTTAAATACACGGGGGTTCATTAACCTTCATCTATTCTCAGCTCCTGAAAGAGGAACCGCTGCAGGGCCTGCCGACTCCCTTCGGCAAAGGGTGTTACTCGAGTGGACAAACAATATCCTCAGGAAAAATCCTCGGTAACACTTTATTTTACAGTGTCCTTGTTACATATGTTACATGTACTTACCATAGTAATAACAGTAAATTAGGCATTATTACATGCAACTAACCCTCAACCAAACCCTAATCCTACCCTAACCCTATAGTAAGTGCATGTAGTTCATTAATATTACTCAGTACTTAAATGTATAATTACACTGTAACAATGACACCTTAAAATAAAGTGTAACCAAATCTAATATAATGTGTAATAGCTGTAGAGTAACAAAACAAATATTACTTTTTATCCAAAGTTCATGGCACAACACAATGGGATTGTATTATATATATATATACTGTAAATATGGTTAATAAAAATGGTTAATTACATTCTTGAAATGTGTACGTCATTGCATTACATACACAACAATCTAATAAGTATAGAAAGTCCTAAAATTTGAATTTTTTGCCAGTTTTTTCACATTTTAAATCCTTATCCATCATCCACCCATATATATATATATATATATATATATATATATATATATATATATATATATATATATATATCCAGTTTATTTCCAGTAACACTGGCTCACATCGATCTGTCATTAGATCAGAGCACTTCTGCTGGCTGAAAGCTGTGTGTCCTGCAGGTAAAGCATTATTGATCAGTGTGTCCCATGAGACTTTGTGTTGCATCTGGTTAATAAATGATCCTCTGTTTGGCTCCACGTGTCAGTCAGGGGCTGAAAAAAGTGCGTTGCATGCGCTGATGTCTTCAGTAATCAGTGAAATCTTAATAGTACAGTAGTGCTAAAATAAGTTTCCTAAATTTGAAGTCAGAGGGTTTGACAAATGCTGTTTTCTTTCCTGTTTCCTGACATATATCTCCAAACAAAACAGAATTATTACTGAAAAACTTCCTGGAGCGGGACATACCAACATTGTGAAAAACAAGTACTTTTGCATACTTTTAAAATTAGTAGTTATTACAGAAAGAATACGCTTAAGCATGAACCGAATACAATGTTTTTGAACACTTAATTGCAATTAAATAAAAATGGATTATAGTTTAAATTTATATTAAGTGCAGCTTTAGAGTGTTTTTGACCCATGCACTTGAGTAG
This sequence comes from Scardinius erythrophthalmus, assembly GCF_964197995.2. Classification (NCBI taxonomy): domain Eukaryota; kingdom Metazoa; phylum Chordata; class Actinopteri; order Cypriniformes; family Leuciscidae; genus Scardinius; species Scardinius erythrophthalmus. The sequence goes on from NC_138242.1 coordinate 2,582,041, forward strand.
GACTTAAGTATACATCTTTATCTCATTTCATAATTACTTCTATATCTTTGAAATATGATTAAAGTGTACTGCCGACAGTACTGACAAACATTTATGGTAAGCTAAAATATAAAGTAATTTCCACTGAAACTGAAAAGATCAAATATAATGATTTAAAATGTACATCAAACGTTTAATCACAAAGTGCACTGTTTAAAAGTGTCCTTAAGTGCGTTAAGCAGTCATGAAAGTGTCTCTTTAAGTACAATTAAGTGGCCTTTTATTTCATTTTTATGATTATATTATCTGCAAGTACAGTATCTTTTTAAGATTTGAAGTACATTACAAGTGCACACTGAAGACTTTTTTTTCACAAAGGAAAGTCTCATCTCTTTTTATTTAGCTATAGCCAGTATTATCTAGTTTACAGCAGTCGTGACAGCTTGTTTTACAGTTCAATCGTTTGGTCAGGTTTTAGAAGTATCCTACACTGTAAAAAAGCTGCTTCCTTCAATTTTTAAGTTCAGTCAACTTGGATGTTTAAGTCATATCAACTTAAATAACATTAAACTGCCATTAAAAAAATGTAAAAACATAAAAAAAAGTTCAAATTGCTTAACTAATTTTGATGAGTTAAAGCAATGTAAAAACATGTTGTCATAACTTATTGATCATGTAATTTTTTACAGTGTAGCATATAAACGCCCTCAATAAGCTTCATGAGTTCTTTAATAAATGGCCAAATGACTTACACAATAGTTTAACATACACAGAATAACAAAAGCGTAATGATTTGAAAGACGTTCTGGCTGCCACCACAATCTGCAAATAGTATATCATTATCCAAAAGTGTTGACATAGTCTTAACATGATACTGGTTTGATGTAAGAAACGCCTGATGCAAGTGATCTTCCTCTAAATTACACACACGTCAATGATAGTCCTACAGAAATCACACACATAACCAGTGCTGTTACAGCTACTGGAAACAGAAACAGAGTCCAGGCTGAAGCTGGAAAAGTCTTTTACTTCCCTGCTGAATGTGATACATGTGGTTTCCATTAAACTCAATGGGCAGAGATGATGAGGCTCAGAAGAACTCCAGCCTTTAAACGCTGAAGTGAGACACCAATACACAAAGACACCGATACACAGAGACACCGATACACAGAGACACTGAGACACTGAAACACTGAGACACCGATACACAGAGACACTGAGACACTGAAACACTGAGACACTGAGACACTGAAACACTGAGACACTGAAACACCGATACATGAGACACTGAAACACTGAGACAATGAAACACCGAAACATGAGACACTGAGACACTGAAACACTGAGACACTGAGACACTGAGACACTGAAACACTGAGACACTGAGACACTGAGACACTGAAACACTGAGACACTGAGACACTGAAACACTGAGACACTGAGACACTGATACACTGAGACACTGAGACACTGAGACACTGAAACACTGAGACACTGAAACACTGAGACACTGAGACACTGAGACACTGAAACACTGAGACACTGAGACACTGATACACTGAGACACTGAGACACTGAGACACTGAGACACTGAGACACTGATGACACTGAGACACTGAGACACTGAGACACTGAGACACTGAGACACTGAGACACTGAAACACTGAAACACTGAGACACTGAGACACTGAGACACTGAGACACTGAGACACTGAAACACTGAGACACTGAGACACTGAGACACTGAGACACTGAAACACTGAGACACTGAGACAATGAAACACTGAGACACTGAAACACTGATACACTGAAACACTGATACACTGAGACACTGAGACACTGAAACACTGAGACACTGAAACACTGAAACACTGAGACACTGAGACACTGAAACACCGATACATGAGACACTGAGACACTGAAACACTGAAACACTGAGACACTGAAACACCGATACATGAGACACTGAGACACTGAGACACTGAAACACTGAGACACTGAGACACTGAAACACTGATACACTGAAACACTGAGACACTGAAACACCGATACATGAGACACTGAAACACTGAGACACTGAAACACTGAGACACTGAAACACTGAGACACTGAAACACTGAGACACTGAAACACTGAGACACTGAAACACTGAGACACTGAGACACTGAGACACTGAGACACTGAAACACTGAGACACTGAAACACTGAGACACTGAGACACTGAGACACTGAAACACTGAGACACTGAGACACTGAGACACTGAGACACTGAGACACTGAAACACTGAGACACTGAGACACTGAGACACTGAAACACTGAGACACTGAAACACTGAGACACTGAGACACTGAAACACTGATACACTGAAACACTGATACACTGAGACACTGAGACACTGAAACACTGAGACACTGAGACACTGAAACACTGAGACACTGAAACACTGAGACACTGAGACACTGAAACACTGATACACTGAAACACTGAGACACTGAAACACCGATACATGAGACACTGAGACACTGAAACACAGATACATGAGACACTGAAACACTGAGACACTGAAACACTGAGACACTGAGACACTGAAACACTGATGACACTGAAACACTGAGACACTGAAACACTGAGACACTGAGACACTGAAACACTGAGACACTGAGACACTGAGACACTGAAACACCGATACATGAGACACTGAAACACTGAGACACTGAAACACTGAGACACTGAGACACTGAAACACTGAGACACTGAGACACTGAGACACTGAGACACTGAGACACTGAGACACTGAAACACTGAGACACTGAGACACTGAAACACTGAAACACTGAAACACCGATACATGAGACACTGAAACACTGAGACACTGAAACACTGAGACACTGAGACACTGAAACACTGATGACACTGAAACACTGAGACACTGAAACACTGAGACACTGAGACACTGAAACACTGAGACACTGAGACACTGAGACACTGAGACACTGAGACACTGAAACACTGAGACACTGAGACACTGAGACACTGAGACACTGAGACACTGAAACACTGAGACACTGAGACACTGAGACACTGAGACACTGAAACACTGAGACACTGAGACAATGAAACACTGAGACACTGAAACACTGATACACTGAAACACTGATACACTGAGACACTGAGACACTGAAACACTGAGACACTGAAACACTGAAACACTGAGACACTGAGACACTGAAACACCGATACATGAGACACTGAGACACTGAAACACTGAAACACTGAGACACTGAAACACCGATACATGAGACACTGAGACACTGAGACACTGAAACACTGAGACACTGAGACACTGAAACACTGATACACTGAAACACTGAGACACTGAAACACCGATACATGAGACACTGAAACACTGAGACACTGAAACACTGAGACACTGAAACACTGAGACACTGAAACACTGAGACACTGAAACACTGAGACACTGAAACACTGAGACACTGAGACACTGAGACACTGAGACACTGAAACACTGAGACACTGAAACACTGAGACACTGAGACACTGAAACACTGATACACTGAAACACTGATACACTGAGACACTGAGACACTGAAACACTGAGACACTGAGACACTGAAACACTGAGACACTGAAACACTGAGACACTGAGACACTGAAACACTGATACACTGAAACACTGAGACACTGAAACACCGATACATGAGACACTGAGACACTGAAACACAGATACATGAGACACTGAAACACTGAGACACTGAAACACTGAGACACTGAGACACTGAAACACTGATGACACTGAAACACTGAGACACTGAAACACTGAGACACTGAGACACTGAAACACTGAGACACTGAGACACTGAGACACTGAAACACCGATACATGAGACACTGAAACACTGAGACACTGAAACACTGAGACACTGAGACACTGAAACACTGAGACACTGAGACACTGAGACACTGAGACACTGAGACACTGAAACACTGAGAAACTGAGACACTGAAACACTGAAACACCGATACATGAGACACTGAAACACTGAGACACTGAAACACTGAGACACTGAGACACTGAAACACTGATGACACTGAAACACTGAGACACTGAAACACTGAGACACTGAGACACTGAAACACTGAGACACTGAAACACTGAGACACTGAAACACCGAAACATGAGACACTGAAACACTGAGACACTGAAACACTGAGACACTGAAACACTGAGACACTGAAACACTGAAACACTGAAACACTGAAACACTGAGACACTGAGACACTGAAACACTGAGACACTGAAACACCGATACATGAGACACTGAAACACTGAGACACTGAAACACTGAGACACTGAAACACTGAGACACTGAAACACTGAGACACTGAAACACTGATGACACTGAAACACTGAGACACTGAAACACTGATGACACTGAGACACTGAAACACTGAGACACTGAAACACTGATGACACTGAAACACTGAGACACTGAGACACTGAAACACTGATGACACTGAAACACTGAGACACTGAAACACTGAAACACTGATGACACTGAAACACTGAGACACTGAAACACTGATGACACTGAGACACTGAAACACTGAGACACTGAGACACTGATGACACTGAAACACTGAGACACTGAAACACTGAGACACTGAAACACTGAGACACTGAGACACTGAAACACTGAGACACTGAAACACTGAAACACTGAGACACTGAGACACTGAAACACTGAGACACTGAGACACTGAGACACTGAAACACTGAGACACTGAGACACTGAAACACTGAGACACTGAAACACTGAGACACTGAGACACTGAAACACTGAGACACTGAAACACTGAGACACTGAAACACCGAAACATGAGACACTGAAACACTGATACACTGAAACACTGAGACACTGAGACACTGAGACACTGAAACACCGAAACATGAGACACTGAAACACTGAGACACTGAAACACTGATACATGAGACACTGAAACACTGAGACACTGAAACACTGAGACACTGAAACACCGAAACATGAGACACTGAAACACTGAGACACTGAAACACTGAGACACTGAGACACTGAGACACTGAAACACCGAAACATGAGACACTGAAACACTGAGACACTGAAACACTGAGACACTGAGACACTGAGACACTGAAACACCGAAACATGAGACACTGAAACACTGAAACACTGAAACACTGAGACACTGAAACACCGATACATGAGACACTGAGACACTGAGACACTGAGACACTGAAACACTGAGACACTGATACACTGAGACACTGAAACACCGAAACACTGAGACACTGAGACACTGAGACACTGAAACACTGAGACACTGATACACTGAGACACTGAAACACCGAAACACTGAGACACTGAGACACTGAGACACTGAAACACTGAGACACTGAGACACTGAAACACTGATACACTGAAACACTGAGACACTGAAACACCGAAACACTGAGACACTGAAACACCGAAACATGAGACACTGAAACACTGAGACACTGAAACACTGAGACACTGAAACACCGATACATGAGACACTGAAACACTGAGACACTGAAACACCGAAACATGAGACACTGAAACACTGAGACACTGAAACACTGAGACACTGAAACACCGATACATGAGACACTGAAACACTGAGACACTGAAACACTGAGACACTGAAACACTGAGAAACTGAGACACTGAAACACTGAAACACCGATACATGAGACACTGAAACACTGAGACACTGAAACACCGAAACATGAGACACTGAAACACTGAGACACTGAAACACTGAGACACTGAAACACCGATACATGAGACACTGAAACACTGAGACACTGAAACACTGAGACACTGAAACACTGAGACACTGAAACACTGAGACACTGAGACACTGAGACACTGAAACACTGAGACACTGAAACACTGATACACTGAGACACTGAAACACTGAGACACTGAAACACTGAGACACTGAAACACTGAAACACTGAAACACTGAGACACTGAGACACTGAAACACTGAGACACTGAAACACTGAGACACTGAAACACTGAAACACTGAGACACTGAGACACTGAGACACTGAGACACTGAAACACCGAAACATGAGACACTGAAACACTGAGACACTGAACCACTGAAACACCGATACATGAGACACTGAAACACTGAGACACTGAAACACCGAAACATGAGACACTGAAACACTGAGACACTGAAACACTGAGACACTGAAACACCGAAACATGAGACACTGAAACACTGAGACACTGAGACACTGAGACACTGAAACACTGAGACACTGAAACACCGAAACATGAGACACTGAAACACTGAGACACTGAAACACTGAAACACTGAAACACTGAAACACTGAGACACTGAGACACTGAAACACTGAGACACTGAAACACCGATACATGAGACACTGAAACACTGAGACACTGAAACACTGAGACACTGAAACACTGAGACACTGAAACACTGATGACACTGAAACACTGAGACACTGAAACACTGATGACACTGAGACACTGAAACACTGAGACACTGAAACACTGATGACACTGAAACACTGAGACACTGAGACACTGAAACACTGATGACACTGAAACACTGAGACACTGAAACACTGAAACACTGATGACACTGAAACACTGAGACACTGAAACACTGATGACACTGATACACTGAGACACTGAAACACTGAGACACTGAAACACTGAGACACTGAAACACTGAGACACTGAAACACTGAGACACTGAGACACTGATGACACTGAAACACTGAGACACTGAAACACTGAGACACTGAAACACTGAGACACTGAGACACTGAAACACTGAGACACTGAAACACTGAAACACTGAGACACTGAGACACTGAAACACTGAGACACTGAGACACTGAGACACTGAAACACTGAGACACTGAGACACTGAAACACTGAGACACTGAAACACTGAGACACTGAGACACTGAAACACTGAGACACTGAAACACTGAGACACTGAAACACCGAAACATGAGACACTGAAACACTGATACACTGAAACACTGAGACACTGAGACACTGAGACACTGAAACACCGAAACATGAGACACTGAAACACTGAGACACTGAAACACTGATACATGAGACACTGAAACACTGAGACACTGAAACACTGAGACACTGAAACACCGAAACATGAGACACTGAAACACTGAGACACTGAAACACTGAGACACTGAGACACTGAGACACTGAAACACCGAAACATGAGACACTGAAACACTGAAACACTGAAACACTGAGACACTGAAACACCGATACATGAGACACTGAGACACTGAGACACTGAGACACTGAAACACTGAGACACTGATACACTGAGACACTGAAACACCGAAACACTGAAACACTGAGACACTGAAACACTGAGACACTGAAACACCGAAACATGAGACACTGAAACACTGATACACTGAAACACTGAGACACTGAGACACTGAGACACTGAAACACCGAAACATGAGACACTGAAACACTGAGACACTGAAACACTGATACATGAGACACTGAAACACTGAGACACTGAAACACTGAGACACTGAAACACTGAAACACTGAGACACTGAAACACTGAGACACTGAGACACTGAGACACTGAAACACCGAAACATGAGACACTGAAACACTGAAACACTGAAACACTGAGACACTGAAACACCGATACATGAGACACTGAGACACTGAGACACTGAGACACTGAGACACTGAAACACTGAGACACTGAAACACTGAGACACTGAGACACTGAAACACTGAGACACTGATACACTGAGACACTGAAACACCGAAACACTGAGACACTGAGACACTGAGACACTGAAACACTGAGACACTGAGACACTGAAACACTGATACACTGAAACACTGAGACACTGAAACACCGAAACACTGAGACACTGAAACACCGAAACATGAGACACTGAAACACTGAGACACTGAAACACTGAGACACTGAAACACCGATACATGAGACACTGAAACACTGAGACACTGAAACACCGAAACATGAGACACTGAAACACTGAGACACTGAAACACTGAGACACTGAAACACCGATACATGAGACACTGAAACACTGAGACACTGAAACACTGAGACACTGAAACACTGAGACACTGAAACACTGAGACACTGAGACACTGAGACACTGAAACACTGAGACACTGAAACACTGATACACTGAGACACTGAAACACTGAGACACTGAAACACTGAGACACTGAAACACTGAAACACTGAAACACTGAGACACTGAGACACTGAAACACTGAGACACTGAAACACTGAGACACTGAAACACTGAAACACTGAGACACTGAGACACTGAGACACTGAGACACTGAAACACCGAAACATGAGACACTGAAACACTGAGACACTGAACCACTGAAACACCGATACATGAGACACTGAAACACTGAGACACTGAAACACCGAAACATGAGACACTGAAACACTGAGACACTGAAACACTGAGACACTGAAACACCGAAACATGAGACACTGAAACACTGAGACACTGAGACACTGAGACACTGAAACACTGAGACACTGAAACACTGAGACACTGAGACACTGAGACACTGAAACAGCGAAACATGAAACACTGAAACACTGAAACACTGAGACACTGAAACACTGAGACACTGAAACACCGATACATGAGACACTGAGACACTGAGACACTGAAACACTGAGACACTGAAACACTGAAACACTGAGACACTGAAACACTGAGACACTGAGACACTGAGACACTGAGACACTGAAACACTGAGACACTGAGACACTGAAACACTGAGACACTGAAACACTGAGACACTGAGACACTGAGACACTGAGACACTGAAACACTGAGACACTGAGACACTGAAACACGGAGACACTGAGACACTGAGACACTGAGACACTGAGACACTGAAACACTGAGACACTGAGACACTGAGACACTGAGACACTGAGACACTGAGACACTGAAACACTGAGACACTGAGACACTGAGACACTGAAACACCGAGACACTGAGACACTGAGACACTGAGACACTGAAACACTGAGACACTGAGACACTGAAACACGGAGACACTGAGACACTGAGACACTGAGACACTGAAACACCGAGACACTGAGACACTGAGACACTGAAACACTGAGACACTGAAACACTGAGACACTGAGACACTGAAACACGGAGACACTGAGACACTGAGACACTGAGACACTGAAACACCGAGACACTGACACACTGAGACACTGAGACACTGAGACACTGAAACACCGAGACACTGAGACACTGAGACACTGAGACACTGAGACACTGAAACACGGAGACACTGAGACACTGAGACACTGAGACACTGAAACACCGAGACACTGAGACACTGAAACACCGAGACACTGAGACACTGAGACACTGAGACACTGAAACACCGAGACACTGAGACACTGAGACACTGAGACACTGAAACACTGAGACACTGAGACACTGAGACACTGAAACACTGAGACACTGAGACACTAATGACCTACGGACGCCAGATCCAATCAGAAGAACTCGCTAACACCTCTGAACGCTCTTACACTGAACATCAGTCTCTTCATAGTAAACAGAGTCTTGAGTAATTCAGTCAGTGTGTGTGTGTGTGTGTGTGTGTGTGTGTGTGTGTGTGTATGAGTGTGTGTGTGTGTGTGTGTGTGTGCGTGCACGCTAAAAACGGTTCCTCTCAGCGTGCCTTTTATACACACAGTGCAGACAGTACGTCGGGCAGAGCGACCAGATTAGACCGGGTGTCACTGAGAGTTTAGCTCACACAGAATCTTCCCTTTACAATGACAGGAAAAAATGCTTTAAAGGGTGTTTCATACCTCAAAAAAACATTCTTCTCAAACCAGCGACATCTTAATTTCACCATAAACAAAAGGTAAATTATCCATAATATAAAAGTAGAACTTCCACTTAAGATATAGCTACAACATTTTGTTAGTCAATGTTCAATTTAGTTTACAAACTAGAGTAGTCAATACGTCATGCGTCAGATCAAGATTCGAAATTCCGAAATAAAGATGACCTAACATTATGTCAATCATGCTTACACATTGTTCGTCCATCATAAAAAAATTTGGATCAGGTTCTGCGTTCTTTGCATCCGTAACAAGCATTTGAATGGTGTTTTGACAATTCAGAGCCACCGAATGACGGATACGAAAAAACGCATACGAAGATTTCGGACTCAGTGTGCAAGGACCTTTACTCTTTCACCGCAAGTCGATGCGTACGGCCGTCTGCCGGAAGCTAGTTGTTTTAGTTGATAAAGTTATATATATATGGATATTTTTCTTACACAAACCCATCACTTCGCTTCAGAAGGCCTTTATTAACCCCCCAGAGCAGTATGGACTTACTTTTATGATGGATGGATGCACTTTTATGATGGATGGTATGCACTTTTTTGGGCTTCAAAATCTCATCCTCCATTCACTGCATTATAAAGCTTGTAAGCCAGGACATTTTTTAATATAACTCAGATTGTGTTCCTCTGAAAGAAGAATGTCATATACACCTAGGATGACTTCAGGGTGATTAAATCATGGGCTGATTCTCATTTTTGGGTGAACTATCCCTTTAAATTCAATGAAAACAAATGCGTTAAGTCAACATTCATTTTTAAATCATCCAGCAAAAATTAAGTGTGTGAACGTAAGCCATGTTGTAAAACACCACTAAGGTGTCAAACTGAAAAAACAACATGGTTCTGTGCAGTGAGGTTTCACAGCTGGACTCAGGAATGCTGAACAGAGAGCATCATGGGAATGATATCTCTATCTACACATTGCTGTGGTAAAAGCCTGGTACAACTCTGAGACACAGATAGTGTCACAACAACACTCAGCCGCTGATGAAAGTCTTCTTTTTCATCATTGACTTTCTGATCCTACTGTAATTTTCCCGGTAACACTTTACAATAAGGTTCATTAGTTAACATTAGTTAACTAACATTAACTAACAATGACCAATACATTTGTTACAGTATTTTTTAATGTTAGTTAATAAAAATACAGCTGTTCATTGTTTGTTCATGTTAGTTCACAATGCATTACTAATGTTAACAAATACAACCTTTGATTTTAATAACGTATTAGTAAATGTTGAAATTAATATTAACTAAGATTAATAAATGCTGTAACCGTATTGGTAACACTTTAGAATACTGTATCTTACTTACTGCATAACTAATAAGGAATTATTGAGGAACTAATAGATAATTATTTATTAACACTTAAGTCACTACTGTTAACTACTAAGGAAGATGTGTTAACTAATTAGTATGTAATAGAATTGTATGATTGTGTTAAGTTTCAGTTAGTTAATCAATAACTAATGAATTATGTCATAACTCTTGAAGAACTATTATTAATTATCTATTAATTAATGTGCAAGAAAAATAACTAAGAAGTAACTACTAATGAACAGTCATACACAGTGGTTACTACAATAAACCGTTTTATTTTAGCAGTGGAGTTGTGGATGAAGTACACAAATCAAGTACTTGAGTAAAAGTACAGATAACCCAATAAAATATTACTCCAGTAAAATGATAAACTATTGGCCTATTCATTTTCAAAATTACCTTAGTAAAAGTACAAAGGTAATTACTTGAAAAGTAAAAAGCACTGATCAATGTTTTTTATTTTATTTTCTAGCCAGTTTTAGTCATTCTTCAGCACTAATAAGAAAGATAAGTGCAGACATTTACTAGGCTATATATTGATCTGCAAATAAGCAAACTTTTTATTTAATTAGCAAAATGTATCATAATGTATGATAACTTATCTATTTTACAAAGGTTTAGATAATACCGTTAATAATGTGTTTTTTACAGTAAGTTTGATTTGAGTCAGAAGTATGTGGTAATTCTGTATTAATTACTAATGAGTTCCCTATATTCTCACTTTAGAATACTGTTCCAGGTTCCAAGTAATTCCTGAAGAATTATCTAATAATTATTTGTTAATTACCAATTAATTTCCTTATATGTTCACTTTAGAATACTGTTTCAGGTTATAAGTAGCCTAATTCCTGGATAATAATTTGATAATTCTTTATTAATTACTAATGAGTTCCCTATATTCTCACTTTAGAATACTGTTCCAGGTTTTAAGTAATTCCTGAAGAATTATCTAATAATTATTTGTTAATTACCAATTAATGTCCTTATATGTTCACTTTAGAATACTGTTTCAGGTTATAAGTAGCCTAATTCCTGGATAATAATTTGATAATTATTTATTAATTACTAATGAGTTCCCTATATTCTCACTTTAGAATACTGTTCCAGGTTCTAAGTAATTCCTGCAGAATTATTTGATAATTATTTATGAATTACTAATAAGTTCCCTATATTTTCAGTTTCCCTCAGTCATTGCCTCAAACATGAATTTACTCAATGGCATTCTATGCTGAGGAAAACAGACACACACACAGTACTGTATATAAAATATAAAAACTAATCTGAGGTTAGTTTTGTATGACTGTTCATTAGTAGTTACTTCTTAGTTATTTTTCTTGAACCTTAATTAGTAGATAATTAGTAGTAGTTCTTCAAGAGTTATGACAGAATTCATTATTTATTGATTAACTAACTGTTACTTAACACAATCATAAAAATATATTACATACTGATTAGTTAACACATCTTCCTTAGTAGTTAACAGTAGTGAAGAAGTAGTTAATGAATAATTACCTATTAGTTCTTCAATAATTACTTATTAGTTATGCAGTAAGTAAGATACAGTATTCTAAAGTGTTACCGAAGTATTGTTCATTCTTAGTTCATGTTAACTACGGTAATAATGTTTACGAATGAACCTTATTGTAAAGTGTTACCACACAAAGATAAATGCAAATGCAAAAAAGAAAAACTAAAAAGAGACGAAAAAAAGGAGCGAAGAGAAAAACAGGAAAGGGCGGCCCGTGTCTCCAGGACACTGAAATCCAGACAGAAACTTCAAACCCTTCAACCGCTGCGTTCAAAGACCACCCTCTTTCTTCTCTGCTCTCTCTTTTCCATTCCGGACTGGGAAAGAGGGACCAGACCCCCCCCCGTCCTGAAACGAAGGCCAAACACAACCATCATATAATATCCCTTTAAAAGGGGGAGCGAGTAATGAAGTCCAGCTTTAACAATCCGCCTGAGAAAAGTCTCTCTCCACTCCTTCTGTTGCTCTTTAAACATCTATTTTTGGATTTATCAAGCTCTCAAAATACTTTTTACATCAGAATTTTTTTTTTATACTGTTCTTTGCTGTATGTCCAGGGAATAAAACTCATAATCGCTGGTTCTGAAAAGCAACAAAAGAGCACTTATTACAGAAACGATATGCTTAAAGAACATACTTGTAATGTAATGTTTCCAGACCCTTAATTGCATGGTAATTTAAATTAAATGAAAATGTTTTATAGCTTAATGTATTGTAAATTAACTTTTGAGTGTTTTTTTGATTCACTTAAGTACATATATGCAATTTTATTACTTATACAGTTGAAATATGGTTAAGTGTACCGCCGAATGTACTGACAAGCATTTATGGTAAACTTAAATATATGTAATAATTTCTATAGAAACTTGAGTTACATTTCATTTTAAGATGTTCCTGAGTACTGATTAATATTAATTAACAACATATACATATAGGGTTAGGATTTGGTTAAGGCTGTCTTGCTTCTAATTATGCATAATTTACTGTTATTACTAAGTGCATGTAACTTATGCAACAAGGAATCTGTCAAATGAAGTGTTACCGAAACTTGTAATATATTTGTAAATACAGATTTGCAATTTAGTAAATTTATTTACTTTAAATGTAATATCGAATAACATTTTACAGTTAAAATTATAATCATGTATGCATTATTCAACACATCCAAATAAGTGTATGTCTTTAAAGCATGATGCATTTGCAAAAATTGACTTTTGCTCAAAATCAAATTGTGAATATGGCTAAATATCAATATATATAATATATAGTTTCTATAAAATGGACCTTTAGAGGAATATTGACCACGCTAATGCTTGAGTTCAAGCCCATCCTTCACAGTCATACCGGATCAATACCACTTTCGGCTGTACTGGACATTACTTGGACAACCACAATTCAACAGCGACACAAATAGAGCAAGATGTATGTAATCACAGATCAGCAGAGAGAGAGACACCAGCGTCAGAAGTGAAGGGAGATCGCTCATTGCTACAGAAAACAAACAGATTTTTACATTTTCAACAATAACCTCATTTAAAAGTCCCTCCATGATGCTAGGGTGATTTTGCCGTTGCTAAAAGCGCTCTGAGTTATTTAGTATGTTGCTGTATGGTTACTCGGGTGTTTCTGGCACAAGTCTGTTGAGTCTCTAGATAAGGCTTAGGTTCCTCCTTTAATGCATATCAATACGATTTTTTCTCATTCTATCATCTTGACTTAGTAAGCACCCCTAAGAATAACTGAATAGTAGCACAAACTGCCTGTGATATTGTTATAGTTCAAGCAATTAATTGGCTTGATGTTAAAATTCATAATTTATGCAACTAAAGCTCATTGGAAAAAATGTACTTCATGACATTTCTGCAAAATGATATTACATTTCTTCGTGTACGGAAGCTTGTTTCCGCCACAGAATAAAACATTTTAAAAGATAATTCTGACTATTTATCTCACAATTGTGAGTTTACGTCTCGGAATTGCGTGATATAAACTCACAATTGCGAGAAAAGAAGTCAGAATTGTGAAATGTGACTTTATAACACGCAATTGCGACATAATGGCCCGGTTTCACAGACAGGGCTTAGACTAAGCCAGGATTAGACCATAGATCAATTAGGACATTTAAGTAATTTTTATAAACATGCTTAGAAAAAAACATTACCGATGTGCATCTTAAAACTAAAAAGGCACTGATATATTTTTAAGATCAGTCAGTGCAAGTTTATTTCAGTGGAAACAGCTCAGACTTACATTTTAGTCTAGGACTAGTCTTAAGCCCTGTCTGTGAAACCAGGGGTATATCTCGCAATTCTGACTTTATTTCTCAGAACTGCAAAATATAAAGTCAGAATTGCGTGATATAAACTCGCAATTGCATATTGAATTGCATTGATATAAACTCACAAAAAGTCGCAATTACCTTTTTTATTTTTTATTCTGTGGCGGAAACAAGCTTCCAAACTTCACAACATGTGACATGTCTAGCGAGTGACGCTAATATCGTGTTGAGTTGTATACTAAACAGATGAACGTGAATCTGGCAACGTTTTATTACGAGGGTGGTTTTGAGTATTGTGGCAGATCAGAAATGAAATGTCCGGTGAGTGTCGCTAAAAGGTTAGCCTACTGCTCTCTCGCGTTTGAAAATAACATACTACATTAAATCCGAGCGATAGTGTTAACAAAAGCAAACGTGAGATAAAAACACATTTGCTAAGGCAGCCATGCTTAGTCTTTGAGCTCTTTAATCATGACTCGTGTTTCCCGTACCCAAGTGCTTCACATCATAATAGCAATGCTGTCTCAGGTGAGCGACAGAGCAAGTTTACTCCATCAGAAAAGCCAAACATATGGAGCTGGTTATGTGATGCAAACATTAAAAAGAAGTAGTTTACAACTCATGCACTATGATAAAAGTGTTTTGAGGTCATATACCATAGTATTGTGGAAGGAACTGCATTCAAATAAGTCTTCTGCCCCTGTAATCATTATTTGCATGAAAATAAACGTGTAGTAACATGGATAGGAAAGTGTTTGGAGCTTTGCTAAATATATGGCTAAATATGAATATATGGCTAAACTCATCTAGTTTGGTTCCACCCTAAGCCCAACCCCTTCATTTCACCTTCTCCACCCTCTGTAGTCAACCACAAACTCCACCATCCTCCTTCAAAACATCCCAGGAATCCCTGAGATGTGTTTTCCCTATGACCAGAACAAAGGCTTTTAAACCCTATTCCCAGCATCTCCACTGGTATCAATCAAATGCAACCCAAATGAATCAAACGGAAGGCTGGGTGAGAGTCAGCCCTCAATAAAAGCTAGCACACACATAATGCATAGACTACACTGAGCATGATATATCACGCCTCTGAGACCTGTGGCTGACATTACAGGGTTCAGGACTGTCGTAATGTTACTGCTTCTGCCTGACTAGTCCCTTTTAACCGTCATGTTGGCGTTCACTCCCTCGCTTTACAGGAATCTGCCCCGTCACACAGTAAACCTGCACTCAGTCTGGAGAACAGCCAGAAACCCCTCGATGTGAAGCCATAAAACGAAAGCCCACCCCTTCATCCAATGTAAGGTCTATATATCCGTCCCTACCAAAGAGATGACGAGATGGTGGTTGGCATTTAATGTTCACCAATATTATTGATCTGTCTGCATTGACACTGAACTGAACTGGACGATGACATCACTGTTTTCTCTAGAGCGGCTATATATATATAAATTAACTAAATTAATAACTTTTTTAACAACAAAAATAAACCAATGACATCACTGTTTTCTCCACAGCTGCTGTATAAATAAATGAACTAAATTTACAACAGAAATTAACCATCGTTGAACTGACTTAAGCTGGACTATGACGCTATTTTCTTCTTTATTGCATTATTTTCCTGTTATCTCTGTAAATCTGCCTTGAAACAATCTGTATTGTAAAAAGCGCTTTATAAATAAAGGTGACTTTACTAATGAACATATGAGCCCGTTAATGGGACTTTCAAGAAATGTACAATCAAATAACAAAAGTCCAATTATTCCGGGATCTACCATTTTAAGTCAACATGAAATCAAAATAGACAATTCTTGTTTTTATTTTTACTCTAAATGATTTATCGGTGCACATCATTATTGTGTTCAATTCATGTTCCTGGTAATCTTGAATCAGAATAACTTCCTCTTGCAGCATCTCTTCTCTTCTCTTCCCTACATTTGTTCTCGTCCCAGAAGCCGTTTCACTCGGATATACGACACAATAGAGAAGAAAAGACGAGCTTAGAACTTATCACACAGCAACATGAACTCATTATTTATCATTTGAACTTAGTTACATTTTCACCTGTTTGCATAGACTCTAAAACTTACGTTATTAATGTAATGGCAGCATCTAAAAGGTTAACGTTTTATTAATTACTTTATTTCATTTTATTATTATGAATTAAATATAATATAAAGATGTGCAAATCCTCTTATTCATAGAAATAATATATTTTATTGTATTTAATCACAGAGATTAATTAAATATGGTCAATGTCATGCATAACGCATTTACATTTTGCATTTCTGTGTGATTTCTGGTGCTCGTTTTAAAGGAATACATCACTTTACTGTAGTGTTAAAACAAAATAAAAATCTGTCATAATTTAATCATTTCATTATTAAAACATCTATATCAGTATCTACATTATAGTATATTGTAAATACAAAGTTCTGCCATGAAACTAGAGCATGCTCTAGACAGAGAAACTAGATGGTGCATGCTGACAGGTCCTTACCTCAATCTGATGCAATCACATCATTCTCTATTGCAGGGGTTCTCAACCTTTTGCCTACTGCGACCCACTTTTTTTTGTATTTTTTGTATAATTCAGTAACGAAATGCCTCTTAGATCTATAGGCTACTACTCCGTAGGCCTATAAGTTTATTATAATTAATTTCACAAAAACACAGAAACATTTTCAATAGACAGACTATGAGGCAAACTGATTTTTTTTAACTCACGTTAATGTGACACAAGGTTATTATAGTTTTGCATTTTTAAATTAGTTTTTATTATAATATCATTTTCAAATTTCCTATAAATTTCAGTTTAGTTTTAGTTAGTTTCATTAATGGTTTTGTTAGTTTTAGTTTAGTTTTTATTTTGTGAACACATTTCTATTTAGTTTTTATATATTTACTTTCAGTTTTAGTAATTATAGTTTAGCAGAGTTAACAGAACACTTCCAGTTAAAGACATTTAATTTCAGCAAAGTTTAATGTTTGCAGTTTACATTTAACTCTTGTGAAAACCTCTTAATAATAAAAATAAAATAATTGTTTGAGGATGAACAAAGAACCAAACAAATGCAACTAAAAAGTAAAAATTATATAATAATATTAAAAATGAAATCTTGTTAAACGTGGTGTATAAGAAAAAGAAATGCGTATGATTATTATGATTATTCTTTAAGTTTATTTCTATGATTAATCCTTTCAAACATTATTCTTGTATTGATCCATTTATGCTTTTTGTTTAAAATCATATACTCATAGTTATACACATATTCAAATGTTCTCTTAAGACCAGACATTTAGTATACTTCTACTCTGACAAATATACGTCTATTTCTGGGTTATAGACATGCTATTTGTTTTTTCCGTTTTCTGCTCAGTGTGGTATCTTGTCTAATATGTGTGGTATAGGCCTATCTTGTTTCGGCTAGTTTCACATGGGATGGTTATCTTATCCCTGGAATTAAGGTAGCCTACAGCTGTATTTGCATGAGGTGGAAATACTTATTTGGGCCTTTCGTCTTAGGGCTGGTTCACACAGGAAGCGGTTTTGCTTTGAAAAACGGAAAAAAGACGCGGACACAGTCGGGAAAAAGTGCAAGGTCTCGATACGCGTCTTTTAAAAGTTGAACTTATTTTAACTTGAGTGCTGCGTTTTTAGAGCGTCGTGTCATGCACGTGATGCTGCAGAAGACGCGAGACTCGAGCGCAACGGTCATAGAGCTGGTAAGTCCCGCCCATCCGTAAAACCCCGCTGGACCTCTAGGTTGAAAAACCGTCAATGCAAGTGAATGGGAGAAAATAATTATTTTCTGGTCCCGTTTGAATTTTGCCATGAATGTGAACATATGTTGTCTGTGAATTTTTTATATAACTTTTCATGTTACAAGTTTGACAGTATATGGTATGATTCTTCGGCTAGCAGTTGTGGAAAAGACATAACGAGAAAGACTACATGTCGCCTATGTGACGTCACCCCATAAAGTTGACTTACCCGTGGTTTTCGCCAACATCAACGATTTTGTCCTCTCCCTGAAAGAAGGAGGTGAAGTGCACCAAATACAGCCATGTTTAGCGGGATCCGTGAGCTAGTGTCCGTGTGCTAGTGGTGTTGACCAGGGCTTGACATTAACACCCGCCAACCCGCCAAATGCGGGTGGATTTTGCTCGTGGCGGGTAACACAGTCACTCCAACTAGCCACTTTGGCGGGTTGAATAATTGTAGTCTTTTCAAAAGGCATCTGAAATAAGTGTGACACTACGACACTACAACTCCAATAGGGCTGTCAACGAATATTATAAATTCGAATATATATTCGAATAGTTTTAAAAAACAGAATTTCGAAGGTGAAAATTAATATTCGAATGTGGAAAAACGCCCGCGGTAGCAGAGGCACGGCTGTCTGCTTTGCGAGTGGGCGCGCTACCTGAGGGGTCAATTTATTTAACGTTAAACAGAAACATTACTGAAGTGTAGGCTACTGTAGCCTACTGACTGAATAGATATCGCATGAATAAGGTAGGTTAGATACAGCAGTTTCATGCACTGCAGGCTTCCACTGGTTTGATTATTTACCGTTTCATGTCAAGGAAAAGTTCCATGTTTACCACAGCACAGCTCGCTCGGAGCGTTCAATGTCGGTTCTATAGTACTGTAAAACTTCAATTAATGTTAATAATATTTGTTTCAATCACTGAATAAGCCTGCTATATAAGAGTCGCGACCTTAAATTGCTTGCACAAAACTTTTGATCAGCACTCAACATTTGCTTATTGTTGTTGTTCATTTAAACTGTTATGAGGCGAGTGACGCCTCATTCGCGCCGCAAGACCTCCAGACGCGCGTAAACGCGTCTTTACACTCGCGCCAGACGCTCTATTCGCGTTTGGTGCTGAGGGTGAGGGCGAGAGAGAGAAAGAGTGCCTGCGAGTGAGCGAGCGAGAGTGAGGTCTGCGATCTTGGCCATTAGTTGATTTACTTGTTTTTCTGTAGGTAATACGTTGTCAAATATGTTTAAACTTAAATAAACTACCTATACAAGTAGTTATGTCTCTTTGTATTAATGTGTCCTGTTATTGACGTAATGCGCTATGACAAAATGTGCAACCAGATGTTCGAATAGTTCAAATATAAGCTATGTGTTTTTTTTTAGAGGGAATATTCGAAGGTCATTTTTGAGCAATTTTGACAGCCCTAATGAGTATTGATCGCTAGTGACCGACAACAAAGAATCGAAGAGACAGCTAGCTGCCCTGCTGGAGTTATGTCGTATGCCGGTGGAGCAATGTGGCGACATATAATACATAATACATGGTTTTATTTTAAAAAAAGGAGCTTTACACACAACCTTATCAGAGCTAATGATAATGACCTGTATTGTTATATATTTATGTAGTCTTGATTTGGGTGTGTACAGTGGTTTTACATTTAAAAGGGTTGTAAATCTAGTTCAAGTAAATTTTAGCACGCCATAGTCAACTTTTATCAGGTTATTTCACAACAACAAAAATGTGGCTAGTAAAAATGCTGTGTGGCTAGTAACTTTGGAAAACCACTAGCCACATTGGCTAGTGAGCAAAAAAGTTAATGTCAAGCCCTGGTGTTGACGTTTCAAACGCGTCGAAAGCAGCGAAGAGTTGTAGTCCACAAAGTGCTCTCACACAAAGTCTAACCGTATCAAACTTCTACCCGCTAAATTGTAGCATTCTTTACACGAAAAATTATATAAAAAAATTCACAGACAACATATGTTCACATTCATGGCAAAATTCAAACGGGACCAGACAATAAATATTTTCTCCCATTCACTTGCATTGAAGATTTTTCAACCTAGAGGTCCAGCGGGGTTAGCGGAAGGGGCGGGACTTACCAGCTCTATAGCCACATTGAAAAATAAAGTAAGGCAGTGGAATGGAAAAAAGTGATTTTCCGGTAGGCTTATTTAGGAGAGCTTATTAATTACGAAAACGATTATTTATTTCTGCTAATTATTATTTTGTTTCAGTTAGTTTTTCAGTGACTGTTGTTAGTTTCGTTTAGTTTTAGTTTTTCATTAATGTTGAAATTTCTATTTTATTTCAGTTTACGAAAATGTTTTTTGACCATTAGTTTTAGTCTTAGTTTCAGTTTTCATTTACAAAAATAACCTTGATGTGACACTTGAGACTGCCGCTCTGAAATAATCATATCCAGACGCGGTGGAATTTGGGAAATTGCGAAATTTTTCTCACACCACCACTATGTTTGCCAGTCATTGCGGCCGCACCATCCGTGCAAATGCCTACGCAATTATTCCAAACCAGGCCATTCTTTGTGAAATAACCATCAAGGCAATTGAAACACTCATCTGCTGTCGTCCGTGTCGAGAGCTCATTACACATCAGTAGATCCTCATGAGTTGCACCTTCCCAGTTGTAGCGTACAAATGCAAGCAATAATGCCATCTTTGAAATATCTGTTGATTCGTCGATTTGAATGGCAAACAAGGGGCTTGCTCGCACTCGATCCAAAAGTTGCGTTTCAATATCATCGCTCATGTCTATAATCCGTCTGGAGACAGTGTCGTTGGAGAGTGGGATTTCTTTTATTTTGCTAGCAACACTTTCCCCTAGTACTTCGCGGCACATGTCAACTGCACATGGGATAACTAGCTCTTCACCAATATTAAACGATTTCTTATCACGGGCGATATGGCTAGCTGCCAGATAACTTGCCTTCAGGGTGCTTTTTGAAGCTATTGTGAGCGACACAATACTACTTTGCTGTCTTTTAAGTAGGTCTCGCTTTCATACAAAGTAATCCACAGGTTTACCCACACATGTTGGATGTTTAGTCTGTAGGTGACGTTCAAGTTTGGATGGCTTCATGGACTCATTTTCCAAGACCTCACCACACTTGCCACACTGAGGTTTTTCATCCGACGAAGTAAATCCATATTTAATATAGTCCGGGTTGTACTTGCGTTGTTTACATTTTGCTGCCTTTGAAGTTGAAGGAGTTTCCGAATCTTCTGCTTTTTTTCTTTTAAAAAACAAATGCATTTTGTCAAGCTAACAGGCCGTGGCTGCGTATAATTTAATAATAAGTCTGGCATAGCAGGTAGCTGTGTGTAACATTATGTAAATAGAGTAGGACCTTGTCCAATAAGAGCCTTTCGCGGCAATAATAAATTATTTTGATAGTTAAAATAAGGATAGTTGAAATACAGCATTAGAAGCCACGGCAATAATGAAGTATGACATTCGAAAATCAGATTCGTTGGAGGACTGGCTATGTTTACATGCACAACTTTTGTTTGAATCTGTGCGCGTTTATGATTAGGTGTTAAGGCTTTTTAGTCCGATTGAGCCACTAATGCGTTTACTAACGGATTATTTTGTTGCACGCAGTCTATTGCAATGAGCCTATTATGAAGCCCACTTATTGGCTGTGCTAGTGAACACTGAAGTCTTGCGACCCCCTATAGAATTATCAACGACCCACCGGTTGAGAAACCCTGCTCTATAGGGCACAGCTGATTGGTTCCTGCTGTATCAGTAGCCAATGAGCTCGCAGCTCAACCGTCAGATACTGGTCAGCCTTTGCTGTATTAGTTGCAGAGTGCTTTCAGAAACCCTCCACCTTCCCCAGCTCCACCTGTATAGATCTGCTGTGGGTAATTCATGTACCCTATACTATACAGCAGCCTTACATACAGAGTCTAACATGCTCACAGCAGCGTATCGTGTATTTATTGGCAGTAGCAGATCCTGTACTTGTTCTGCAACAGTGATAACCAACAATAGCAGCGGATCTGTTCCACTTCCACCAAGACCAAACATATCAATATTGTCATATCCATTACCATGTCAAATACTCCAAGAGTTGGAGTTATTTTCACTGCACATCAAGCTGCCTATTATATATTTTTATATTGTTCTATAACACTCAGGAGCAAATTCACTGAATATTTGTTCCACTTTTATGTACTGTATCTCTTTCGTAGTGGATCCCCTTCAGGCTTGAACTGATCTGATTAATCTTCCACCTGGTGTAACTGTGGCTGACAGTCATCCGTATGATTTAAGATGTAGGAAAATGACACAATCACATGCTCATCTATCACTTTTATTATTGGACCTGACTGATTCATTCACTGTAATGAAGTGAATCAGAGGACAAGAGCGCTGCACAAGGGTTAACCAGCTCAACGGCAGGCCAACATGTTACAGCGCTAATGTAAATCGGGTTGATTAAGAGAACATGGAGAGTAAGATCCAAATGCAATAGGCCGCTGTATGTGAGCTGTATCGTTCAGTTTCGTTCCACCAAGTGGGGCACTAAATTTTCTTTTGCTCAATATGTTCAACGTTAATAAAAGGTTTCCAAGCAAAAAGTTCTCCACGCATTTTCCTGCAGTTAATGAGAAAAGTGTATTTATTGGCGCACTATATTGATTGCGTATTGAGACGTCTAAAACGGTTGAGTTCGATTTTCAACCAATCAGCATCGAGAATGTAAGTAGGTCACAGCCGAAATCAAGCCAATATCACTACGCACATGTAAACAGAGGAGGACGTAAGCAGCGCATCTTCATCTGATAGCGGCGATCAAGCTCGATTAACACCCGTAAAGTGTATTCTTCATGTCGGAAAAGATGGTGGGAAAGGTCCGCAGCCCTTTACTGAAGTCCGATGGGAAAAAATCAAGCAATGTGCGTAGGAATGGCTCAAAACGTCGGACACTACGGAGCTAACGTTAGCTGTTGCTAATAAACATGTTGCCCTCCTGGACAAACTGGTCTCTGATGTCCCAACAACTACGGGTTTCACCCGACCTGATATCGGCGTTTATAGACAAAAAAAAAAAAACCGCTTGACTTGTGTGTATGTGCGTGATGGGTAGGTTTAAGGGGTCGGGTTAGTGTGTGTGTGTGTGTGTGTGTGTGTGTGTGTGTGTATGTGCGTGATGGGTAGGTTAAAGGCCAATTTATACTTCTGCGTCGAGTGTACGCCGTAGTGTACGTCGTCGTCATGTGTGAGTGTGTGTGTGTGTGAGAGAGAGAGAGAGAGAGAGATGGGTAGGTTTAGGGGTTGGGTTAGTGTGTGTGTGTGTGAGAGAGATGGGTAGGTAAATAAATAAATCAAAATTAAATCTTGTTTACAATAATCATTCCTGTGAATATGTACATGTAGTGCAGTTACTGCTCGTGTATGCAAATTAACAATTCACCATTAAATGTGTTATTTTTAAAAGTGTTTTTCTTTGTATACTTTTGAGTTTAACTTGGAGTGAGATTTTTTGGGGGGGGGGGGTTGCAAAAAAAAAACTTGCATCACAATAAGTGTATTGTGATTGTCAAAACATTTTAGTAACTAAACTGAATTTTGACAACATGTTACAATGTTTATATGGTACAATTTCTGGTAAGCTAAGTTTTTTTTTTTTTTTTTTACAAATTTCTTAAAGAAATTTCACTTTTTTAATTCAATTCTTGTGATTAATGTTGACTCATTTGGATAAATATTAGGTACACAAGAAAAATAGGCTACACACAGACAGCCCTATCAGCTGGCAGTACTATTTAAGGTTAAAAATAACTCAAATTAAATATAATGTGTTTTTTATTATAATAACAACTTTATTTAATGATATAAGTACAAATATAATAAATATATAATATAGTACACATATTTAGCAAAATACTCTCTATATCTCTTTTTCTAGCCAACTAACGTTGCTATATTATGGTCATTAAATGGCTTTTCTGAGAATGGATGTGTGGTGTGAGAGCGTGTGAAAAGTGTCAATTGCGATTTTACCTCAAATATTACCTTTGAATTGGAACAACATAATGAGAAGTAATTGGGATGTTAATGTTACAGTAGACGTTTTCTTGATAATCTTATCATGTTTACTGTCCCTAGATAGCAACTTCAGGTATATCACACATTTCAAACTGTTTTAAAATGTCAAAATTTTATTTTGTACTTCAAGTGGTAATTCGGCATTTTTGGGTTTATATGATAACAGGTTTGAAAGTGCAAAATTCCCTATGTTTTCCCTTTTTTTCAAAATGGGCACATTTAGCATAATTTTTCTCAAAAACTGCAAGATTGTGTGTGGAGAACTTTTTCCTAAGGAATCTCATTTCTGATATTAAATATGTGGAACGAAACCCTATTTCTAGGCCTCTTTTAGGCTACTGACAGCGGCCTATCTCTCTCTCCTCACACACACTCACACACTAACCTGACCCCTAAACCTATCCATCTCTCTCTCTCTTTCTCTCTCACACACACACACACACACACACACACACTAACCTGACCCCTAAACCTACCCATCTCTCTCTCTCTCACACACACTAACCTGACCCCTAAACCTACCCATCTCTCTCTCTCTCTCTCTCTCTCTCTCTCTCTCTCTCTCTCTCTCTCTCTCTCTCTCTCTCTCTCTCTCTCTCTCTCTCTCACACACACACACACACACACACACTAACCTGACCCCTAAACCTACCCATCTCTCTCTCTCTCTCTCTCACACACACACACACACACACACACACACACACACACACACACACACACACACACACACTAACCTGACCCCTAAACCTACCCATCTCTCTCTCACACACACACACACACACACACACACTAACCTGACCCCTAAACCTACCCATCTCTCTCTCTCTCTCTCTCACACACACACACACACACACACACACACACACACACACACACACACACACACACTAACCTGACCCCTAAACCTACCCATCTCTCTCTCACACACACACACACCCTCACACACTAACCTGACCCCTAAACCTACCCATCTCTCTCTCTCTCACACACACACACACACACTACCCCTTAACCTACCCATCACGCACATACACACAAGTCAAGGGTTTTTTTTTTTTTTTGTCTATAAACGCCGATATCAGGTCGGGTGAAACCCGTAGTTGTTGGGACATCAGAGACCAGTTTGTCCAGGAGGGCAACATGTTTATTAGCAACAGCTAACGTTAGCTCCGTAGTGTCCGACGTTTTGAGCCATTCCTACGCACATTGCTTGATTTTTTCCCATCGGACTTCAGTAAAGGGCTGCGGACCTTTCCCACCATCTTTTCCGACATGAAGAATACACTTTACGGGTGTTAATCGAGCTTGATCGCCGCTATCAGATGAAGATGCGCTGCTTACGTCCTCCTCTGTTTACATGTGCGTAGTGATATTGGCTTGATTTCGGCTGTGACCTACTTACATTCTCGATGCTGATTGGTTGAAAATCGAGCTCAACCGTTTTAGACGTCTCAATACGCAATCAATATAGTGCGCCAATAAATACACTTTTCTCATTAACTGCAGGAAAATGCGTGGAGAACTTTTTGCTTGGATACCTTTTATTAACGTTGAACATATTGAGCAAAAGAAAATTTAGTGCCCCACTTGGTGGAACGAAACCCTATTTCTAGGCCTCTTTTAGGCTACTGACAGCGGCCTACAACTAGTGTTGTCAAAAGTACAGACTTCCGTACAAAGTCGGTATTGAAATTTAACATTTTTGACGATACCAGCATTTCTCTCTAGCATTTTGAGTGCTGTTGAACGGATTCTTAAACACCTCTGATTGGCCATTGTGTTCACACGCTCAATATGTCTGTGATAGGCCATTGCGTTCACACGCTCAATATATGTGTTTCTGATTGGCAAATGCGTTCACACAGTCAATATATACACATGCTGATTGGCCATTGTGTTGACACAATAAACATATGTGTCTCTGATTGGCCATTCCGTTCACACGCTCAGCAAATATGTCTCTGATTGGCCATTGCGTTCACACGCTCAATATATGTGTTTCTGATTGGCAAATGCGTTCACATGGTCAATATATACACATGCTGATTGGCCAGTGTGTTGACACAATAAACATATGTGTCTCTGATTGGCCATTGCGTTCACACGCTCAATATATATGTCTCTGATTGGCCATTGTGTTGACACACTAAACATATGTGTTTCTGATTGGCCATTGCGTTCACACGCTCAACATATATGTCTCTGATTGGCCATTGCGTTCACATGCTCAACATATGTCTCTGATTGGCCATTGCGTTCACATGCTCAACATATATGTCTCTGATTGGCCATTGCGTTCACATGCTCAACATATGTGTTTCTGATTGGCCATTGCGTTCACACCCTCAATATGTCTCTGATTGGCCATTGCGTTCACACACTCAACATATCTGTTTCTGATTGGCCATTGCGTTCACATGCTCAACATATGTCTCTGATTGGCCATTGCGTTCACACGCTCAACATATGTGTCTCTGATTGGCCATTGCGTTCAGACGCTCAACATATGTCTCTGATTGGCCATTGCGTTCACATGCTCAACATATATGTCTCTGATTGGCCATTGGGTTCACACACTCAAAATATGTGTTTCTGATTGGCCATTGCGTTCACACACTCAACATATGTGTCTCTGATTGGCCATTCTGTTCACACGCTCAACATATATGTCTCTGATTGGCCATTGGGTTCACACACTCAACATATATGTCTTTGATTGGCCATTGGGTTCACACACTCAAAATATGTTTCTGATTGGCCATTGGGTTCACACGCTCAACATATATGTCTCTGATTGGCCATTCTGTTCACACGCTCAACATATATGTCTCTGATTGGCCATTGGGTTCACACACTCAAAATATGTTTCTGATTGGCCATTGGGTTCACACACTCAAAATATGTGTTTCTGATTGGCCATTGGGTTCACACACTCAAAATATGTGTTTCTGATTGGCCATTGGGTTCACACACTCAAAATATATGTCTCTGATTGGCCATTCCGTACACATGCTCAATACATGTCTCTGATTGGCCATTGTGTTCACTTCACCAATAAGGTTCGAAGTTTATGTTGGTTAAAAAATTGACAGTTAATTTATCCAACTTGAAATGTTTATAAATTAGGTAAAATAGGTCAAAAAATGTTGTAAAACTGTTGTTGACATTAGTTCTTTTTATCTATTGCAATAATTATTGTTAACGTGCAGGCCCTTGTTGTAAAGTACCATTAGCTGTCGAAGTCTCTGTAGAAAAGGAGGGTTATAATAGTTTTGAGGAAATTAATGATTTTATCTAAGGTTTGTATTGGTCTCTTGATTGGTCTCATTTTGGGCAGTAAACAAAACAGAACAAGTAAGGGAGCAGTCAGCTGGTCATTATCACAAAATAATCCAGGCAGGGAGATCAGGACTGGGACATGAATTACACACACATTGATATCTATCTTGTAGCATGACTAAACAGGATACAAGACGTGATTACAAACTAGAACTATAGGGAATATGGTTTCCCTGGGACAACAGAAATAGCTTTATTTATTTATTTAGAGCAATGTTCAACATATTCCAAAAGCTGGAGACACTAAAACAAACAAACTTGACGTTTTGACATAATCTAAAATGTAAATCGTTTACTATATGTATAAATAACTTTACAGACATACAAATGATATGAATCTTTTATTTTTTGGACAGATGGTTCAGTTCTGCATTTCAACCTACAGCTGTAAGACACCAGATGTTCACTGTGCAGCATTAATCCAAAACTTTCCCAAACTAACAACAGGCCATCTAATTATTTCAAAGACCTTAAATTAATTAATGCTCAAGTAAGAAGTACAAGGTGAATTACATAGCTTTTAACAGGAATCATTTGCATCTGCATTTAATGCATTAGACTTATGGCAAACAATATTAAGTGAATTTTTATGCTATAACAGATCGGCTTTCTTTTCACTCAGTTTTTTTTTAAGCATGTATAACAACTGTTTGCTTTCAGCATTTTTATTAAGATTCCTCTATGACAGATTGGCAAGAAAACCCCTTAAAACATGCGAGAGACCAGCTGCACAATACTGCATTGACCACATGCCATTCCAGGTCAATTTCAAGCTAATTTACTGTGTGACCTCCGCTGGCTAACATGAAGACTGCTTATATTGTACACCGGCAAAAAAGAGAAAAAAGAAGGTTCTTTCTTATTGGCAGTACGAGCAATGAGAACTGAGATCAGACAAGAGCGGACTGCTCGAAGAAAACTGGGAGGGGACGAAAAGAAGATCAGATTAGATTAGACATGCGTCTGTTTTCCAGACCAGCATCAAACAAGAGATATTACCAGTGCAACAGAGGTTTACACACACTCTGAGCTTCTCTATCGCAACATGAAACATAAAGGGGTTTAGAGTCTAAAGGGAGTTTAGGGGGGGATTACATAAAAAAAATGGAATATTGAAGGATACTTCTCTAAAATACAAACGTTTTGTTGAGAGATTTTGAGATGAAAAGTTGGATGATTTTTTATTTTATTTTACTCACGTCGTTCCAAACCCGTGAGGCTTTCGTTCATCTTCGAAACACAAAAGTCAAAAGTTGCTGCTTCAAAAAGTCCATAAAGAGATCGTAAAATCAATCCATTTGAATCAAGTGATTTAGTAAAACTTTCCTGAAGAGACTCGATCGCTTTGTTTGATGAAAATACTTAATTTATGCTTTTATTCACAAACATAAACATTGATCAGCGAGAAGCTCAACCATACTTGCTTGATGCGTAAAAACAAACCTCATTGGTTCAAACCACACACGTGACACACGGCAATGAACTCATTGGTTCTCATGCTTGAGTTTCTGTTTACCATACACGATGTGTGCATTGATCAATGTTTATATGTGAATAAAAGCTTAAATTCAATCTGTTAATCATTTGAAGCAATCGAGAGACTGTCTTTGGTTCACTGCAGTTTTAAGGAGAAAATACTCAGCAATGGTGTCGACTTATGAATTTATGGTTTGTCTTAAAGCACATTAAAAACACCACATAGACATGTAAACAACATTAAAAGCTGGATTTTCACCACAGAGAGACTTTAAAAGATCTAATTTTGTGTTTTGAAGATGAACGAAAGTCTTACGGGTTTGGAACGACATGAGGACGAGTAAATGATGACTGAATTTTCATTTTTGCAAAACTATTTTTGGATGAACTATCCCTTTAAGTCTGAAAGCTTCACAACAACCTTATAATAAACAAACATAACCTCAGAACAACATGAATCGTATGTGGAAAAAAGACATAATATGGTCCTCAAAAAAAAAAGAAAAGACAAATGTGGGTAGAGATGCTAAAATATCTCCAAAATGTCCAAGTCGCTTGCTTCCATATATTAAAGGACGGTGATCATCAGTGTCAGAAATGTCCATATATGAGCACAGACATGACATTGTGTGAACCTTGAGAAATATATCACTGATCTTCTCCTCAACTATTGTTCTCAAATCTCATTCACGTTTTTGTATAAGAAGCTTCAAGAATGTAACACCAGGTTTGATGTCATGATGCCAAATGTCATTGATTACTGTCTTATTACTGACTGTAGAGTGTCGAATTTGAATATGAACTTATTTATTCCATAATATTCATGAGATGCGACGGAAGGGATGATTTCCAGTGGCTTATACATTTCGGTGTTTCTTACAGCTTTTGTATAAACCCTTGTAATACAGTGCACGGGTCATATTGACTACTGTTATGGCACTTTTTATCGTTTTAAGGAGTTTGACAGATCACCATTCACTTTTACTGTCTGGAGCAGAGCAACATGAAAAAACTTCCAAAAAAAAAAAAAGAAAGAGAGGAAAATCATGTGGGTTTGGTACAACGTGAGTAAATGATGAAAGATTTAGCATTTTAGTCTGGATTTTATATTTTTGGATTTCTCTGAACATATTATGCAAGCACTACAGAGAAGTGAATAGTCATAGTGACTGTCCTCTCACTGGATGCAGGATCAAACCCGGTTCTGAACGACTGCCAAACAAGCTGTGGAAAACAATGACCGGATCCGTTCTTTTAAATATTTTTCTTAAGGTTTCTACTGATAAGAGAGCATGAAAAATAATCACACTAATATGATTCTGTACATAATGTACCAATGAAAAGTTAGGACACACTTGACTAACTTTATGTTTTGCATGATCTTTAAAGAGCTTTTGGTCTAAAAGCTTGTACTGAAACACTTGAAGTAAATTAGTTTTAGTAGAAAAACATAAGCATATGTATGCTAATTAAATGTGTTGGACCAGAGATAAATGGGATAAATGGGAACTCTTTCAACACTTTCCTTTGCACTTGCACAAAAAAAGCGTCACAAGAAAAACTAATCTCTAACTTAAAGATATAATCATTACTGATACCTTCATATATAATCAACCAAGCAGAAACACATCCCAGGATTGTGACACAGCACTTATCTGTCAAAAGGATTCACTATTAAAGGTCCAACAACAAGGTTTCGTTTTGGTCCGGCAGCTGTTGTGAAGGTTAGAGGTCATGTGCCGTCAGCGAACACATGCAACAGACCACACACCTGATTTACTGGAACCGAACGTACATTTACTAGATTAAAAAAGCTCCTCAGACGCAAGGTTGATCTAGAGGACAGACGAGCCGGACGTCCTCTTCAGATTAGAATGGATACAAGGGTGTCACGGCGTCCCATTCATCAATGCAGTCTGTGTCCTGCAGTATTGACATTTCTAAGGAACATGTCAGCTTTAGGAAGCAGACTTGCTTTGGTCACATTTGAGAAATTGATTGTAAACAGAAACGATGACAAATGTTTGTTTTTTTAAGTTGCTCTCACTCATGTTTTCCATTTGTGTCCAATATGTTCTGAATCCTATTAATAGTCCAACAGTAAAAGGAGGAATATCTGTGAATATGTCATTCTGTACTGTATAGTTAGTCCAGATCAATACCATGGCTGTGTTGAAATACTGGATAGCGGTTAGTTGCATTTACCTAGGAAAACAGATGAGCACATTCATTATGAAAGCACTTTAGGTTAGGCTACACTTTATTTGAAGGTGACATTGTTACAGTGTAATTATGCATTTATGAACTGAGTAATATTAATTAACTATAGCCGCTTTTCCACCGAAATTACCCGGAACAATTTGTCCCAGGAACTTTTTTCCCAGGAACCTTTTTTGCCCCAGACCGGTTGCTTTCTGCGTTTACACCGCGGTCTAAAGTACCGGGAAGGTAAACTGCGCGCAACTGCTCCTCCCAGTCTGCGACGGACAGTAATCAGTTTTGAGCGCCACATTTATAAGTATGAAGGAGATTCAAACTGTGCTGCAGTTATTGGTTTACTAACGAGGTAGGCTAATTAACATAACAAAATAGACGAGCACTGACACTAAAGCGTGTTCAGAAAGCTCGTGTGCGTATAAAATTAGACAAGGTACGTTGTGAGATGACTGGGACGAACGCGCAAAAATTTCCTTTTGCGCAAATACTCTTAAAAAAAGCCTGAACCCCGTCTATCAATCATAAATAGTGACAGTCTTGTAAATAGTTGTTTGTTACCAACCTCAATGCGCTATTTCAATCCTGTTATAGTAAATTTGTAACATGGTTTGCCTTGCAATAGATGACAATGTGTAAACATATAATGACTTAATATTAAAAGCTGTGGCAGAAAAGAGACGAGCACTGATAAAGCGTGTTCAGAGCTCGTAATGCTAACGTTAGATATAAAATTGTATGTTATCAGCTATTGCGGACATTGGCCGTGAGATGGCTGTGACGAACGCGCAGAAAGTTTCCTCTTCCACAAATACCCAAATAATAAAGCCTGAAACTCGTCGCCAGTCCCCCAGTTTTTTTTTATTAAATTCCATATTTGCAGACAGACAACTTTACTGCATGAAGCCACTTTTTAAAAGGGAGGTTAAAAATAAAGAAAATGCTGCGTGGAGTCATCCAACCAAAATGCGGCGTGAACACAACCAATCAGCTTGTGCAGCGCACAAGTCCCACCCCTGAAAGTTCCTGAACTTTGAAAAAGTACTACCTCGTGAGCAGGGACTATCGGAGGGGGAAATATTTACCCGGAACTTCATTTAGACCCTGGTTCCTGCGGTGTAAACACATCGAGTACCAGCCCAAAGTTCCTAGTTCCTGGGGAAAGTTCCTGCGGTGGAAACGCGGCTTATATGTACTTACTATAGGGTTAGGGTTTGGTTGAGGGTTAGTTGCATGTAATTATACATAATTTACTGTTATTACTATGGCAAATATCATATGTAACGAGGACACTGATAAAATAAAGTGGGTAACACTTTATGGTAACACTTTATTTTACAGTGTCCTCATTACATATGTTACATGTACTACTAACCATAGTTAATTATGCATAATTACATGCAACTAACCCTCAGCCAAAATAGTCCTACCTGAACTCGAGTCTAAAGTACATGTTGTTAATTAATATTACTCAGTTCATAAATGCATAATTACACTGTAACAATGTCACCTTAAAATAAAGAATAACCATAAAGTGTAAGTTATTACAATGTAAATGTAAAGTTAATACATTTCATTGTTTATTTCTAATAACATTGCTTATTATTATTATACGATTTCAAGGAGGCCTATATGGTTAAAAAATAAATAAATAAATAAATAAATAATATATATATAAAGTCCAAATCAAGTTCCACACAAACCTGCAGCCTGAAATAATCGCTACATTTGAAAGTCAAATGACATCATACACGTTCGAACGTTCTATACGTCATCGTTCCTTTTTTCCATTTTGAAATACAACTGTGGAACATAATAAATAAACTGATATTTTGAAATGCTCAGCCAAATAAATCTAAACATAGGATACGAGCACAAAATGCTATGAAAAAATGATTCTCCCTTTAGCAACAAGTTTGGATGTGATAGAGAAAACACATGGAGCAAAACACCAGAAAAGTGTAGAGTCGAACATTTTTCCCTTGTTGTGAGCTAGAAATCACACACACAGACAAGTAAACTGCCAACGAGGCGTCTAACCTAACCGAAGAAGATACAAGATCTTTTTATAAACCAGCAAAAATATCTGCGAGAGAAGGACCGTTACTCAAGACTTTACCTCACATTTCACACACATCTGATTTAAAAAAAAAAAAAAAACACTTCAGCATTTACTATAATCAAAACAAAATAAAACCACGATAAAAACAGTGCTCTTTCATTCGGCGGACAGCATAAATTTACCTTATGGCTTTTATTACTAGTTTTCTCTCTTCACTTTCGAAGCCTCATAGGGGTCTTTTGTCAACGTGTATCCTTCTGTTTCTCTTTAACCCTTAAAGAACTTCCCTTAAATCCTTCAGGCAAAACAAATCACACAGAACAATCCATTCCGCGTCCGCCGCTGTGAAATGAAGTATTCCACAAACTCGCGTTTATGGTCGTCGGAGCGTTCGCATCGGAGAGAAAGAAGAGCTGGTGAACGCTGGAGGGAAAAGTATGAGGTCAGCAGAGTCTCCCACAGGCCCCGCCCCCTCCTGACGTCATCATCGCAGATGAATAATGACGTCACGAACCCTCTGACTCCAACACTAAATGGATAAGGTGGGTAAATTTCATATTCATAAAAGTAAAAGAAATAACGCTAACCCTTGTTTGAAGGACTTTATGGCTGATTTTCATTTGTATATTGATTCTCTCCAGTGTAATGACTTTCGTCCTTTAGTTGAGTTATCTTTTTGGATGTCTTGTTATAGTTGTAAATGTTTTATGTTATGTCCTTAATGTCTGATAAAAAATAAATAGAAAAGGTGGTTTTGCCTCAGTGATTGTCTTTAAGTATTAAATAAATGTAAGCCTATGTAAAAACGATTATGTTAGGAATTATAAGTTATTTTCTGTATTTTTTACATTTTATTTTGTAGCCCAATCTCTCTTTATGTTATATGTGATGTAATTGTATGTATTTTGATTGGTATACAAACTCATAATTTGTATCTAAAAGTAACAAGACAGCATGCCATGAGAAGGTACATATTTTAATTAAATCTTTACATGTTATTTTAATTGGAGATAAAACTGTAATTTAATATAGATAAACGCAATAATTACATTTTCATTATGTCTCTCTCATCAGAAAGGTATTAACTTTCATAAATGGTCATTATTATAATAAAATATAAAAAAATAAGCACAATAGTTTACATGTAAAACTTTGTTCCTGCTCTGGCTCTTCCCAAGCCCACTTTTAATTCAGTATTAGGCCCCTCCCCCCTGATTATAATGTAATTATTGATACAGTTTTGGCACATATAAATGTTTCTTATACCCTAGAATCTAAAAAAATAGCTTTAATTAAACTATAAATTCCAAAGAAATAGGAACACAGAAGAGAAGTGAGAGAGAGATAAAAATAATGAAATAAGTTCTGTTACTAAATCAGTAAAAAAAAGAAAAAAAGAAAAGCATTTTAAAGAGGGAAACCAGGCTTGATGTTGAAAGTTTTGGGTGGATTCATTACAAAAAGGAATGATGGAAAAAGATCCTGTATCATGTTCAGAAAACAGACCCAGAAAGCATTGGTTGCTATGATTACCTAAGCACAAGAAAACGAGACGCCCAAAAGAGGCAATGCAGCTTTCGCAACGGATTCCTGAATCCTGGAATACTTCAGGAGTGACTCCAGAAGCGGGGTAAAAATGTTGCAGGATTTAAGTTTATTATTTGGACTCATTTAAATTATACACAGGCAGTAAGAGCAAATTGCATTTGATCAATGTAATATATACAGTATACATAATTATGTCATTAAACAGGTCTTTCTCCTAGTTTCAGAAGATGAAGACATGTAGTTACAGTAGGTAGTAATTGTCATTGCATGTACAGCACTGCCCTCTCGTGATCCTCTGTGTGAACTACATGGGATGATAAACGCGGTTCCCTTTCGAAAGCTACAATCGATGCTGCGCTGCTCAGCGCATTGGGAACGTCTTTAGTCGTGACCAGCTGTGAATATTGTGTGTAACACGTCGATAGAATTGACCCGGAGGTAATATAGCCTCGGTCGATGACGTCATCGGCGCGCACCCGCAACACGAGGCTATAAATAGATGAGCCACAGGTGCATCGTCAGGTCTTTTGTCTTCAGACCATTCTGTGCATGTGTGCGTTGAAAACACTCTCTCTACTCTCATCTGTTCTCAGATCTTTGTTAGGAGTTAGTTTTTGTCAGGCAGTGTGCAGAAATTTCTCATTCTCAAATCTTTTTCTCTCACGTTACAACAAAGAGTTTAAAAAGTAAAAAAAAAGAAAGAGAAATGAGCCAACAAATCAGTAAGCGTTGTGTTCCTCCATGCTCCCGTCCCATGTCTGAGCTGGATACACACGATTACTGTTTTGTTTGTTTGGGGGAAGAGCACGCGGTTCTGGCTATAGAGAAAGGCGGGTGCGAGCATTGTGACCAGCTCACAGTTAAGATGCTTCGCTCCCGTCTGAACTATTTCCAGTCCGCACCCGCATTACCATCGTGGGGCTCTCGTATGGATCTGCATGATGAGCAAGAGACGGGTCCGTCCCTTTCGCTTGCTGCATCACCAGATCCACGCATCCCTCCTGGTGATCTCGAAGCGCGCTCCGGCGCCTCTTCGGTTCACGAGGGGGATGATATATCTCTTGGGTCTTCGGACCGCGAGCAGCCCGCCTCTGAGCATTCCACTCGTGATAAAAGATCTGTCGAGGAATTACTCGAGGTGGTTACTCGCGCGGTGGCCAGGTTACAGCTTGACTGGCCACGCGAACAAGAGACCCCCAAACAGTCTAAGCTAGGGGATAGGTTTCTGTCCGGTGGCAAGGGGGAGAGAACGCAACATCAGTCTCTCCCCTTTTTCGAGGACCTCCATGACGAACTATCTAAGTCATGGAGTAAACCATATACTTCCCGTGTCTTTGTACCCTCGACGTCGACTTTTTCGACTATCGTGGGTGCGAAGTCGCGGGGGTATACGGAGATGCCACAGGTTGAAGAGACGCTCGCGGGCTATCTCTCGCCTGGCGCGGCATCTTCGTTAAAGAGACCTACCCTCCCTTCGAAGCCATGTAGAATAACATCAGCGCTCGTAGGGAAAGCTTATCAAGCTGCAGGTCAGGCTGGTGCTGCGCTGCACACTATGGCAGTGTTACAGGCGTACCAGGCTGACCTGTTGAAGGATTTGAGTGCAGGCAATACGATCGATGAGGAAGCGTTTTCTGAACTGCGCCGAGCCACAGACCTGTCTCTTCGCGCGACCAAGCAAACGGCTCGCGCCATCGGCCGTTCTATGTCCGCTTTGGTCAGCACGGAGAGGCACCTGTGGCTCAATCTCACTGGCATCAGAGACAAAGATCGTGTTTTTTTATTAGACTCACCTGTGTCACCATCAGGCTTATTCGGCGATTCCGTTAATACGGTCGTCAATAGGTTTAAGGACGTAAAAAAACACGAAGAGGCGTATGTTCAGTTCCTTCCTCGCCGCACTCAAGGGGAGGGGCCGTCGGCCACCCAGCCCCGCCCCGGTCCTTCAAAAGCTAGGGAGGAGAAAAAGCAGAGTGTGGCAAGTCGTGCTCCCCCTCAGAAAGACTGGAGACAGACTCGCCAGACTCAGCAACCTCCCAGACCAGACCTCAGGACTATTATCAATAAAAAGAGAAAGTCCTGATGGTCTGGCGCCCAATCTAGTGGGGGTAGTCCCCCGCGGGATGGGGCGCGTTCAAGATCTCTTCGCCCCTTCCCGCTACCCTCACAAAACCACTCCATCCCCGCCACCTCTCGTGCCTCGGGGGGCAGCGGTTTCCAGCGAAATATTAGATGTTCCGTCGTTTCCGGCCGTCATTCTGGACACGGAACATCTAATATCCCCTCAAAAGGAAGTATTAAAATTAATACCACTCTCGGAAAGTCTGGCAGCGTGGAAACTTCTGCCGGGCGTTTCTGCGTGGGTATTAAGCACAGTACAGTTAGGATACAGAATCCAATTTATTCGTCGTCCTCCGCGTTTCAACGGCGTGATTTTCACTACCGTGAAACCGGAGCAGATGCATGTACTGTTGCAAGAGCTGCAAACTCTTCTGATCAAAGAGGCCATAGAACGTGTTCCTCTTCCAGAGAGGGAGTCAGGTTATTACAGCAGATACTTCCTAGTACCCAAAAAGGATGGGGGGTTGCGTCCAATCTTAGATCTTCGAGGCTTAAACCGCACAGTCAAAGCACTCAAGTTCAAGATGTTAACCGTCAAGACGGTCGTGTCGCAAATACAACATCACGATTGGTTCGTCACGATCGATCTGAAGGACGCATATTTTCACATAGAAATATTGCCACAACACAGGAAATTCCTGAGGTTCGCTTTCGGGGGCGAAGCGTACCAATTTCGGGTTCTTCCGTTCGGTCTAGCACTGTCACCCCGCACATACACAAAGTGCATGGATGCAGCACTGGCTCCAATGCGACTCCGGGGCATTCGCATTTTGAATTACATAGACGATTGGTTAATTCTAGCACAATCTCGAGAGATGGCGCTCCAACACAGAGATATCGTGTTAGCTCATCTAGTTTCTCTAGGGCTGAAGCTCAACACCAAGAAAAGTGTTCTTTCTCCTGCTCAGAGAACGAATTATCTCGGGATCGTATGGGATTCGGTTACGATGCGGGCACAAATGTCTCCTGCTCGAGTCGAGACCATACGGCAGACCATGACCAAAGTCAAGCTAGGCCAAGTTCGTACTGTTCGTCAGTATCAAAGAATGTTGGGTCTCATGGCATCAGCCTCCACGGTGATTCCTCTGGGGCTGTTGCACATGAGACCGTTTCAGTTGTGGCTAAAAGCCAGAGGGTTTCATCCAAGAGCCAATCCTCAAAGGCAAATAAAAGTGACGCGCCGCGGGCTTCGTACACTATCTCTGTGGCTCAGACCCCGGTTCCTAACCTTGGGTCCCACTCTAGGGGCGCCGTGTCGTCGCAGACTGCTAACGACGGACGCCTCCCTGATGGGCTGGGGAGCGGTCTTAGGTGGCCGTCCAGCTCAAGGGGAATGGGAGGGCCATCAGCTCGATTGGCACATCAATTGCCTCGAGCTGATGGCCGTATTTCTGGCTCTGAAATATTTTCTCCATCAATTGAGGGGTTGTCATGTCCTAGTGCGGGTGGACAACACAGCTGCAGTCTCTTATATAAATCACCAGGGAGGTCTGCGCTCACGCAATCTGAACAGAATAGCGAGGCAGATTTTTCTCTGGGCCCAGGACAAGTTCCTGTCACTCAGGGCAGTATACATTCCAGGGCATTTGAATGTGGGAGCAGATTTACTGTCCAGACAGACACTACCGACGGGGGAATGGAAACTCCACCCGGAAGTAGTGAAACAGATTTGGACCAAATTTTACAAAGCGGAGGTGGACCTCTTCGCCTCACAACAGACAGCGCAATGTCCCCTTTACTTCTCTCTGAGTCACCCAGCTCCTCTGGGTCTGGATGCGATGGCGCACACATGGCCCAAAATGCGCCTGTATGCGTTTCCTCCAGTTTCTCTGCTCCCGGGAGTTCTAGCCAGGGTTCGCCAACAAGGGTCTTGCCTCTTACTGATAGCGCCGCGTTGGCCGAACAGAGTATGGTTCTCGGAGATAATATCTCTCCTCGACGGCTCGCCGTGGGCGATTCCGGAGAGGAGGGACCTTCTGTCTCAGGCGGAGGGCACGATATTCCATCCCAGGCCCGACCTGTGGAATCTTCACGTTTGGCCCCTGATGGGAACCAACTGAGGGACACTGGGCTTTCGCCTGCCGTTATTGAGACCATTCTAAGTGCTAGGGCTTCCTCCACTAGACAAAGTTATGCCAAGAAATGGGGTGTTTTTGAAAGATGGTGTGTTGTACACAATGTGGATCCAGTCAACTGCCAGGTTGCTTCAGTGCTGGACTTCATGCAAGAGAAATTGTCAACGGGCACATGCCCTGCTACTCTTAAGGTTTATGTGGCCGCTCTTTCGGCTTGCCACGCCTTGGTAGACGGGGCTCCGCTCGGGAGACACCCTCTGCTCTCTCGCTTCCTTCGTGGGGCCAGGCGACTGAGGCCTCCAGTAAAAACCAAGATCCCTTCATGGGACTTAGCTACAGTTCTCGAGGGTCTGGTTGACACCCCCTTTGAACCTATAGAATCAGCGTCTGATAAACTTCTGACTCTAAAAATGGTTTTTCTAATGGCAATAACTTCCTTGAAGAGAATTGGGGATATGCAGGCTCTGTCTATCTCTCCATCCTGCTTAGACTTTGCCCCAGGAATGGTGAAAGTGATTTTGCATCCTCATCCTGATTACCTGCCTAAGGTTCCATTTTCGGCTGTACATCCGGTCATTCTAGAAGCCTTCTGCCCTCCACCGTTCACAACGCCGGAGCAGGAGAAATCTCACAGACTGTGTCCAGTTCGTGCTCTTCAGGCTTACGTCCACCGCACTAGCCAGTGGCGTAAGTCAGAGCAACTCTTCGTCTGTTATGGTGGTAGTAACAAAGGATCAGCTGCCACCAAGCAGACCATGTCTCATTGGGTTAGGGATGCTATTGCTCTTGCTTATGAGGCGCGCGGTCAAGCTTCGCCTAAAGGTCTTAGGGCTCACTCCACCAGGGGGGTCGCATCTTCTAGTGCTTTGGCAAGAGGTGCCCCCCTACAACAGGTTTGTGATGCGGCAGGTTGGTCCTCTCCGCACACATTCATAAGATTTTATAGTTTAGATGTTCATGCCACTCCGGGCTCTCATGTCCTTGAGTCGACATCACAAGCTAATGTCTAGGCCTTCTTGCGTTCTTGTGAAACACACATGCACAACCGTGGGGGTCCAGACATGTTCAAGCACGGCGGCGTGGGTATTCTCGTTCCCAATGCGCTGAGCAGCGCAGCATCGATTGTAGCTTTCGAAAGGGAACGTCTCCGGTTACTTAACTGTAACCTTGTTCCCTGAGAAAGCGGAACGAGATGCTGCGCTACTTTGCCGTGCTGAAGATGTCCCAGGACTGCTCTTCAGACAAAATATCCTGACGATGCACCTGTGGCTCATCTATTTATAGCCTCGTGTTGCGGGTGCGCGCCGATGACGTCATCGACCGAGGCTATATTACCTCCGGGTCAATTCTATCGACGTGTTACACACAATATTCACAGCTGGTCACGACTAAAGACGTTCCCAATGCGCTGAGCAGCGCAGCATCTCGTTCCGCTTTCTCAGGGAACAAGGTTACAGTTAAGTAACCGGAGACGTTCCATAAAGAAGAGCACAAGTCCGTCTAACGTTTTTCTTTAATATTAACATTTTTATCAGGCTCCTATCAATGGGCTGAGGCGGATTTAGTGAGTTTGAAGTGAGATGAACGTATAGGACTATGTCCGGAGAGCATTCACTCAATATTATTATCTCATTTTTGACAGATGTGGCTTTTAGAGGCTTTTGCATCGGAGGTCTTCATGTCTTGACTTGGGCACAACTCTAAATTATTCCCTAGATAGAATGAACAAACATGAGTCTGGGAGTTGTAGTTTATGTGGATCAGCAGAAACTGTACACAGCATGCACTAATATATTGAACTGCTTATGAAAATGAAAGAATATTTATGTTGAAAAAATTAAGAGAAATGGGGATAGGAAATCTTGTACTTAAAACACTGCTGTATAATGGATTGAACCATCATAGAATATTTAATACATTAATGAGATAGTTTAAGATCAAGGTTTGTTGTTTATATGTGGTGTTTTTAATATGATTTAAGACAAACCATGTGTAAGTTCATAAGTCGACAGCATTGCTGAGTATTTCCTCCTTAAAACTGCAGTGAACCAAAGACAGTCTCAAAAACACGCTTTGAAATCGCTGGTGTTTCTGACGTCACAAACTACCTTGTAACCAATCAGATCAACGTGTGATCGTCAACCAGTGGATCTCTGAGCTGAGTGAGGGAGTGGAGGCGGGGCTCATTTGCATATTCATAGAACCGCGAATTTCTAAATGAGGAAAGGGTGTCGAGTTACAGTCAAGATATTTTAAGGCATGGAGAAATTTGTTTTCAAGGAAAAACACGTTTAAATATGTCATTTTGGTGATCAAAGATGAGTTTTAAGGGATACAATTATTGACTACAGGGGGACTTTAAGAAAGATGGAATTGTTTAATAGGATTAGAAGCTAGTAGAATTATTTTATTTACAAAAAAAATCTTCCCATCCCATCAATGGTCCAGACTCCATCCCAGTGGGTGGCGGTAATGCATCTATCCTTTGTTTTGCCAACCACCATAAAATACCAAAAGAAGAAGAAGAGGTGGCATTTCAATACACATTTTGATTGAGAGATTAAAATCTTTCACATTTCTGCTGTAAATTCGGAATTTAGCAGCACTTGTTATATTGTGGAATCAATCTGGCATATCATCTGGAATAAATGACGTGATTGATCAACAGTTTCACTGAAGTTACAGCAGAATGAACTGAGTGCGATATCTAGGTAATCAGCTAACCTTGCTAGTTCGTTGGCATTTTATCAAATATCTAAATGTTAATGAGAAGATTAGAAGAAAAAAACTTTTAGATATAAATCTGCATATGATGGTCATCAGTTATGCTCATCTTTGCTCACTCATTTAAAGGTCTCTTGAGTAAAACACAAAACAAAAGACCTGAATCTGAAGTGATGCACATCTGAAATCACAGTAGGTACTTATTTTAAATAAGTAATGACTCCATGACCGCTAAAAAGTACACTTTATAACATGAATGTGTGTGTCTGTCCTACATTCGCCATTATCATGACCCACCAGCGTCAGTTGCGTCGGTTCACTGTCATTCATGAATCCTCTCCCGTGGCCTCATGGGATAGTAAAGTGTCCATCTTGTGCACACTTCAGAATCTCACTGGATACTGGTACTTTTCTTTTTATGAGTAGCCTACTGTGAATTCTGTGTCATATACTGCTTTTCACCAACCTAAATTCTCAGTAGGCCTATATATTATTTAATATTCCACACACATACAAAAATAAACAATAGACTGAATGGAATTAGTTTTACTAATGTTACTATTTACTAATTACTATTTATAGAAAAGTCACATGATACCCCTTTAAATGCTAATGCTAACCTTGATGACAGGATGATCAGCCGTGGTTTTAGTTTGAAATGTTCAGAAAATCTTACAGTAATTTACTTCAAAACTAATTATTTTGCTAAATGTTATATTTTGCAATGTTGTACATGAAAGAGCTCATCATTTGAGATTTCTTATAATACCCACATATTTCCCATCTTTGTGTGTGTTTTGAGCACAGAACTAATAGCATGTGCGACCAGTCCTTTGAGACGGAGGCGGTGTGTGTGTGTTTTTGTTGATTAAAGCTGTTTTAACCGAAAGATTGCATTGATTTTCAGCTCAACCCTCTTCATGTTGTATATTCCGGCAATTGGTTTTGTTTTGATCGATAATCTCGAGCATTGAGGAGCTGTGTTGAGTAATGAAAGACAGCTTGTGTTACTCTCTCCTGGTGTTTCGTGCTGAACTCCAAACATCCACATGTGGACTCAGAGAAAGACAAGGAAATATATCTGCTTTTTAAACGAGACCAGTGTCATATTTTCTGTCTATTTCCAAATGTGTTTTGAGAGTTTAATCCAAAGACTTGACTAGTTGTCACAAAGACTATATCTCATAAAAAAAGTCCAGTCAAAGTCCCATTTCAGTCGGCGGCCATCTTAAAAACGCCTCATGCAAGCACAGCTCCTATCT
Source organism: Scardinius erythrophthalmus (assembly GCF_964197995.2). Classification (NCBI taxonomy): domain Eukaryota; kingdom Metazoa; phylum Chordata; class Actinopteri; order Cypriniformes; family Leuciscidae; genus Scardinius; species Scardinius erythrophthalmus. The sequence goes on from NC_138242.1 coordinate 2,625,835, forward strand.
CTTTGAATGTGGAAACATCAAAATCTCCAAAGCTTATGATTTAATTTCATATTTGAAGTCACTAATGAAATGTGACAACATAAATTTTGTTTCTAAACACTCAAATCATGATAAAAAACCTGCATTTTTCAAGCCAATGCACGTGTGTGTGTGTGTGTGGCTGCGTCCGTAATCACATACTTCCCTACTATAAGGCGGAAAACAGTATGTGACAAGAGTACTATCTCTGAATTCACAGTATAATAGAGTAGGTGAGAAGTGAAGCAACATAACTGACATCATAGGTCACATAACAATGACAAACATGGCGAATGTAGTACGTACAGATTACATTCAATACTACAAACATTCATACTATACAGAATTTTTTTTTTAAACATTTGTTAAGTAATTTCTTATTCAAAATAAGTACCTTTCGGACGCAGCCATCATATCAGAACACGGGCTGAAGCAAACTTAAAAAAAGAAAAGATTACTTATAACAGAAGACATATAGCTATTATAATAATGTAATGCTTATGGACACTTAATTGCATGCTAATTAGGCTACTTATTCTATTGTCAGTGAAATACGGTACTGCCGAATGTACTGGTTTTTGGTGAACTAAAACACATGTAATTTCTAATTGCAGTCACACATTTCCAAAGTCTTCTCTCGTCATGAAGTTGCTCAACGGCGCCCTCTCTCTACATCTGCATGCATGTCTTTCTGCTTCAAATCTGGGAAATTATTCAAACTAAAACAAAGATGCATTAAAAAGAAACATAAAAAAAAAATTATAAAAGAGAAAATTAGTTTCAGAAACATTTATTGGAGCTGAATTTTTGGAATGTCATTGATCTGATTGGATCAGAGACAGAGTTTTCCCCTCTTGTGATGCAGATGCTCAAATACAAAACATTGAAATCCATTTTAAGGCCTTGCTGTTTTTATTCATTTTTTTTTCCTTCCTACAACAGCAAATTACAGAGGCAGTATTGAAAATAAAAGTTTTTTCTTTGCTTCCGCATCTTCTCGTAAAAAAAGAAAGAAAAGAAAATCGGCACAAAATTTAAACGACAGTACAAAAACGAAAAGATAACCGGGTCAGGTAAATGTGAACTTTACTATAGGAAATCTGTATACCTTTTTCAATAATGAAAACATCTCGATAATTGACCATTTCAGAATCGTGTTACATATTCTGAAACTATATTTTTTTAAAAAATGAACACTGTCTTTTATCATCTCCGTTGTCTTTTGTACAAATGAATGCTATAAACACATAAACTTCATCAAATATATTGATCAGTGCAACATTGTTTCGTTTTAGTTAATGCTACAGTATGCTTTCTCACAGAATCCCGACTGAAGCCAGTCACCATTAACACACACATGTAGCACGTGGATTCATGTCATCGGAAAGAAATGGGAGAACAAAAAAAAAAAAAAAAAAGTGTTTGCCACAGTATACAACACATTACATGAACATACCAAGAAACCTGTAGAAAACATTAGTATTGTCAGCAGTGAAGCCCTGTTATTGGTTAAACTATATGTGATGTCATTGCTAAAGTCAGATCCATCCACCAGTCCAAGAACGGAATGATAATGAGCCACGAAACCAGCGAACCAATGAGATGAGATCGAGATGTCACATGACGACAATGGGTTGTTGTGATTGGACCCTGCGGTTTGAGGCAACAGTCCTTTGGTACAGACACAAGGCCAATGACTATGACATCATCACGCAATCAAGCGCTCACATGAGAACTTTAATAGCAAAACAATAAAAAAAGTACTTTATTAGCACCACTCTTAAAGTGACAGTACGAGAGGCTGATTCCAGCTCGACAAGCACTTCGATGAGATATTTGGGGCCGTTCACTTAAAAACAAAGCAAGGCAATGATGAGCTTTTTTTAGTTTTTGTTTGTTGGTGTGATTATAACGTCGATATGATGGATTCCCGTGATGAAATGTGCACTGGATCTGTTCTGAACAAGGGCTGCATCTTTTGGGAGCGTAGCAAAATAACAAAACAGGACGGGAAAAAAAGCACACGTTTCACTTTCACAAAAACAGTCAGACGATTGTATTTACAACATACAACCCAAGAAAAAAGGGGATACTGCAGCTTTCTTTTTTTGTCCTTTTACTCGTTTCTTTGAAAAGGGCATTAAAATATATTAAAACTTATGTACAATATGCAGGATTTCAACATTAAAGCGCTTATGAATTCACCGGGTTTTGTTTTGCAGATTCGACCGACAGCCTTTTTTGAGAACTAAAGGGTTAAAAACACCAAAAAAAAACAACAACTGAGGAGGCCAAAAAAGATGTACCAAAGGCACTGACTGAACCATACCCAGAATGCATCAGGGCTGGATGATATTCCACCCCCGTTGATCTTTACCCTACCACTGGGTAATTACCTTCCCTTGGTCGTATATGGTTCATTTGGGTTTTTTTTTTTTTTTTTTTTACACATCTCCTTAAAGCGCAAAACAATCTTTTAAAATAAAAAATAAATGATTTTTTTTTCCCTCCTAGAAAAAAAAAGATAAATACTTTATAACATTATTATATATTGGTCTCAACACCAGCATCCGATTGTAAAAATGATCAACTAAAAATAATACAAAACAATAAAATTAAAATAATCATTTCAATCATCTGTACATATTCTTATTTTTCATTTTGTTTGTTTTTTGTTTGTTTCTTTTAAATCCTTGAATTCAATGTTTTGTACACAGTGTCCCCCTAGTGGTAGGTTCCGTTCACTGCAGCTCCTGAGAAAAGCACGGCTCAGTCCCTCGTCCTCCCATTGGTTCACTGAACCACAGAGCCTTGTCCTCCTCCAATCGGATGGCATCGGCAGTCCGTTTTAGCCCCGCCCTCCCTGAGGAGAGGTTCCCTCTCATTGGTTGGTCGCCTCACGCTTCCGAGTACGAGTTCTGTGAGCTGAGCTTGTCCTTCTTTAACTTGACGCCGTCCACTAGCTCAAAGTTATAGTTTTCCAGGGCGGATAAGTTCCTGTCGGACATGGCGCTGTGTGAGCAGGCGCAGTACAGAACCACGCCACAGATGGCGCCGAGGAACACTCCCAGCGCGCTCATGGCGATGATGGTGATGAGGATGGGGTCCAGCGTCTTCAGCATGTTCCCGGCTCCGCTGATCTCGTGGTTCTCCACGATCTCGGGGAAGTCTGTGATGTCCACAACTAGAATAGAACAGGGATTAAAACAAAGCCTGCTTGAGAGTACCTGCAAACCTGAAATCTTTACCGCAAAGAGCCATTTCTTACGGAAGCCATGAACCGCAACGATAAAAAAATAAAAAAAATTACGAGAATAAAGTCGTGGCATTTCGAGATTAAAGTCTAAATATTTCAAGATTAAAGTCTAAATATTTCGAGATTAAAGTCTAAATATTTTGAGAATAAAGTCCAAACATTACGAGAATGAAGTCGTAATATTTTGAGAATAAACGGAAAAAAACAGAATACAGTCTTCCGTATAAGTTCTTTCTTTTTATTCTTTTTATTTATTTAAGAAATGCAACTTTATTCTCAAAATATTTCAACTTTGTTCTTGAAATATTTAAACTTTTCTCGAAATGCTACGACTTTATTCTCGTAATTTTAGAATATATTTTTTTTACGTTTTTTTTTTTTTTTTTCGTTGCGGTTCAGGGCTTTCGTAATTTCTTAACCTCTAAAAATGAGTTTTGGTGGTTTAAATTAATGTATATAGGTTGGTTCAGTGATGTTTAATAAATGTTTTTAATTTAGATGAATGCAATGTGATATAAACGCCCTCCAAACACACTGTAACATAAGCCTTCTTCAGTCACTAATTTTGAGAGTGATTCAACATTATTCAGCATTTGTGTGCCTCAGATTTGAGTAAGAGTCTTACTGATTTCATTGAAGGTGTCCTCGGGTTGGATCGGCTCTGCTGGGACATCTGGGTCTGCAAAAGGGTGACATAAAACACGTCAGGAACTGTTTAAAGTCCAGTATTGTCATCTAAGTCAGAGGTTCTCAGCTGCACGATGGCTTAAATCCATTTATAATAAGACCAAACAAACTTTAAATATCTTGATTTTAGCTTTAAAAGCATATAAAAATATCAAGGTGTAAGTAAAAATCATATTTCTTATTTTAATATATTCCCTCAACAACTGCCTTTTTAATTTAAGAACCAGGGGTTTTACTGTCTCGGAAAACCTGGATATATGAGGGAATTTTAAAAGTGTGATTTCTAGACCCAGAAAACGTTTTTTTTTTTTTGTTTTTTTTTTAATAAATAGTTTTTTTTCTAGTTATGTTAAGATATAAATTATTTAATCAGTTATAAATGGCTATTTAAATATAATAATAATAATAATAACAAAAAAAAAAACTAATCACAATTGACTGGAAAAATTATTAATAAAGTGTTAACCCTGAAAAACGTTCAATTACTGAAACTTCTGAAATAACTGAATTTTATATATTTATTTAAAATTATATTATTTAAATGTTTTTACATGTTGTCACTCCTTTGCCTTATTGACAATAGGAGTAAAATATTTTTTGGGACAAATTTGTCATCTTTGGCCTACACTTATTATTGTGTCAGTGTAATTACACATTTAAGTACTGGGTAGTATTAATTAACTACATGTACTTACTATAGTATTAGGATTAGGGTTTGGTTGAGGGTTAGTTGCATGTTCTGTAATTATGCATAATGTACTGTTATTACTATAGTAACTACATGTAACAAGGACACTGCTCTGTGTTGACTCACCCTTGCAGTCGGCCATGTTGAGATTGTCTAGGATTTTGATGTCGTCCACGGCAATGTCTCCCCAGCTTTTCCTCTCCACTACGCTTTCAATTATCACCTGAAATAAAGGCAAACGTATTTTAAATATGTTTAAAATGTAATCAGTGTAAATAATAACAGCGCACAGGTTTGGAACAACAAAAAAGCCAATCATTTACATTCACTAGTGACATACTTGGGCTTGACATGAACTCTTTTGCTCTTCATCCACTGTGGCTAATGGATTTCCAAAGTTACAAGCCACTCAGCATTTTCACTGACCATAATTTTGACATTGATACCATGGAGAAAAACTGCCATATAGATATTTTTAATACTATCTCATAATTTGGCAGCAGGTTTATTAGGCTACTGTCACTTTAAGACCTGATGCACAGATCCATTATACTGTTACATGTGCGTTTTCTTTCTCAACTGTTTACGTTCAAACATAACTGACAGTGTTTACGTGAATTCTCGTCTGGCATCTTGACATTATTTTGTGTGTATTTGACTGTTTAAGTGCAATTAACAGTGAAAAAGAACTCAATTTAGTTCTGAGAGATGGCTTTATGTGCACACTTTGAGTGTGAGCACTAAATCTGAGTAAAATGATGCGCAATACACGCAATTCAAGCACTGTAACACCAACAAGATTCATCCGGAGCAAATGAATCGAGTGAGTGAGGAGAGGCGGGGTTGTGTGTCACTCACTGTCAGAGAGATGAGAGAGAGAGAACAGCTGGTATCGTTTATCTATTCTGATATTTCAGTATCGATATTCATCGAAAAATCTATATTTTTATCAACACTACATGCCTTTTAAAAGTCTACAATTGAAAAATATGTATATTATATACAGGGCTTGACATCCTGCCAAACGTGTGTGTATTTCAGCAGTGGCGTGTAACACAGTCACTCCTACTTGCCACTTTGGCTGATTGAATTTTATTTAATATCATTTATTTAAATTGTAGTCTTTTAAAAGGGCATCTGAAATAATAAGGTAAGTGCAATGTAGTGTTGTCTGAAATATAGATTTTTCGATACACTCTTCCGCACGATACATACCAGCGTCTCTTTCTGTCTCATCTCTCCGACAGCGAGTGACACACAACCCCGCCTCTCCTCACTCACTCGATTCTTTTGCTCCGGATGAATATTGTTGGTGTAACAGGGCTTGAATTTTGGCGTGGGATTGCGTGTATTGTGCATAATTTCACTCATTCCCGCAGATTTAGTGCTCACACCCAAAGTACACGCACATAAAGACAAGTATATTGGCTATATAAAACAGTATGGATAATGCATCAGGGTTTTAAAGTGACAGTAGCCTAATAAACCTGCTGCAAAATTATGGGATAATGTTAACAATATCTACATGGCAGTTTTCCCCCATGGTATCAATGTTAAAAATGTGGCCAGTGAAAATGCTGAGTGGCTAGAAACTTTCAAAACCACTCGCCACAGTGAGCAAAATAGTGCATGTCAAGCCCTCGTTATATGTAAAATTCAACCCGCCAAAGTGAGGCAGGAGTCACACGCCGCTGTGATACCTGGTAGGGTTTGCTGGAGTGGGGGATCAGCACACGGCCCTCTCTCCAGCGGTTACCCTGATGTCCACTGACGGTCCAGAGCAGGACATCGGCCGAGCCCTGGCTCGTCTCCCTGCGCTGTTTAATGTGGAGCGTGCCGATGTGGGACCCGAACATGTGGTACCAGAAAGACAAGCACAGGTCCGAGTCCTGTCCCGACACCGACGGACTCACCAGCCGAGCCACTTCTGTCTCCTGAGCTCCTGTCGCCAGTGTGTAGATGAAGTTCCCCGATCCACCTGAGGCAGGAGAAGTGTGTGTGTGTGAGCTTTGGAGGATTCACACTCTCTGTGCTGTAAGTCTATGGGTTGATTCTTCTCTTACCGGTGTGGTCCATGTTTGGGCCGGTGTTGAGGGTCGGGGTGCCGCTGGACTGGATCTGCCACCTGAAGCCACTGTCCTCTGACATCCAGCCGCAGAATGAGGGATCACTGGCCCAGCCGAAGTCACAGGCAAACCACAGGAACGCTACACACACAACACACACACAGGAGATTATTATTATTATTATGCACTTTTTTATATTACCAAACCAGTGACATGCAAACAGTCTCTCTCTTTTTTTTTTTACAGAATATTTATTAATTAATTATTATTTATATTTATTATTAATCAATAATACTTTTATTATATTTATATTAATATACTGTATTTTTCTATTCTGAAATAAATATAATATGTGAATAAATATGATCAAATTCTCTTCTGCTCACCAAGGCAGCATTTATTTGATCATAAATGCAGTAAAAACTGTGAAATATTATTGTAATGTAAATCAGCTGTTCTCTATGTGAATATACAGTAAAGTGTAATTTATTCCTGTGATCAAAGCTGAATGTTCAGCATCATTACTCCAGTCTTCAGTGTCACATGATCCTTCAGAAATCACTCTAATATGATGATTTGATGATCAAGAAACATTTATGATTATTATCAATGTTGAAAACAGCTTCGGATTTTTAATTTTTAGGATTCTTTGATGAATAGAAATTTATTTGAAATAAAATCTTTTGTAACATTATAAATATCTTTGTTAATAATATTGAACAGCTGCGAACTATATAATAACATTATTATTTTTTGAAACACCCGTGTGTGTTTGATTCGACTCCATAGGCCACAACAGAATGTTTTATATTGTCCACTTGATGGCAATAGAGAGTTATTTTTAGAAATTAGAAAATCCCAGCATTTATGCATGAGCATTTCCAAATTCTTTTATGCCTAAGCCAAATCCACATTTATACACCAAGTATAGCTAGATCTTGAGAGAGAATACAGACCATACAAAACAATAAAGCTTTGAAATCGAGATTGACGTGAAAAAACGAGGGAGGGATTTAACGATGTTAGATTGAGTGAGAGATACAGAGAGAGAGAGAGAGAGAGAGAGAGAGAGAGAGAGAGAGAGAGAGAGAGAGAGAGAGAGAGATGAATTGAGATGGACAGAGAAGCAGAAGCTCGTCTAGTATGTCAGCTACACCGGTGTCTGCAGATCCTCAGCGCTTCTTCTCTAGACAGTTTAATAAAGCCTCGCGTAATAATGCCAGGATTCTCTGCGAGTTTCGGAGGGTATTTGCTCACTGAATGCGGAGGAAAGAATTTCCCATTAAAAGCCGCAGCTCAGGCACGCAGCCACTGCCGCTGCAAAAAATGCCAGTTTCCAATTAAAAGTTATTTCTTCTTTTCCATCTCTAAATGGATTGTGTCTGTCGCAGTGGCGGACAGAGCGAGGATACGTTTCACCGCAGTCCAGAACGTTCTACCAGCTTTGAATGCTTGTCATAGCAAATAAACCACATCCAATAATAGAAAGCGCACACATCTACTCAATGGTAACCAACTAGGACCACACACACACACACACACACACACACACACACACACACACACACACACACACACACACGCACACGCACACACACGCACACGCACACGCACACGCACACGCACACGCACACTTATTAGAACCTTCATTCTATTCAGTTGTTTTGATGTGATGAAGCTCAGACAGGGCCAAACACACACACACACACACACACACACACACACACACACACACACACACACTGGCTAATTAGGCAAGGTCAGTTAAGGGGCATTTCTCATTTGCCCATTAGTGAGCAGTCTTGAATGGCTAATCAGTCATTATGCTGAATGAGCAAATCAAAGAGGCCCTTTATAGATTTTCACAAGAACACTTCACAAACAAGATTACATACTCATCTCACTTATAATCAAATAGCCTAAACAACCAAACAGAACACAGAAAACATACAATAAGAAAATTCGTTCTTAAAGGTGCAGTGTGTAATTTCTGTGTAATTTCAATACGTTTTTCAAATACATCAAATAAGGCACATGATTTCAGCATCCCTTTTTTTGTTTGTTCAGACAAACAGATTTCTCCACCTCAAACTCATGCTGGACAGCATACAACACACAGTTATTTTATATAGTGTTTAAAGTATTCATGGAAGTGACCAATGATCTGTTTACTTATAATGGTTTCTGCAAATTGAACTGGGGTGCAAAAATGGCACGCCGCACCTTTAAGAGAATTTGCATTAGCAAAATCCAGCATAATTAAAGAAATTACAGATAGCGAGTGCACAAAGAAGGGAAGTATTATAAGATGAGTACCTTTCTCACCTGGAATGGTGCTCATCTCTGTGGTCGTCTCCGGCGCAGAGGTTCCTCCTGCCGTGTGAACACAGTGAAGGCCATTAGATGAAAAGTTAAAGCGAGACACTGGGTAATGTTTTATTCGGGCATTATCAGGAGGAACGGATCTGACTGTGCTAATTCCCCTCTTTTGTGTGTGCTTAGCATTTTTTAAAACGAACTTTGCCAGATGAGACATGCAAATACATTTTTCTTCATGTGGAACCTTCACTTTTAACATTTACCAGAGGGGAGTGTAATTCTGTGCAACACACACTCTGTGAGACTGCACTGATGTGAACACAGAGGAGATTAGAGGCAGAATATTAAATCAAGTGTTAGTTTTAGCAACTAGGAGAGCAGAAGAAAATGTAGTAGTGCAAGCTACATAATGTGAGGTACTGGTACAACAACTTTTTATTTTTATGAGAAACGTAATGAGTTATGAATTGGAATGGAATAATGGGCCCTTTTTTAACGATCTGAAACGCAAGTATCAAGCGCTAAACGCAAGTAACTTTGTGGTCGGGTCTCGGGCGCTGTTGCTATTATACCGGCGGGATAAATGACTCTTGCGCCCGACGCAAATCTAAAATGTGTTGGTCTGAAGTCGCTTCATTATTCATAGGTGTGGTTTGGGCGTAACGTGAAATAAACCAATCAGAGCGACATCTCACATTCCCTTTAAGAGCAGGCGCGCTTGTTCCATGGCGGATTGCTATTATAACGGCGGATTTGCCAGGAGCGGTTCACAGCCGAGGAGACACGTAAAGGTCCCGTAAAACACAGAGAAGTGACATTGGGGACGGAGAAACACACCCAGATTAGCTTCGGTTAAACAGGCGTATGATCATTTGGGTAAATGTGTAAGCTAGATTTATGCCTATTTTTCACATCTTCATGGACACAACAATGATTTCCCTCGTGTGGTAATATTTTTCCCTGTAATAATGTATGATTTGCAAAAATGAAAACTGCTGCATCTGTGTAGATCAGAGAAGTAAAGTGTGTGTGTGTTGTGCACACGCTACATTGATTATGGCCTAGCATGCGCCCTTAAAATAGCCTCTGAATAACATGTGCAACGCGCCACTGACTTTAGACGAGGTTTCTCCTGGTCAGTGGAGGAATTGTTTTCTGAAACTGCAAAATAGCACCAGGGAACGTTTGCGCTGGAATACTCCTCCTCTTTTCCCTGAACCGCCCCCGGGAGCGCAAGTTCATTCCCTAATTTACTGACGTGCGTCTGTGGAGGGAAAAGCCTGCTGTGCGCGGGTGCAAAATAGGAATGACACATGCGTCGCTGTACAAAGTCAATTGCGCTCAGTGCCAGATAGAGCCCAATAACTTACTATATACTGTATATTGCATACTAATTCCTCAATATTATGTAAATCAGTATGTAGTAAGCAAACAGTTTATTTAGTATCCTTTATTGTTGTTATGTACATGCCCTTAGGATGTACATGTTGAATTAGTAAAATGCACATACAGCTGTTTTTAAACTAATGTGAAGCACTATGTAGTATTCAAGGATAATGAACCATTTAAACTGTAGAATGCGACATTGTGGGACACCTCATAAATAAATGCAGTAAATTTGCATTTTTAATCCAATTCTGTATCAAAAAACCCTAACTTTTGGCAGACCACGAAGTCACAAAGTAGACGTTGAGATTGCATTTGATATCGCGCGCCGTTCATTCATCACTGTCTGGCTTTTATAATGAAATGGAAGGTCAAGTGGAGCACATTTGGCAAATGTAGTACTTTGTTTCAATATGAGATGCATACAGAAAATTAGCATACCTTGCACCGTATACTTAATTTCTAGCATGAGTAGTGTGGTAAGTGTGGTTATGGGGGAAGTGATGATTGGGTTCGCTGGTGTGAGGAGTGTTTAGTGCAGAAAAGCGTCTGGTGTTTGCAGAAGCAACGGGGACAGTTAGTCTAGTGAGATTAGCATAGCAAGAGGAGCAAGATGCAGTAGGTAAGGGTGCAGTCTCTGCAGGCGAGTGTTAGCACCTGTCTGGTCGTAGTCATCACCTGTTCCACTATGGCAGTTTGCCTGGTCATCATCACACTCGTCTGAAGGAGTGGTGGAGGAAGCGGGTGTAGTAGGAGGCACTGTGGGCACTGCGGAGAGAGAGAGAGAGAGACAGATGTCACAAGTGTCACGCAATAAAGCAACAAGTGATAAATCACCTCTCATCTTAAAAAACATGGCATATCAGTGATTACTGAATGCTCATGTACAACCATGGCATTTTTTTGTAGGTCACTCCACAAATAGTGGTGCAACGGATCACAAAATTCACGGTTCGGATCATTTACGGTTCTTGAGCCACGGATCGGATCATTTTTCGGATCAGCAAGGCTAGTACTTTTTGATGTGGTATTGAAGAACTTCTAGTGAGCTTTAAATAATAAATGAAAAGCAATTCGATCTTTAAGTAATAAACGGAAAGCAAAATTACACAAAAATTATATATAATTTTTTAAAACAAATAAATAAATATATATATTTATTTATTTAAGAAAATTATATATAATTTTTGAGTAACTTTGCTTTTTACACAAAAAAATATATACTGTATATAATATATATATATATATATATATTTTAAATATATATATATATATATATATATATATATATTTAAAAACATATATATATAATTTTTGTGTAACTTTGCTTTTCATTTATTACTTAAAGATCGAAATGCTTTTTATTTATTACTTTAAGCTCACTTGAAGTTCTTCGATACCACATCAAAAAATACTAGCCTAACTTATAAAGTTCAAACATTATTAAAAACAAGTGAACAGTCAGTAATAAAATAAGAACAAATACACAAATTGCAAGCAGAGGTGAATACTAAATAACAAAGTTACAAAGTCTAACAGTAGTATTCATGTACATAAACTAATAATTAAGCCTAAATGTAAAATAACACTATTTGTTCACTGTAGAAATGAAATATAGTTTCATGTTTGTTAAAGCTGTATTTTGTTATATTAATTCCAATTTCAATTTATTTATAAAGCACATAATAATAACAACAATGTGGACCATATTGCTGCACAAACAATAAAATATAAAAAAATATAACAAACACAAATAACTATAAATAAAGTATATGCAAAATATGTAGTCTCAATTTGTTAGACCCACAGACTCTTAAGGGTCTTAAATACACCTAAAACATCTTCAAACTCTTAAAAACTCGACATCTGTGACAACAGTACCTCAGCACTCATGTATGATCAAAAGCCTAAGTGGAAAAACATGCTTTTAAATGTCTTTTGAACTAATATATTGTGGTAAACTTGTTCCATAACCTTATTTTATTAACATTTATGACACAGACAACAGTAGGAATATGAGGTGTCTGCTGTCACTTTAAGACAGAAAAAACTGACAAACATCTGGTTTCTTTCTGAACTGTTTACTTTTGACGTAACCGAGAGAATTCTTGCCGAGACGGGTATTTAGACGAGCATTTAGACATAATTTTGTTTGTATGTGTCCGTTCAAGGGCAAGGAAACTCGAAAGAGGAATCAATATGGTGTTCGAGCAATATCCGAGCCTCTCTCTCTTTGTGTGCACAACGCGCAAGTCCCGATTTTCGCTTCTTCTTCCGCGTTTAAAATAGTTCGAATGTTTAAATTGGCAAGACAAAACACGTCCAAACTATAAACTCTACGATGGTTAAATTTAGCAGTTAATCCGCGAATCACATGCGTGCCGAACCGTGGGGCCCGGTCCGTACGGACCACGGATCAACTGCGTCCCCTATCCACAAATCATCTTAATGATTATGCTCTTTCTGTAGTCTTTCCAAGTCTGCAGCCTTTGATACAGTCCTGTGCGTGACTGGTTTAGGCTGCAGGGTTGGGGATGTTATACTCCACCCTGGGCCTGAAACTGCCGTGTCCTCTCATTATGGCTGCCCGTGCCCCTTTGGATGTGGCCTTTGCCTACATCTGCCTAAAGCCCTGTGTTTACTCTCAGCTTGTAATGAGCTGCCCATAAGCCTGTAGGGCTTTCCCGGGATGGAAGGAGGGAAAAAATGAGCGGGGGAAACGGGAGCTGTAGTGTAAGCTGTGCGGGTGAAGCGAGGGCATTATAAAGAGAGTCTCTAAAGCCGAGGGGTCGCGGAGAGGTCATCGCGCTGGCTCTGGACTGCATTGTTGATCACACACTCCTGCTAGGACTCGGCGCCCCGCTGTTAGGATTGCGCACGTGTATGTAAGGGGTCACTTGTTTGATTGTGAGAGTTTGAGCTAAGATAGAGAAATATACAGAGTGTTGGACTGTGCTGACGTTAAAAGTGAAAACAAGCATTATCATCTGACTAAAGCTCCCGATGGGATGCTGTGGCTTACACAAGTCTCACAGTCTCTCGGAAATCCAATATGTAAATCCACTTAACGCTGCCTCAACAGAAAACACACACATACCCCCCATCAGAGCTAAACTAATTCAGACAGAAAGACAGAGGGAAAGACATCAAGGACCTTTCCGTAATCCTTCAAGGCAGGTGGACCAAAGATTTCCTCCAGCTGTGAGGAGTCCTGTTATTTAGGAGTGTCTCAGGCCCTTGCTTTTCTGGGTAGGAGATGCCGAATCGGCGGGACAAGTAATTATGAGGAAAGCTAAGCCATACCCTGTTCTCCTGAGTGGATAAGTCCAAATTTAATGAAATAGCATCTGAAATAGCAACGAAATCCTTTCTCAGCAGGGTATAAGGTATTAGCAAAGTGAAGTTATTTAAGAAAGAAGTATCTTCAGCGCATGGACGCAAATAAATCAGTGAATCATCTTGTCAACCAGGGGTGCGTTTCCCTAAAACATTGTTAGCCAACTATGGCGTAAGTTACATCGCTACCATCGCTGTGTGACAATTGTTTCCCGAAACCAACGAACAGCATCGCAAAATTATGTGGTTGGAACGACAGCTCTCGTCCTGTGGTCTTGTTTGCATGACTTAACAAATCCTTGTCTTGAGCAAAATAAGTAAGCTGACATTCAGTACAATCTATCTTTTATTTAGAATGCATATGCCATTTACGCCTTTTTGGTTGTCAAGAGATTTAAAGCGCTGTTTTTGAAGATGCGTACGTACTCCAGTTCGCAAGAATGAGCCTATGATTGAAACTGGAAATAAATGAAAATAACTGAGAAAAATTAGAATAAGTCCTCAGATGTAATGTCAAAAAATTTTATTCATTAAAATAAGTTTACTTATTTACTGCCACCTGCGCGACATCATTAACTAACGTGGTTGAACAACCAATTTGCGATGATATGGTTTTGGGTAAAAGCTAGTTGATTTCTTCAACGATGCATCGTACTATGGTAGTAAAGCAACGAGTTACGTTGTATGGGAAACGCCCCCCTGATTATGATTCACTTATGATTCACATACAAGATTATTGTTTTAGCTTGCCTGACTACAAAGTTGTGTGGGCAATGCAATGAGACTGAAAATGTGCAAAATGTGCGGTGCAGAATGCTACGAATAATTAACTTGCTACACTTGGCTAAAGTTACACTACCTTAAAAACAGCTGAGCAACAGTTATGTGACTGGAACATAGTATGACTGTTTGTGTGTGTGTGTGAGAGAGAATGAGTTTTCAACCTACCTTCCATTTCACAGCCCAGGAGTTCCAGTCTAAGTCCCATCCCAGCAGGAGTGGCTCTGTCTGGGTACACCCTAACAAAGCGTGTCAATATAGGCTCCACCGTCCTCAATGCTGGTGTGTCATAGTTCAAATTCCCCTCAAAAATCTGCCAAGAACAGTGACAAAGTCCAACACAATAGTTAGCAGTCAAGCAGAGAAAGAGAACTCAGAAAGATAAAAAAATGGAAAAAGATGAAGGGGAAAGTTTTATTAAGAGTAGTCTGACAGGCAAAGCAGAGGACAGAGAATTAATGAAAGAGAACGAGCTCACATCTCACACCTTTCTTAACTTGGGCACTGCTGTATGTCTAATGCAACAAAGCACTAGAGAAAAGAAAGTCTTCAACTTTATTTCTGACATCGTACGGCTGAGCTAGCTCCAAAAATAAAGGCTGCGGGCTAAAACTGCAGTCTACGACAGCAGGATGCTCAGCTTTTCAAAAGCATCCGCCTTTGACTTCACACTTCTGAAGTCTTACAACCCAGACACAAGGTACCACAGGAGACAGACAGAAAAAAAAGAGGAAAAGACAGAAAGACACTCGCCAGAGGTAACAAAGAGGCACAGAACAAGATGAGGAGTCATGAAAGAACATTAATGGCCATCAGAGCTAATGTGTCTCCTTTTGTCCTTCAAGCTAAAAAAGAGATATGAGGGTTTTGAAAGGGGCCTTCTAGGACTGATACTCCAATTTACTTTTTTTTTTTGATAGGGGATAAGGCACATAGTCTATGTTCCACAAAAATAAAACAAATTTAATGTGATTCATGTGTCGATTTTTGTTGACCATGATTGCTAATGAGCACTATACTATGTACTTGATCATTGTTCTAGTAGGGATGCATGATATATCGGCCACCATACTGGTATCGGCCGATAAATGTTCATTTGTAATGTTAGCGCTATCGGCCTGATAAGAAAATTTGGCAAATATCTTAAAGCCGATAAATAATGGATTGCACTTCAGATGTGCACTGTTCACCATAATGGTTTTGAATTTCTTGAAATATGATTGAAATCACTTCAAAAAATAAAATACAGTTCATGTGCAGCACAAGTCTGACATATAAGCTACATCAAATTATAATGAGAACATAATTATAATTGTATGCTTGGGACATGGCTTTTAATGGTGACTTTTGTTTTTGTAATCAGGATCTCAAAAATTATATCAAAATTTGGATTTAGATTTATCGGCCAATATATCAGTTATCGGCTTTCAGATATAAAGAATTATCGGTATCGGCCAAAATGTTCATATGGGTGCATCTCTAGTTGAAGTTATCTGATTCGCTACATAGCAGTTTTTATGTTTCTAATATCACTCCATGGTCTCTTCTTCTCACGTAATACTTTTAAGTCAAATTATTAATTAATTTATTTTTAGTTTAAGATCAAACAGGATAATGTGCAGTTACCTGACTGTACATTAAATCTTACATATGTGTAACATTATTTAGTTTTGTCTTACGACTATTGTCAGGGTTAAATTTATTAGTAGTATTGTTGAATGCATTTGGGACATTTCCCCAATATTGTGCTCACAGCATTAGTCTAATTATTGTCATTCTCTCCTCTGTCCATCTAAAGGCTTTGGGAAGAATATATTATAGCTCCACATTCAACTTTCTTAAACTCAGTCATTTCCTGAAAGTCAGGCTAAACAATCTCAGACTAGCACTTAAGAACCGCATAGTGATTCAGAACCATTCTAAATGAGCATCCAGTTTATGTCCAACTACCTTCCAGCTTCCACATATCTTACCTTGGGCTTGTTGCAAGTGGCATCCATCACCATTTTCCAGTCGGATCCGTTGTTGCTGTAGCCCAGCCGAAACTTCTTCATGAAGACCTTGTTATCGCGGTGTTTGCCTCCCTGTATGATCAGTCCTCTGACCAATTTCTCCTCGGCCAAATCTATCTGTAGCCACTCGTCCACGTACGGCTGGGGCTGTGGCAACAACGTCCATCCCGAACGGCTGGTCAGCAGACGAGCGTTCTCGGACACCCATGTGCGCTCGGTGTGGGAAGAGACTGTGATCTGAGAGTCTGCGATGAGGCCTGACACCATTCCCAACATTCCTGAACATGGGTACTCTGTTGAGGGACAAAGAGAGTGTTAGATTGAAGAAAGTTTCAAACCCTTCCCTACTGACAAACCTAAGTACATTTCATGTTTTTAAGAGCCTTCAAAAAACCTTTGAATTGCGATCAATGGAGAAAGATGCATTTGGACCTGGATTGTGTAGTTATGGCACCCAACCCAACCCAACCAGCCATATCCTGATCCCTTGACCTGATCCCTTAGACTGTTGTCTAACCTGCCACTGCAGTGGCAAAACAATTGTTCCATTATTTGTCATGCCAATAAAACACATGGACACGGAGAAAGAGAGAGTTGTTTGAGTACATAGTGGAGAGGGAAGTTAGCAAAGATTAGATTAGCTGTGAGTGGATGAGTCTGAGTGAAAGAGAAAGAAAAGAGAAGAAAACATTATGTTGGCTGATAAACTTGGTAGAAACGGTCACGTCTCGGTGAGCTGGGAAACATTCTTACCAGCAACCTAAAGAGGTCACAGGCCATAAAGAGCCTGAACAAAGAGAGAAGGAAAGACATTCATTGCACAGGAAAGACAGATGAAGTGGTCAGAAGAGATAAGAAGCCTCTTGTTCTCTTTGTTTCTCTCTCTCTCCATCTTCCTTTCACCAATGACCTTGTGCATTAACTCTTTTTCTCAAGCTACCTAATTAAGGCCTTTCTCTAGAGCTTCTACCTTTCATTTCCGAACAGTTTCTTGCTCTCATCCTCAGTCCTGCTCCACTCCTACCTTCGTTCTCCTTTGTTTTTCACCTGCTTTCTTATTCACCTCCTTCATCCTTCTTGTAATCTATCTTCATCTCTACAAACTGACTTTCTTTGTTCCGGTGTTGATAATACAATTTTTCACGCTTTGCTACTTTTAGGGAAAGGCATGTTGAGTTTGAGGGAAATGATCAGACATGCAGTGCCGACCAACTGACTGTCTGTGAGTTGCGTGTCATGACTTCTTCAACGCTGTGGGATTCGTGACCTGCCAGCGATACCTTAATCTACGATCAGCACCCGTGGAGCAGGAAAGCGTCAGAGACAATCTTGGACTAGTCACAGATGGACCTAATGTCCCGTGAAATACCACCAGAACAGAGTTTTCATTCACAACACTGCCTTTGTACTGATGTAGGGAACTTCCTCTCTAGTTCTGGAACGGAAAGAGCGCTTGTCTGTGACCCCTTCAGGGTCCAAAATATGAGTTCCAGGCTCCTAAAGCAACAAATGCATGGGACTTTGATTTTCCCTTTGTTTGTTTGTGGATGTACAGCCAAGGTTGGGTTTCTCATAGCCTTGCCAGATTTTGCAAGATGTCTGATATTTGCATGCCGAATTGTTTCGGGATCCGAATGAAAAAGATCTGCACTGGGGTGGTTGGACCTCAAAGTTTGGAAGTCAACCAAGTTTATTTTCAATCCGCTGGCTGGCACTGTCTTCCGGACCTGTTTATGGATCTCAGATGGGGATGCTTGGTAGAAGCTCCTGGTGTGGTAGACCCTGGCAGACACACCCTGAGGGTGAACTGGTTGATATGCATCACGTGTTTAATTTGTTGGTTTGGTCTGTGCACAGCACATAAAGGCTGGATGACCACACACACAGATGGTTTTATTTACAAACAGTGGGAGGAAGTTTATTAATGGCTGTGGAAAGCCTATCAGACCACCTTTTAACTACCAGCCGGCATCCTCTGTGTGTACAGTGTTAACAGTCATAGTGCCCAGGAATAGTACCTAGGTAAAGTCAGTGTAATACCTTGGTACTTTAATACTTACCATGGTAAAGAATGGTTATCATATTGGTATCCTTGGTATATGCCCTTGCAAAAAGTACTGGCATCAAATAGTAATACTATGGTATTTTGACCTATTCCTTTGTACAAAAATAATATGGTACTCCACTGTACTTTCATGTTTTTTGGACATGCACCATGGTATTCTTGTTATGGTAAATATTCAAAAACGTGGTATTTTCAATGTATATCTTCAAAAATAAATATTTTTAACATGGTACCTTGTACAGAAAAACAAACGGTAAGGGAAACTGGGGGGACATTCTTTTCTAAGCAGTTGCCCAGCTTGGCCGCATCATCACAAGGGAGCCTGATGCACACTGATGATGTCACTGGGAGGCCTTCGCTCTTGTGATGTGTTTAGAATGCGGTCTGTTCACCCGTCCAAAACATGACTGCAACAGCTGCGCTCCAGATCGGCGGTGAACCGCACACATACACACACAAATATACAACCAGTGCTAAATCTGTGTACACACACACACAGAGTCTAAAAAATACGCCCTCTGTGCATGTTGAATGTAAAGCTGATAGACGGTGTGTGATGGAAAACAAACTCGCCCTCCTCCTACACATATGAGGAAATGTTCTCAGCAGGGAGGCACTGATGATACGAAAGCCTTTGCAATCAAAGCTCTGTAGGGTGGAGCCATGCCAAAACATGCAGATGAGTATGCAAATTAGGCCAGGGCCAGCTGGGCCTGACTGCGGATGGTGGGTGTAGATCTCGGCGTGCACAATTGCATGTGCAATATGTACATCTGTGTGTGTGAGCCGCTGAGAGGTTAAAGCTCAGAGGAGGAGGGTAGATGCAGAAATGGGGTAGAAGTGGAGAGGTTGCATGCTGTGCACGCCATTCATTTTGAATGAAGTACATCCAAACGTGGGGAAACATGAATACACTGTCCTTTTTGTTGACGTGAACACTTGTCTATAATGCAATATCTCCTTGACTATTGCACATGTGCATTCAGAGGCATGAATAAACACTTCTCCATACGCCTGCCTCCAAAGCAAGCAAAACCTAAACCATCTAATTGAAAGATCATGATGGAGTGGTGTGTTGACAAAAAAACTGCTTCCAAATCTGAATTAACACTCTGCTTCTTTTTTATTGTATCCCAGTTGTGCTGTTGACATTTTGTTTTGAGGCGAGTGAAAAGAAACAGTTCTTTTGAAACCAACCTGAGATTTTGCATCCGTACACCTCGAACCGCAGGGCGATGCCGGACTCCCAGGTGTAGGGTCGGATCCGGAGGTATCGTGTCAACGTGGGCTTGGGGAACGCGGCTTTCGCTACATCGGTAGGGTTGGTGTTACCCTGGAAAATCTGACAAACGAAGAACAAACACATTAATAATTAACAGGGTTTGTTTAAGGGAGCCACCAAGGACAGACCTTTGTGACCTGGGACTCACCTAACACTTGAAACAGAGAAATGACAGGAATGTGTTTAGATCAGCGTCTTCAAATGTGACAACCTAAATACAGCCTGAATTGGATTATATCTGGAGCCAACTGTGAAGCAATACAAAAGCTACTTTGTGATGTCATAGTCTGGGTTTCAACTAGCACTGAATGATTTGGACGCTTCAGTTACACAATGGTATCTGTTGTTGTTTCAACAGACATAGCGATGAATCAAACTGTGTTATGTCCATGAGCACTGATACTTGCTGACAGCTAGCACATGTTCTCTGTGAAGGGAAGATCTGGATATATGCTACAAGAAAGACAAATGAAGGCAAATCCAACCTTGTTGTACACAGCATCATGCCACTGTATAAAGGTCAGCTGATTTTTTAAGTACATCTTGAAGGTTCTCTTTCTCAGTTCCTGATTTTTTGCTCTCAAGATGAGTTAAACTCATAGGAGAGTTACGAATAAACAGCAACTGTTGATAGTATCATGTCGTCACACCTGATTACCTAAAGGAAATATAGAAATTTGACTAATGCCACTGACCTGTCGGGCCAAGAGCTCATAATTTATGTAGGTTTGTGTCCTCAGTGATGAAAAAGTGATAAAAAATATTATAGATTACAAAAAGCTGATTTTCCAGTTTTCCTAAGCAAGAAATCAATCTAGCCCTCACTAACACTTTGGGAACCACCTTAACCAATGGTAAAACCAGCTTCCCTCTCTCTCTCTCTCTCTCTCTCTCTCTCTCTCTCTCTCTCTCTCTCTCTCTCTCTCTCTCTCTCTCTCTCTCTCTCTCTCTCTAAATATTCGTTTTGGGTGCAAAATATGAGCAGAAAAGACGAATTGATTGTCAATTAGTACATTTTATCTTGGGTCAAGCTAATCTAGATATCTATTCAAGTAGAAAAAATAAGATTGAGGCCTGGACATAATGTTACTGTGTTGTTTCCAAATCTTATAAAGTCTAAAGTGTTGATTGATTTTAATTTTTTATAAATCTATGGATGATCTTTTTTCTTTTGAACTAAAATGGTGTAGCAAAGGAGCATTGTGTTTTATGATTGAAGATTAATTATTTTTTACAGATTTTCTGTAAATTTATTCTCTGCGATAATTTATACCTTGTGAATTGTTTTATGTAGATTTCTAATAAGGAGCATTTAAATTAATTTAAAATCAATTCATTCTCTCTCTCTCTCTCTCTCTCTCTCTCTCTCTCTCTCTCTCTCTCTCAGTGTATTGCTTTAACATCAGTACATTCAATACACAATTCTAAACAAGACAAGGTCAAACTATAAGCCATACAGGATGGCCAAGTGTTGCTAAGTCCAAGTCAGGGCGTTCAGCCATCCGTCTATCCCAGAATCCATGCTGCTAATCATGTCCCTGGGCGCTACTTTTCAAAACGTGTGTGTCTGGGAGGGAGACACATGAGGAGCCATCCACTATCTTTAAATGTCACGCCAATGCTCTGCCCTACTGCTCTAAGTAGTAAAAAGGCTTTCCTTTGTGCAACAACCTCACAGCCGAACTGCTGTTTCAGCAGTCTGTAAATGGGCCCTCACCTCACAAAAGCACTTTAGAGCCAAGCAGACAGAAACAAGGCACCGCACCTTAAAAATGCACGCTCTAAAAAGAGAACAGTGTACTTCAGTTGAGGGTCGACATAGAAATTGGGCCTTTGGGTATATTTAAGCTCACTGTTACTTCCAAGCATGAAGATGTGTACGCACACACACATACACACACGTACGTAACCGTCTAATTGGCTTGCTTAGCTTGACAGGTCTATTTCAAAAAATTGTATTGTTAGAGCATGTCTGCCAAGCAGATATAAACATGCATATGAACACGTTCAACGCTCACAAACGAGTGAAACAAACTTCACACACTGGAAGTGTCTTAAAACCCATGAAGCTGCATACAGACACCGAATCTTTGGATCATTCAGCATCAAAATCAAGTGAATATGAAAAAGAAATATACGTTATTTTAGAATGATTTCAGATTTGCATTGTGACATTATTTTAATGATATACTGTATGCAATATAATATATGCAATATATCATATTTTTTACATTACACTTTGTTTGCATTAAGGTAATATCCAATATTTTGGCGAGCAAATGTTTTTAACAACATCCTTGACAGGTGTCATGAGTTCCACATATGTTGTTCTATATCACTATATGTCTTGGCTATGATCCCCGACGTGCTGTCCGATGCTCACAAGGTCTCAGCCAGTGTGTCAAATGTAACAGGCATGTCTTCCTGCAGTTAACTGTCCTGTGTTGAGGGACACATTAGAGTCAGCTCACCCGATGGCTAATCGATCAGGGTCTCCTCGGCCCTCATTCAGTGAGTCACATGGTCAAGTGCGTCCAACCAGCTGTTCAAACACTCTAAACCTTCCCAGAATGCCTCCTCCTCTCACTCTCTCAATTAGCCACTCTCTGTTTATTAACTCTTTTGTTCTTTCCTTTCAACAAAAAAAAAAAAAAAGCCCTACCGCAAATGTTGACATCATTCCTTAAAGGGAAGAAAAGAAAATCAGTCAGACTACTGTGGTGGCTTTGGAGTTGGAGTTTTTACAGTGCTTTCAGTCTTTTTAAGAGAGCGGATTAACATACCACACTGGGCACATAATGGAGTCAGAGAAACACAATCCCTGCAGAACACATGAGCGTGGCATTCCCGTCTGGAGCCGGAGCGTGGATTGGTGTAACGAATGCACACGGTGACAGCGCTACAACGCAAGATGTTTACAGGGCTTCCTGCCAAGGAGCACTGGAAATGTACCTAGTTAGGGATTACTTCTGAGAAAATAGACCTATTTATCGTTTAGTGGAAAATGAGCTGTTCAAAATCAAACCTGAGCTCTTACCAGGACGTTCTAACACTACTTCATTGTTATATGAATATTTCAAATATTTAACGATTAGGGAATGTTCCAGGTCCAAAATGAGTAAAGCGTTAGAAAATCCTATTTACCGGTTGCTTAGTTTCGAAAAACAAACACAAATTGTGGAATTACAGTGGAAGTTTAAAAGCAGAATCTACACTGTTGTCAAAGTGCATATAGTAGTTCTTACATAATGCTTTTTGTTTCTGTGGAGCATGCCAACACTGGTTAAATCAGTAAATCAGCCAGTTTTTCAAACAGTGGATGCACTGCAGCTTTATGGAAATAATCAAACAAGTCACCTTCTGTTTTGGGCCATCCTTAATAGTAATCCAGTCTTCTCCGTTTGAGCTCACATCCACCTTGTAGGACTTCACATAGTACTTCTTCTTGGTTTCTTGAGAGATGGCTCCCTGTGTGCCGATTGCCGAGACAAAGCGCAGGAATCCAAGATCAACCTGAGGAGAGAGAACCATATTACTTCTATATTGCTCAGAACAGAGGGAGTATCACTTTAAAAGTGGCTTATCGTGTGTCACATACTGAGCTCATAAGACCCCAGGTGAATATTAGAATGAAAGATTAATTTTAATGAATCCCAATTTAATAAAGCAAAGTCAAAGTGACGATTTAATTTCCTGAATGGGAGACAAGAGCTTATTGGATGAGGAAGGATATTTAAATTCATGGAGTCCGTGCCGGGGGGGGAAAAAATAGCTTGAAAGGAAACGTGTATTTCAGACGCGTGCTGCATTGAAAAATGAATGCTTCATAAAGAAGTCATGAGTTCTGATGTCATTCCCGTGAGTGTGTCTGAGAGGAGGGATGGGAGAGAGTGGTCAGGGGTTACTGAAGATGGAAGAGAAAATGTGGACGGAGATGTCTGTGATTTGGTCAAATCCAGGAATATCAGAGCTGTAACACACACGACGGGATGTAGAATCATTTGGGATGAGATCCATTTTTAAATTAAAAAGAAAACAAAGTGATTAAATGCCGCAAAAACCCTCTTTTGAGTGGAGTATGCGCATTCACGTCAACTGGGTGATCATACATCATGCAAACTGACATTGAACAGTGCATTCTGTGGTTTTTGGGGAGATTCTTTAGTGCAGAGGGAAGCTAAAATAAATCCTGTCATAATCTGAAACTGATGTCATCCCATAGTACATTATCAAAACATGTCACTTGTGCACTAACATTTACAGTAGAGCCAGTGCCATGCAGAAAACTGGCTACAAATGCAGGATAATATCAATGCAGTGGAGACTGTGTTTTAGATACTCTAATAAAGTTGATCAGCATTACTGTTACATAACTCATTTAACACTGAAAGAGCTAATTGCAAACTCGGTCTGTTCCCTATTGTACAGTATTTGTAAGACATAGTCCTCACTCAGTTTAACAGTATTAAAAAATAAGGTCTTTGTTTCTGAAGTCTGCTGAATGTGTGCGGATCTGATTTTCTGGCTATACTAAAATATACATGGCAAGAAGATAAGAGAGCTGTGTAGCAGCCAGCGATTTGAGATCAGAAAGCTTGGCTGGAGAAAAGACAGTCTGGATCAATTTCCCTCACACCAGCTGATCGCAGATCAGAACTAATGAGCGCCTCGTGATTTATTAACCACTTTCTGCTTTGTGAAAGAGAGAGGGGTGTAAAAGAAACTAGAGCAATAAGAAACTGATGACTACCATACTATTACTACAGTAATCCTTTCAATACATGACCCATACACAAATTTTCAACAAAAATAATGATTGTTTTCCAATAGGTTTCCTGAATACACTCCATGTCTGCCATTGGTCAGCCAATCAGTGAGTTCCACCGCAAACTCACGCTATTGGTTGAGTTGTTGCTATGCCAGGCAGGTCAGAATTATTAAATAAACAGAGCAATGTTTTAAAAACACAACCAGAATAACATAGTGTAATTTCCCTTTCCTGGGAAATCAACCTACAAATAGTTTACTTATAGTTGCCTCTGCTTATTAGGATAGGAGAAAAGGAGAACATATTTAAACATCAAGAAAAAAAAAAAAATCACACTTCACCTTTAGAAGCAATAACAAACTGGAGATTGAGGGAAAACCCCAGTTCCTCATGGGAATTCCCTGGCTGACAAACTCCACTTTCTGGCTTCCAGAAAACAACCCGTTCTAAAAGTGAATTACGCTTCCTTATAAGGAAACAAGTCGGACTCGACTGTGGGCATTTCATCTGAAATATCATGACCACAGAATCAAAAACATTTTTGGTAAGAAAATATTATAATAGTTGAAACCACACCTGGCCAGCCGAGTAGTTGTATTAGTCACTAGTGTGAATATGCAGTTTTATAATGGTCAGTCTGTGAGAAAGTGAATCCAAACGTCTCCAGAGGAAAATGTGAGCTCAAGCCAGCTAACTCTGCAAATCATGTTTTAGATATTCTTCTCTATTTCGACTCTTTTTGTTTGGATGTTGTGTAAGAGAGTCTGTCTGAAGAGATCCCACCCACTAGACAAATCAAATAATGCCGGTCTCATGATATCAAGTCCAATAATCTGAAATGTGAAAATAAAAAAAACAACATATCATTATAATATATCTTGCTGGCAAGAACTCAAGTGTAACTACTTCTTATAATTCAGCCATGGGAAAGTCCTGGCATGTTAAAACCAGTTCATTTTGCCCAGAGTCCATCTGTCAAGTATGGACCTCAGCTTAGATTTTTCACAGCTAATTAAATTTACAAAGAGTGTGTGTTTTATTACATCAGAGCCCGTGTGTGTGTGTGTTTGAAGGGACAGTTCTTGCCTTGCCCTCGGCCCGCATGGAAGGAAGCGGCAGAAATCGAATCTGTCTAAACCTAGTTCACGCTCGCTGAAGCTTCTCATGCTAATTGCGTTGAATTAAACAAGCGTCAAACATGTCTGCTGGCTTCCTAAAGCTGTGACATTTGTGCTCATCCTAGCATGAGCTCATAATGCTGTTTCTTTTGTTTAGTGTGCTTGTAGGGAGTTACATATTCTGGTCTGTAAAAATGAAAGCGTTGTGTAAAAATATAGTCTATATTCTTGTCTCTTTCAGCCTTCTCTTGCATATTAGTGCACAACAAAAATCCACAAATTGGTCAGTCATTAAAAGCACAACTGCTCTTGAGTCTTGTGTATCTAAGGCTCAAGCACCATCTGGAGCGGGTTAGCCAGGAGGAACTAAGACGTTGAGTAGACAGATGCGCGATGGCCCAGTCAAAGCAAACACAAATGTGGGACGGCAGGTTTCGCAGGGCAAAGTTCTACTTCATCCATCAAACCGCGGCTTTCCTCCCACCATCCCATCCCACGACACCTGGTTGCTCCGAAAGCTCCTCTAAAATTCCATTAACCACAGGTATAATTAATTCACATTTTCATGAAAATTGTATTACTGCCAGCTGAGAGATCTATAGGCTCCTCAAAGACCTCGCATTCATCACCCAATTTACCTGGCAGAATTAGCCAGCGTTATTTTTAGAACTTCTAAAGTTTTTTTTTTAATTTGTACAATTATGCATGAGCCTGAGTGGTGATTATCTACTTCTCTTCCAAAGAATTATGACCCAAACCAGTGTAATGGGGAGGATAGTATATTAGTAGAGTGAAAAAAACCCTAACCCAAAAGAGCTTCTTTCCTTCAAACACCTGATATAATGGTACATTTTCACAATCCAATCGATTACGAAACCAAGTCTGGGCCACTTTTTTTCCTTGCAAAATATCCTTGCAATATGTTACATTATGCAAGTCAAATAGGTTCTGAAAGTTGTTTAATCTGCTGCAGTGTATGGCTGATGTTTGGAGAGAATGGTCAACCAGTCGAGAGGTCTGTTATCATAAAGTTCACGGTCATTATTGTTATTAGCCCAACACAATAAGACAACAATGACCTCACTGATGACAATGGAATATCCTGCCTGTCTTAGAAATGAACTTCCTCTGACATTCATTTATTATGAATGCAATGTTGCTTTTTTCTGAATCTCTTTCACACCAGTAAGAGCTTACTGTATGTAGCCTATCCAGCATACACCTGGATTCATTTAATTGCTAGAAAATGATATCAACGATGATATTTTAAACGCTTCAAGCTAATTACATGCAGGCACTGAAGATGGTTTAAAATCATAAGAATGTACCTAGCGCAGGTGTGATGCTAGCAGGGTGGCCTAGCTTGACACCAGCTCCGCAGGCTTTGTCAGTAGAGACTCTCATGTTAATTACAGTCCTACTGTCTAATTACTCATCAGCTGGCAGGAGAACAGCACCCGTCTCAAAATAGCAGCAGCTAATCCTTTAATTGAAGAGAGAAAAATCTAAGCAAAACAATGGAGAGCGGACATAGCTACGTCTGCATGATCGCTAATAGAAAACATATGTAGATGACATGCGAAGGTAAATGCGTTGTTTCTGGAGTGACATTTCACCCCTAAATCTCCCTCTTTTTTGCCATTTCCCTCGTTACATTCAACCTTCCTAGATAATCGTACGCTCAAGAGCCCGTGAGGAATGTTTTTCTCAGAGGAAGTCTGTAATTAGCGCCTGCTTGATGGGAATTCCGACCTGTTTTTGTAGCAAAATGGGTCGGCGACTCGAGGCATTGGCACAGCAGATAAAAGTAAGAGGTTGGGGTGGTGTCTCAATCATTGTTTCCATCTACGGACCTGGCACATTCCCTCCTCACCTCCATCAATCAAGCTGACGGCTTCCTGTTGAACTAGCTGACACAAAACCTGGTTGGCATTCTACAGTTCCAGACTTGCAAACATCGCCTTGTTGTTTTGAACGCTCTGCCCTCTTGTCAGAGATGCTTTAATGAACAAGATGAAGGTAAACATCCTCTCCAGTGAAGCTAAGGAGAAAAGCCTTCGCATCCCTGTGAATCAAGCCCTGATCAAACCATTTAGCTGAACAGCAGGACAGGCGTATGCAGCAGGTTCATAAATGAACCACTGTGTATTCAAAGCACCATTGCATAAATGCAACAGCTGACGCGTTTCGGCAGACCTGTGGATGAGAATGAATGCGAGGCTGAGATTAATGAAACAGAACATGATTTATAATGAGCAACTTCTATTCAACCATTAGTAGGTAGACAGGAGCTTTCAACTATTGACAGTTGACTTTTTCCCAGATCAAAATGCATAATTCATAGAAGTGCTTTGATGCTTCTGGAGTGGATGAGCGTGCATTTATTGCATCACATGCAGTATGCAGTGCATTGATGTTAAAATATCTCAGTCTGTCTACCAAAGAGGATCTGTTTTTGTTGTTGTGCCAGGCTCTCCATGGGATTGAAAATCTGCCATCCATAAGACCCTTAACAGTGTCTTTTGTTTTAGGTTACGGTTTCCTATAAATCGGAAGTCTTTCCCAGTGAGAGTCACAATGTGTTGTACAGATGTAGGTATGTCACGCTTTAACACAGTCTTCCGATTGAAACCAGGCTGTCTCCATAAACATAGTACACTGGAAGTCTTCAGAGCCAGAATCCCATGCCTCTTTTTCATCCATCACATATCTGATAAAGACCTTAACGGACATTTGTTTGTCAGCATGATGGCACAAACCCTTGTAAATGGACATAGAGAATAGTGGCCTGTGTAGCTTCCTGGCTTAGCTGAAGATCTCCTGACCCTTGACTAATTATCAGCAGTGGCAAGCTGGGAGCATTAGACCCTGAATCTAATTTGAAACCGCATTAAGATGCATGACAAACGCTGTCTTTTTGACACCTTCTGTGTGGAGAAAAACCTGCTAGAATTGGGGATTTTTAACAAGGAAGAACAAGGCATCTATGAATAATATAAGTGTCTGCTGTAAATTACATTTGAGAGTGTAAATGTAATAAATAATGAACTGATAATATGCGTTGGAGGACACAGGAGTGCGCGAGTTGTTGGACTGCGCTATTAGATTATGTTGCTTAATGGAAGTGAAATGAAGAATTCCACTCTTTTAATAACGCTTGTTATAATTAAACTCCTCCACAAGTGCTGGGCACGAGAGAGAGAGAGAATGAGCGCAGGACGTCTCCAAATTATAAATCATTCATCCTCGGCAGGGTTCCGCCTTTGTTCCCTTGGAAACAGATGTGCGGGGTTCAACTTTGACATCTGATTGGCGGAAAGGGATTTGCAGGGGCACGGCACAGAGGGCTGAAACAGAATACGTTTGATTTGCTGAAATTTCTCCTACCAAAAAGAGTACCCTTCCTCTAATCAATACCCTTTAGAGAATTCCAAGCGACTGCGAAATTGTGCTCTCTTCAGCTCGATACTGCACTCTGGGAGGCGAGTCATTTAGAGTTTCATTAATATCTGAAATGACTAAACAAGTTCAGCAAGCCAAGAGGGCGAACATTTGCAAAGTCTACTTAATTATCCTGAATAAAATATGAAGTGGCAACTGTGAAATGATGTGGAACCGATTGGTTTAGGTGCTAGAATATACATTTTCTAAATTTGATCTTTGAGACTCATTTGAGACACAAATGCAGAATGTTTAACTTTTGAAGACTCTTGTACTGAGCACAATGAACTACACTAAGACTCAACCAGGATGTTCTCAACAGCATGTCAAAACCACATGCCAAACATTGACCAATATACTGTCATCTGACGAACATGAGAATCCTTCAGCTGAAGTGATGGTCTGTAAAAAGAGAGGCTAATTATCGACTGCTTCTCAGAGAACATCCTGGTGGAGTCTTAGTGTAGTTCATTGTGCTCTGTACACGAGTCCCGAATCAATACCTTATTGACAGAGACTGGTAATCCATAAGCATAATGAGCCCATCTAAACAAAGAAGAACTTTGAAATATCATGATGATCAAGAACACTGGAGAAATCAACAGATAAAACGGCACAATCCTCATATTGATCAGTCTCAGCATTGTGTCCTCAGGGCTCTGCTCTACAAAGCTATGGAAATTCTCCCTAAAAATGTGGGGCAGAATTTGCAGCCGCAAGGAGAGAACTTGTCTCCAGTTTCTTTGGGAAATGCACACGTCTTGCTTCCACAGTGAAATGAAGAATTAAACATCACAGTTCCTCTTCTCTGTACCTTCCCCTAATTCAATTAGTCTCTGGTTTAGAACACGAGTTTTCAGAGACAATATTTTGATTGCAATAAGGAAAATCTGCTTAACAGACCTCCCCTAGCAAATATTTGGCCGCGGGTCACGTCTGTTATTAGCCTCCTGAGGAGTCTCTTTGGCCCAAGCTTTCCAAAGATTATAAAACAAGTCTGGGTTTTCAGGGTACCCTCGGGGTTTGGGTCACAGAAAAGCCCCTAAGTGCAAGAAAAGGCCTGCAATCAACACAATAACTGCTGCCAAGAGTTTTTCACAGATTCATGCAACCGAAATAGACATGCACAAATAATCTGTTGTCCTAGAACATGTAACTGTAACTGTGTGTGGCTTCAGGTTTCTCATTGTCTCTCGGTCATTAAGATCATGTTAGATACATCTCACAGGCAGATTTTGTTGAGGTGTTATGCATCTGTTGGCCGGGAAGACTCACTGGGGTTGGAGCGAACCAGTACATTTGGGTTTTAACATTCCATGGCTGTCGACCAAAGGGCAACATTCAACAGATGTTGCTGCTGGTCTTCAATAGAGAAAAGCAAGCCAGTGGCAAAAGCATCTGCAAGGCCGCCTGTTAGAGCTGAAGTTGAATTCAGCTAGACACAAAAATCATAAAAGTGTGGGGGAGTTTCAGAGCTTCTTCAAAAAAATATCTCAGCAGAGTCTATTCTCTGCCAAGGACAAATCCCTCCTCCATTAATCATTCATAATAGACTGCTATCTACAGTATATGCATGTGAATCGTGCTGTACCTGAATCCATTCTTTGTTGGAGTCCTCTGCAGGGGTCCAACCATTCTCTGGGTTGTTGAGTCTAGAACGTTCTGGAGACCAGCT
Organism: Scardinius erythrophthalmus; assembly: GCF_964197995.2. Taxonomy (NCBI): domain Eukaryota; kingdom Metazoa; phylum Chordata; class Actinopteri; order Cypriniformes; family Leuciscidae; genus Scardinius; species Scardinius erythrophthalmus. Next base: position 2,656,732 of record NC_138242.1, read on the forward strand.
GGGGTTGTACTGGGATGAGGCCATGATTTGGTCAGAGTGGATTTCCCCAGTTTCCAAACCCAAAGGCTCGGTACAGTCAAAGTCTGAAGAAATCACAGGGAGAAAGAGGGATGGGGGAGTTGTTAAAATGTCATTTCATGATCTAAATAAAGAATACATCAGATCCTGACCCAAACTAAGGCCTTCCTCTTGGGAATGGGCCACTCAACAGCAAAGTTCCATCTCTTAGGACCAGAATAAAACACTTCTAACAGGAAAAGCACAATTTAATGGAAGCACAGTGGGAAGTGTACCACATTAAGACGCAAAGCTTTATTCATAAAACATTCAGTTTAAGCTCTTAAGTCCAGCAACAAGTAAAGTTCATAAAAGAAAAGCCTTTGGAAGGTGCACAGTTAAATGGCACATGGGAAGGCCATTTCCCCAGCGTCAGCATCAGAGACGGCCCTAGAACGTCTGTGTTTTTAGATGCCAGGAGAGCAGGCTGTATATCACTCCACATGCCATGCCACCCAGGATAAGGGCATTACTGATTGTTTTGTGATGTTATGGGGCATGCTGGCCGTGTGTCTGAGACAAGCAAAGTTCACGCTTTGACCCCAGAGGGTCTTTATCCAGACACTTTGGCACAGAATTTAGGACTGTCAGACACCGGAGAATGGGGAAATGTTGAAGCTGAGGTGGGAGGTCACAGACACCGAACAAACACATATTTTAAGGAAATACATTGACACAGGGTGAGCTCATGTTCCCTAATATAACAGTGAAAGGTGCAAGAAGGTCAGATACACACATACTCAAACAGCACAGGCCAAACATGCAGGCCTAAACACATGTAGCAGATGGAGAAAGCATGTGTGTTAACTGGCCAGTAGTTTTATTTGTTCACTCACACTGAGCCATTAGCCCTGTTCTGAAAACCTACTGTAGTGAGTCGCCTGCCCAGACAGCACTTGAAGGCATCGGATTAATGCTACTATGCCTATTAAAAATAGTAAGCATCACATTTATTCTTTGTAAATTAGCAAACTCAACAGAGCAGTTTGACAAGCTCAGTGAAAAAACCCATCCGAGGTGGCGGCTGGGGTCGAGAGAACTGTTAATATACTGTAAATAAATATAACTATATGTGCAATTTAATTCAATATAGAAAAGTATCATTAAATAACAGGCAATTGTATCCATAGAAAAATATACCATAGTAATAGATTCTGTCAAAATATTAAAGTCCCCCTGTAGTCAATAATTTCATCCCTTAAAACTAATCTTTCATCATCAAAATTACATATTTAAAAGTTTTTTCCTTGAAAAAAATTCTTCATGCATTAAAATAGCTTGAATGTAACTCTACACCCTTGCCTTATTTAGTATACGGGTTCTATGAATATGCAAATTAGCCCCGCCTCCACTCACTCACAGCTCCTCAGAGATTGACGATCACACATTGACCTGGGGTGCGTTTCACGAAAGCATCGTTAGCCAACTATGGTCGCAAGTTCCGTCGTTACCAATAGAGTTCAATGGGCATTGCGATGAACTTGCGACCATAGTTGGCTAACGATGCTTTCGGGAAACGCACCCCTGATTGACTACAAGGTTACATCACAGGGGGACTTTAACTTCTTATAACAACCACTATTGTCAATTTATAAAGGTGTACTATAGTATTAGAGAGTCACATTGTTAGCGTAGCAACGTGAGTTCATGCCAAACTCTATTAAAATCAAAAGGGAGTGTTGAGTCTTTTATGTGCTTCTCATGAATTTCTCTCTTTTACCCTTGAAACTACAGCTCAACTTAATCTTTACATGATTACTCATTCTCTAGTGCTCTGTTTTATCTCTCTATCTCTTCAAGCCATCTATCCTCTATCCACCCTTTTATTCTTTAGAACAATGACTGAAAACAACCAGATCGATCGTCTGATTACATCTGGCATCCGTCACTGTTTGGTCCCACTCGGCAGAGACCATAAATCTATGACGGTTCTCTGACAAAATCCTTCGCATAAAGACTTATTGCCAATGGCGATCTCCTTCCTTCCTGCAAAGCACAATGTATACTGGTAAACATGTCGAACTGCGAGAGAAGCTGCCACAGAATGTAAATTTATGAGGCCAATAAATAATTGATAGACTGCGACTGTTCAGCAAAGCCTCTGCTGAGAACACAACGAATGTGTTCTTGATCATGAGCCGGGACGGTACAGATGTATAGCAAGCTGAAATATAACACGGTATTGTACAGCATTAATGGCAGTATGTACTTTATAATAGATACTATATGTATAAAAAACAGCTGTTGATTCACAAGCTCTAATGTTGATAAGGTATATTCTCAAGAGAAGGTGACAAAAAGACAGAAAGAAAGAAAAGTGTCTAGGGATAGATTTAAATGCATAGCATGATTGCAGGTGAGGGTTGATGGTGTGTTCTGAAATTAAATGCTTAGTCGGAGCATTTGTCAAATTGGGGTGAAGAGGTGAACCCTCTGGGTGAGCTGGTTTGGGGGAAAAAGAGAGTAATCCAACTTCCAAAACACAGGGCAGATAGGTCATGACTCTTAACACAATCACTTAATGAAAGAGGGCCACAGCTGAGAGGGACGTGCTGATTTAATAGCTTCCCGTGTTACATCATTTATATGTGCGTACACTGAATATGGGTTCTACCCCACCCAACAGAAGATGTTTCAATAACTTTGGCTAACGTTATTTAAAGACGTTAGGAATAAACATTCTCAAAATAAAGTTCTCACGTTGTTCAAATATCCTTTAACCTAAATGACTGGAGTCTTCATCTCATGAGTGTAAAAAATTGTATATTAATTTCATGAAATACTGTGTGCACTTTCGACTTACCGTCAGGGACTGTCCTTTCCAGCACAGTGTAATTAGCGGAGAATCCCTCTTTTGCTATGGCACTATCTGTGGTGATTATCAAAGCCAAGATTCCAGTGTAGGATATGATCCGTCCTGGAGTATTCTGTCCACAGAATCTTCCAATGTATGGACCAACTGTGAAAAAGAGACAAAGAAATGAGAGAGCTTGATTAGATGCATTCAATAATCCACTATTCATGCCATTCCATCCCAGCTGATACTGTAGTTTGTCAACTTCAAGGACAGTGACATTGGTTGATCTTGTATAACGGTGTTAATTGAACAAAACATTCTCCCTACAATTTTTGTTGTTGATGGAAATGAAAAGGGCATTGTCTGTTTTGTAAGTGTCTATGACCTTGGGTTTCTGTTTTCAGTGGCGATCATAAATTCCTGCACGTATTGTTTGTTCCAGGGCCACTCTGATGTGACTTCCCAGAAGCCACTTTAAAAGCAAAAAAAAACAAAAAAAAAAAACGTGTAGGAGTTGGAGGGGACATGCAAAAAAAAAAAAAAAAGAAAAGAAAAAAGAATTGAACAAAACTAAGTCTGTAAATGGAGAGGTATGCAGTACATTCAGCTGAGAAAAGGACTGAAAAATAAGAAGGAACAGTAGGCTCTCCAGGTTAAGGCCACTTTTAAACTCTGGGTTAAGCAACATTTCAAACTTGCTAGAATGTAACGGTAAGTTGTTTGACAACAGACAACCAATCATAAAGGGTCCCATTGCTTGCCTTATTAATTATTCATTAGCTTTGTACAGTACAGTGTTTTCACATACTGGACTGTCTAATCAAAAATATTAACTTTGTGAAATTGCAAATAGCTCAAAAAGTGTTTAAATTATACAGTGTAAATTCTCTAATCCTGAATAAAAGGATTAATCACTGATCCATGCAAAATATGAACCGTGTAAAATATGAAAGATCCAGGATTATGTTAACCCAGGGTTAAAATTTACTACTAAAAAGAGGTGCACTGTAAAAAGTGATCAGTTGGCTGAACTTAAAAAAAGTGAGGAAACCCGCAACCTTAAAATTATTAAGTAAATAAACTTCATGCAAATGTGAAGAAATTAAGTTATGTGGAATTTTCAAATTCAATCTTTATTACTTAATTTTAAGGCAATGGGTTTCCTCACTTTTTTAAGATAAGTCAACAGATCACTTTTTACAGTGTATGACACAGGAGGAGTAATAATAAAAAAATAATCTAAAACACGTGAAAGATTTTTAAGGTTAGCTGTTTCTTTAAAGAGAAACATAGTGATTGGCTCTAAGAAGATGTCCATTACAGAGATTAAACAGAACTGCCAGCTTTGTGTGTGTGATTACATAAAACAGATCAACGGGTTTACATTAATCTTAATCTTCATAAGAATTTATAGAATGAAAAACAGGTGCATCCAAGTGTGTATAAATGTGTGTGCGCTTTGTGTGTGTGTGTGTTGGGTGTGGTGAAGCATCCGGATTATCTGCATGACTCAACAGAGCTATGAAATTTTAAAGAGCCTCTCCATGAATCCATCCAGCATGTCTGCTCTTGGAGGAGGAGGGGGTTTCATACACCCTCTGCCAGGCCGAGACTGCCTCAAAGTGGGCGGCCGGTGGCTGATGGAGGGTGGAAGTCATTGAAGCTTCTGTCTCATGCCTTGCAGTCTTTCCACACTAATGCACTTATTGATTGGTGTGGCTCCACAGGTAATGCAGCTTGTGTCTGAACCGTAGAGAGGAGTTACACTGAGGCCCTAAGGCACCAGGGACTCCCCTTTAAAGTATTGTCTTCAACCTCCCTCTTGGCTCTTTCTCTTTCACCTTTTTATTGTAGATTTTCCAACAGTGGCTGCTGAGTCTAAAATAAAGCTTGCAACCTTTATCCCAGGTTCTACACTTCCCTCAGGCCTGTATTGAATTTGCTCTCACAAAAAGCACTAAAGATTTAGTGTAACCTTTCAAAAACACTTAGTTAAACAGACTTCCTTTTATCACAATTGTTGATCTATAGGTTCACAACCTATGTTCAGAAGAGATGCTGAAACAATTTTTTTTTTTTTTTTTTTTTTAAATTATAACTCATGAGAAAGCTCAAAAGGCTCGGCCTCGGATCAAAGGTGCCATTTGTTCACGGCTTCTCTCTTCCGTCAAGTCGATAATGAAGCGGAAGCCGAATAAGACCTCTGGTCCTCGCAGACTTCCTTCCCACTTTGAGCTGGAATCTTCCTGTTGGGCTCCTGGGTTGTTTTTGCAGTTCAAATACACGCAAATACAAACTGTAATTATCTTGAAGAACTAAATATTTTTGGTGTTATGACAACAGTCTACATTCCAGAGTCCCTCACCCCGAACTGCCCGAGACGATCTACAGTCTAATGTCCAGAGAGACGGAAAAAGAGAACAGCTATTAACGGGATAAAGAGATCCTACCGACATGTTCTCAGACACAACTGTGAATGTAAGAGTTTGTATGCAGAACCAAATATCTTATAGAAAATTGACCATGCTTATGAGAGCTCTGTTTAGCTTGTGAAACACAGCAAATCCATTGGAGTCAGGCATCTCGCCTAGAGATTCATGCATCTGACTTCTCTGCTAAAGGCCAAAGAAGAGACCCTTCCATCAACAACCTGTTATTGTCTGGGTAAGTACACTGTCAGAAATAGGAGTAGGAGTCCATCTCTGTCCCCAAGGTACAATCTACACTAGTGTACCCTATAGGGCTTATTATTGGACCTCAAGCTACATATATGTACCTTTTTAAGGGTCAAAAAGCATTAAAAGGTACATATATGTACCGTTTCTTTTAAAGGTTAAGGTACAATATTGTACCCTTGAGGTACAGCTCCAGTGACAAGCCATTGTACCCCTAAAGGTAAAATTATGCACTTTATTTTCTGAGAGTGTATTGAACTTCAACTGTTTGAAGATGTGTGATATCTCAAATCACGTGGCTTGTTGAGGAAAGGTCTGCTATTACTTTCCATATAATCAGATTGACCATTTTCACCTGGCAGATAAAACTGGTGAAATATAAAACATTTTACATTTAGGGATACAACATCCAGACAGCAACACAGTGTTGGCCCAGATGTGGGCTGGATCTGGGCCAACACTAAGTCGCTGTCTGGGACAGCTTGCTACTGGGGTAGTACCCTTAAAGGGACAACTTTGTACCTGATTTGCCTATAAAAGGTTAGTGCCCATAGTAGTACCTTAAGGGTACATATTACATACTACTCTAAGGTACAAACATGCACCTTTTGGAGGTAAATCAGGTACAAAGTTGTCCCTTCAGGGCACTGCTCCAGTGACCACATTGTACCACTAAAGGTACAATTTCTTGACAGTCGAGCCGATTCCCTAGCATACACCGAGCATTCCCTAACATTCTGTTGATGCATTTTACATAGGACACTCACATTTTCTTCAGAAAATGTTAAATCTATTTAAATAACATTCTTGTTATTTGATGTCATGTTGTGTTTCTGCAGATGTTTCTATATTGATTTATGCGAGTATATTGTTGTCGGTCTTTTGCGAATAAATGGGCAAACATCATCCAACTAAATGATCTTTTGTTTCAAACATTCTGATTGTCTTGTTTGGAGCAACAGATCTTTCCAACGACTCACCTCCAAAGAAACCGTCCCAAATCTCCAGGCGGTCGTAGCGGCAGGACACTCCAGTGGGAGGCTGTGTGTCCGGCTCCAGTTCGAAGCTCTCGAACTCCAGAACGATCTCCGACATCTTAGGAGCAAAGATCATGAATGTGCAGTCCAGGTTGTTGGGGTACTTCTCTGGAAAGCCGGGCGACTTGATGACTCCACTGCTGGAGGTGAAGTTCCTGGAGCATTCTGGACCTGAGGTAGAGGAAGGAAAAAGTTAGGATTTGTTTGTTCACAGAGGCAGATTGAGTAGGAGGGAAAAAACAAACATCGGAGGAGGAACACGGTGGTCTGTGTTGTTTTGCTCGATGATTGCATGGTTTATGGGCCGTGGTGGAGGCCCACCCTGCTCGGGATATGCTCTTTGCTTGGGTGTGTGGGCTAATGATGAAGACGAAACGAGACCAAAAAGAAAGTACATGCACATATGAGACTGCACTTATTAAATGTTTCATAGGCAGTATGGTTGGTGCTTACATCAATGCAAGTAAGATATAGCAAAATATGTCCATCGTGCTTTATATAACCACCCTTTAGAAATGTGCACACACACTTTTATATCGACAAGTCAAAACATTCACCCTGAACTCCTTGTGGACTAGCTTTGCTGATGCAGTGTGTTGTTGAAGTTCACACATACATCACTACTTTGCACTTACATGACGTCCGTTCGACTAAAGCTGTTGTGTGATGAATAGGCTCAGAGCTCTAAGAGTAAATACACTCTTGTTACAGGGTGATGCATATCGGATCACCTCTGGATCATCAACTCTGAAATGTCAACATTACGTTAGCACTGTACCTAATGTAGTGTGGAATCTCGTGATTATTACTGCGGGTGCAAAAGTTTAAAGATCCTGAACCAGAACAGAGATGACAAATAATAAAGTCACTGTGGCTGAAAATCCTCATGTGCTTCCAAACCCATATCACTTGCTTTGTTTTTAATGGGACACAAAAGGATACGTTTTGAAGAATTTTCAAGCTGCTTGCTTGCATAAAAATTGAATGGGATCTTCCAGGACGGTATCATAAAAGTAATTCACTCTTCTGAAGCCAGATCACAATTTCACTGAAAATCTTGTTTGGACAGCCAAAATCACCTCTTACTTTTATTATTTGTTTAAGAGCAGCATGCACATTTTATTACATATCTCCTAATTTGTTCTATAAATTCATATGGGTTTTGACATGAGGGTGTGTAAATGACAACAGAATGATTCGGATGTTCAGAAGCTTTCTTTTTTGTGAATATTAGTGTCATGGGTATTCAGTTATTTGCTCGTTTAGTTTCATTATCATGGACTTTTAGTTTGCTTCTCATTATATCCTGTTGTCTTTGTTCATGTTTCCCGCCATCATTGGTTACTATGGCAATTCATCCAATCATCACACCTGTTAGTCTTTTAGTTTGTTATCAGTGTGTATTTAAGTTCCCCGTTTCGCTGCCTTGATTGTTGGTTATTGGTTTTGTTGGTAAGTTTGTTTGATTAAACACTTTTATTTTTGAATTCATCTTTTTCTGTGGACCTTATTCACTGTGATCGTGACAATAAGGTGCATAATTTAATGTAATCAAAAGCTCTTCACGACCACATTCTACCACAAAACCGTTAACTGCTTCTTTTTCTATTCTTTTTTATTTCTTTTCAATTTTTCCTGCATGTGCTCTGAAGAAAATGACCAGCACGGGAATTTGAAGCTAAAGTGAGCTGACATTTAGTGTACTACTTGGTTGGTTTTTAAACAGCAGGACATAAATTCCACACTTTCAGTCCTTTCATTTCAGAGAATTCCAGACATTTCAAATTACATTTTCTTACTTAAACTAGACAAATGAAGCTTAAGTGGCCTTTGGAACCCTACAGGCCTCTACTTTAATCCATTGAAAACTGTTGTGCCAGCAATTACACGTGTGTGTGTGTGTGTGTAGAAGGCTTTCAACTTTCACCATATTTGTCTGATAGTTCCAGTGCTAGCTGATAGAAACACTGAATACTGTAGACTATTCTTAAGATAATCTTCTGACAGAGGAAAAAGTTCTGTGGCTGTTCCACGGGCAAGAAGGAATTGCATTTTCCTTTCGCAAGATAAGAACACATCTCTTCAGAACTATTTATATAAAATGCATATTATAACACTATTTTTTTCAGTAAAGCAACCCTGAACATACTCAAAGCAAGCAAATGAAAGCAAATGTTTCTACGTTTGCATGATTCCACGCATTTCTGATTCACATTGCCACAAAAGTGCGCTGTTAGGGCTAACTAGGATGCTTTTTATTCTTTAGGTTTCTAAGGTGTAGGTAGAGCAACAAATTAACAGAATCTGGCTGAGTAAGTTAGTAAAAGTTACCTAAACTGTCAACACGATCCTCTATGTGGATGCTAGAGAGTGGAAAATATAGAGAATTGTGGGTCCACTAGTACATTTATCCGTCTGGCTGGAACTGTGTGTCTTTGCTGCTGTTCGCTGTGACTGGCTTTGTAACGCACCACTGCTGTTTACAGATTGCTGTTCTAGGATTTGTGTGTATGTGTGTGCGCGTTTGTGATTATGCATGTCTCATAAGGATTCAGAGACGTGTTGCTATTGTCACTAACCACAAATGCTCCACACATTCACATGTCCTTTGGTTTGTTTCTGCAGTTATTTGCAAATAGTAGGGGGGAAAAAAAACTTTACAAGAGAAAGGCTGCGGAAAGCTGAGATGAGAAACGGGAGGCTGTAAACTCAAGCCAAACAAATAAAGCTTTGTGAGAGCCATCCAACTTTCTCTCTCTCTCTCTCTTGGTTTCTTCCCCTCTCACAGCCACAAATACTTTCAAGTCGTTTTGAACTAAATTTACACTTAAACACCAGAATTTATGAGAGACTAGTGAAGTGGTATTGAAAAAACAACACAGGGTTGATTCATAGCAGCTAAGTGCTAATCCTGACATTAACGGCTAGCTTTTGTATAATTTATTTTGTTTTTCCGCACATAATGTATATACACAGGGCTTATCTATTCAATGTGGTGAAGTGGCCGAAGCCTCCGGCCTCTGTGGAATATTTGCTCAGTTTATTTTACAGGCCAGAGGCGATGCTTGTTAAAAAGATCACTTTCAGGTCTCGCTTTAGAGCAAACAAACCCAGCAGAGTGTCATAGATTTAATCCTCATGTTCTGCTGAGATTAACTTTACTGTTTTCTCGGTTTGGTTCCCAGACACCCCAATGATGTAGGCTATATCTAACATGTCTAAACATTTCTGAAATTTAGAAATGAGCCTTTTTTTATTTTTATATATAAGTTCTTCTCAGCTCCAGATATCACTGAAGCGGCCTCTGTTTGACCCTAAAGTAGAAACTATATATGTATCGGTGTTGTTATTGTTAACTAAAACTATTTAAAATAGTTCCGTTAATTGAATTAAAACTGAAAAGAAAATAATATATAATTATTACATGAAAAAGTGTCTATTACAACTGTAAACCCTAATGCTCAAAATAATTAATTGGTTTGAGTAGAGTAAACTTAAATTAAACAAATTAGTTCAATCAAATTAACTTTTACGAGTATTTATAACTTTCTTTTTCTTGAGTTCACAAAACTGACACGTTTTAAGTAATCTGAATTGTTTCATTATTCTGAGTTTTAAGAACTTGTTTATTTTAATTTAGACAAATTTTGATTTAACTGAAACTAAACAGGGATTTCTATTCCCCAGCATGCTTTGCCATGACACTCGAACGGGAGAGTAAATGCTCACAAATCAAGTGTTATAGAATTATTTTGTGCAAGATTAATGAAGCAAGTTAGCATTTACTGAATTAGCTAAAGCTAACCAAGTATCCTGTATTAAAAATATTTAAGTTGAGATTACATGATAATTTTAAGTTAAATGTTTGAATGAGTTTACTCAAATATTTCAAGTTAAGAGCCATTAAAATGAACGAGTACAAAATACACATTTTGCTTACTTGAGCTGTTTGTGTGTGTGTATATATATATATTTTTTTTTCTTTTTTTTGCCAACTTATTCGGCTGTACAGTATAAACATAATACAAAAATACACTGATTTGCATCCATTATGGTAACATTGTTTCTCCAAGGGTTCTCTGTAAATGTTATAGTTTAGTTACACCGCACACAGTTTGGAAAACCTGAGCTGACACAGCTATGCTAACGCTACGATATTAGTGTTACTAGATCCCTCGGCATACGACAAAGTTTGTGTAACGCTGAAGCAGAAATGAAATGTCTTAAGGTGTTCTGGGTCTAGTGAGCTAATCGCTGTTGTTTATATTCCATATATCCGCAGGGAGAGTAATTAATCTGGACACACACATACTTTTCCTTGCCGTTTACCCCCGTGGCTACACCAAGACAGGTTAATGGGCACGATGAGAGTTTGAGAAGCAAAATTCAGCCACATTTTTCCAACACACATTAATCTGGAGACACAGCTGTGGGTTTACCCAGAACACACATACAGTTGCTGACACATCATTTAGCCAGCCGGCACCGCTGACGGGTCCTCTCGAGATCCAGACCGGGCAACACACAGAAAGACAGTTTCTGCCTTGGATTTCATTAGCTCTGAGTGTTAATGTAGGGGGGTTATTTAGAAGACGGGCTCGGAGAAAGACAGGCTTGCTGTGCCAGATGTGACCTATGCCACTGGCCTGTTAAAAAGCAGCTAAACTTGTAAAAGACAACTAAACTGGACACAATGAACAAGCTGCCCTCCTCACGCAATTCTTGTCCTGCTGTGTTGACACAGGTGCCATCGTAAAGACGTTCAGATAACATCTCCATGATGAATGGCCTACTGTAACTAGCGCAGACTTTCGCTTTACTTTAAGGAAGTGGCCATCCTGCTAATGACCAGCTATTTAAGTCACACACAACATTTTGTAAAACTCTAAACATACCTATACACGACATTCACTGCAGTGACACACCAACAACTTTGATTACTTTTCAGACAAATCCGGATTACAGAGAAAGATTATCAATTAATTAACACTTAATTTCATGTTTATCATAGTGCATGATTTGTAAACTAATAAATTTTGAGGTTTGCATCACATAACCAGCTCAATATGCTTGGCTTTTCTGATGTAGTAAACTTGCTCTGTCGCTCACCTGATACACAACATTGCTCTTGTGATGTGAAGCGTTTGTGTACGAGTCCTGTGAAACACGAGTCACGATAAAAGACTGAAATGAGCAAAGTGTTTTTCCCTGACACATTTAGAGAAATCTTTTAGCCCCGACTCATACTACAACCAACGTAATAAAACGTTGTCATATTCACGTTAATATGTTCTGTATGATACTTTTAGTGCCATATTTCACTTTGAAAGGACTGTCAAACATGCAGTAAATATAATTTTACAGAAATGTCACCACAAGCACGTTTTCCCAATGAAGGGTTGGGTACACACTTTTATACATTTTAACTAACTATAGGTAACATTGCAACTACATGTCAACTAGCTCTCATTAGAGTATTAGACTGTTAGGTTAAGGTTCGGGTTAGTAGAATAAGATGACATGTACTTGTCTGTTGGGGAGCATCAGAATAAAGTGTTATCAGATATTAATCAGACAGTCTACTAATACTTTAATGACTGCTAGTTGACATGTAGTTAACAATAACTAATTATGAGTGGAATGTCTAAAGTGGACCATCAAATTATAGTGTTACCATTGCCATTCCTACAGACGCCATTTTGAGCGTTATGATTTCTCCCATTCCCTTTTCTATTAGTGGTCCATCTCGTTTTTTTTCCCTCCGTGGAATCAGACTTCCATAGTCCCATCCTACGAGAGTAACTTACTTCTCCATCCTTCTATCCCACACCCACGCCTTCCACTCCACTTGCGGATCACTCTTCACACATGATGTGGCTCTGAAAATTGCAGAGCTGTTAACTAAAAACCTATGTCCCTTTCCACCCTCAGAAAGGCCATTTTAGGGATGCCAAGACAAGACAGGGTGACATGATAACTACAGACTCCTCTTTTTACGGATGGGATGGGACGGGATACGCAAGTTTCTAAAAAATCATCTAAAAGCCCCTTGTTAAGGATGGTGTGAGGGAACTCTGAGAGTGTGTGTTAGTGCTTGGGTGAGGCCTGATTGCATTCATAGATAGCAGCGGTGGAGAGATTCTCATCTCTTATCTTTCCTGTGTGTGTGTGTGTGTGTGTGTGTGCGTGCGTGCGTGCGTCTCTCAGCCTTTCTCGCCCTCTCTTCACCTCATCTCCTCTCCCTCACTTTCTTTGTCACCTTCACACTTTTCTCCTGAATAGATTTTTCCCTCCTTGTGTGTTCTGTTTATTCTCTCCTTCTTTTATAGTGCTCACTTTAGCTCTCCTTTCTCATCTAAAACATCTATCATTCTCTTACTTTTGTTCTCCCTGTTTTCTCTATCTATCTATCTATCTATCTATCTATCTATCTATCTATCTATCTATCTATCTATCTATCTATCTATCTATCTATCTATCTATCTATCTATCTATCTATCTATCTATCTATCTATCTATCTATCTATCTATCTATCTATCTATCATTTCCATCCATCCATCCATTTATTTATTCATTCATTCATCCATCCATCCATCCATCCATCCATCCATCCATCCATCCATCCATTCATTCATTCATTCATTCATTCATTCATTCATTCATTCATTCATTCATCCATCCACCCATCCATCCATTTATTTATTCATCCATCCATCCATCCATCCATCCATCCATCCATCCATCCATCCATCCATCCATCCATCCATCCATCCATCCATCCATCCATTCATTCATTCATTCATTCATTCATTCATTCATTCATTCATTCATTCATTCATTCATTCATTCATTCATTCATCCATCCATCCACCCACCCACCCACCCATTCATTCATTCATTCATTCATTCATTCATTCATTCATTCATTCATTCATTCATTCATTCATTCATTCATCCATCCATCCATCCATCCATCCATCCATCCATCCATCATCCATCCATCCATCCATCCATCCATCCATCCATCCATCCACTAATGACCTATATTGTTTGCCAAAAAAATGTTTATATAGTCAATACAATACTGACATCTTTTATCATATTGATTTTCCTGACATTTTATAAAAGCAACAGGCCACTTGAAATGCGTGTTAAAGTGCATTAACCGTGGTTCAGTGGTTTCCTCACGGACAGGGTGGAGTAAAATCCCTGTAACGTACATTCTCTCATCTAATTGAGTTAAAAACATATAGAAGCAGCTGAAGTTGAAGATGCCTGTTCAGAAATCAGTTTAGCTAGCCGAGAGCTCTATAAAACACACAAAATACACTGCGTACCTTTAATTAGATATTCTGTTGTGCTTCTGGTTTAAACAATGCAGCCCACACACTGTGTGTGTGTGTGTATGTGTGTGTGTGTGTGTGTGTGTGTGAAACCTGCTCTAATCCACATCCATATGCAGCGGCAGCAGCTTGAAATGAGTATTATCTCATTTTAAATGCTTACATTCTTATAATCATCTCTCATTTCAATACCAGCACACCTGTTTCAACACCTGTGTGTAATCATTGCGTTTACTTGTATGTCATACACACACAGATCAGATGTTGTTGACAAGGCTTTTAAATCACTTTCCCTTTCTTTATTCATTGTTCGTCGTTCTCGCTATTGCTTTTCACATTCTTTCCTTTGCTTGCTCGCTGTCCTTCTCGGTCTTCACTTGATAAGGTTGCCGTGTGCTTTGCAGAGTTTGCATAGACACAACAAATTCCCATGTCCTGGACTGCAAACATAACAGTGTTTGTTGTTCACACAGGCTCTCGTGGCCCACCCATGCTGATAAACAGGGCTTTCTGCAGGAACACACCCAGCACGGGCCGGAGAACCCTTGACTGCACACAGTCGATATGTTTCAGACGTCTTTGCTCTCTCCAGAGGAACCTTATTTCCAATCAGACACATCAAGAAGATGAGTTTAAGAAAACCAGCACTGAGATAATGGAATACTGTGGGAGACGTATTGATCTTATTGATGAGCCAAAGTGTGTGTGTGTGTGTGTGTGTGTGGTGGGGGCAAGCCAGAGGAAAAGGTTTTGCTCCGAGGTTGCTCTTTTAAAGCTCAAGAGAATCTAAGTTTTATGAATATCAACTTTGTCTCAAAAGTTTCTCCTGAAATTCCTTAAGGGAAAAGTTCTTTAATATATTCAAATAAATAAATAAACACAGTGAATCAAAACCAATAATATGAATAAAGTATAATTTGTATATATATATATATATATATATATATATATATATATATGAATGCTGTTCTTTTGACCTTTCTATTCATCATAAAATCCTAAAAAAACTGATTATTGTTTCCACACAAATAGGAAGCAACACAACTGTTTTCAACATTGATTTACAACACTGATGATTATAATAAGAAACATTTCATCAGATCATCATATTGGAATGATTTTTGAAGGATCAAGTGACACTGAAGACTAAAGCAATGATGCTTTTTTTATATATATTATAATTGAAAACAGTTCATTTAAATTGTAATAATATATCACAAAATTACTGTTTACTGTGTTTTGATCAAATAAATGCAGCACTGATAAGCAGAAATATAAGAAAAACAACAGATTTGTATATCTTGGAAAATCTAAATGATCACCATTTGTGATATTATTGACATTTCTAAATAATTCTCCATTTGCTCTCCTTGAATAACACTTGAGATAGATCATTTCTGTGGGAATGACTGCACACTAACGGACAATAAAGGTGAAAATAACCCCCATCCATCTCATCCTGAGGTCACACTCGGGGTAACCCAGGGTCAGTATTTGGCCATGATGTGTACGGCACCTGTCCTGAGGTTACGCACACACACACACACACACACACACACACACACACACACACACACACACACGCTTTCTCTGAGTCTCTAGCCCTCCCTCGAACACGGGAAACAAATCTGAACAACAGGAAATTTCTGCTTATTGCCATGACATCTCCAGATAAGCCCAACGGTCCATCATCGTGTGTGTGTGTGTGTGTGTGTGTGTGTGTGTCTCTGTGGGCCAGACAATGGCAGAATGAGAGACCCTGAAGGTCTACAAGTCTGCGTTATCAACTGATCGTTTCTCCTCAGGCAACTCTCCCACTGGGACTGACAAAGAGAAACAGAAAGTGGTCTCCTTCGCTTGTGTCTGTCCTTATATGGTTGTCGTACTCTCCTCCTGTAAATCCCTACCTTTATCTTTCTTAAACAGTTGTTGAAGTAATATGGTAAATCTGATTGGATGATTCCCGGTTATTCGCCTATGAGTTGTCATCACGTTCTCACTCACCCGTTTTGAAGATCTCGTAGCGGATGGAGAAGCCAGCGCCGTGAGTCTCGTAGTCAGACACAAACTTGATGAAGAGCTGGTTCCCAGAGGAGATCAAGGGAGAGGGAGCGATCTTCCCACAATACTTCCCGACCAGCTGCCCGCTGTCATCCACCCCATCCCTCACTTCCACATAGTCATATCTGCACAGAGAGACAAACACACAGATTTGGTCATCTAAACTGTTAATCACAGACACCTTGTTTTTTTATACATATTTTAGCGTGTCAGTTCAGTTTTTTTCAATGAACCGATTATGGATATATTCACTTACATTTATAATATTATAAAGATAAAAAACAATGTAAAAAACAGTGCGCAAATTGCTTCATATGAATAACAGAACATAGTAATACTCTTAGTTGACTTTGAATGTCGGTTTGACAATATTATATGAGTGGGACAGGTGTTGCATCCACACACACACACACAAACACACACACACACACACACACAAACACGCACATGCTTCACTTGTCTTCAAAATAGAATTTCAACCCTAAAGCTATTGGTTTGTGCCGCCACATAATTGAGTCGGCGACAGTTTGGAAGACTGTTGCACAAATGGCAGCACGTGCACACACAAAAACCCACGTGCACACACACACACACACACACACGCTAATATTGTGTCTGTAATATAAGACGAGAGAGGGTGGGTGGTCCTGCCTCAGCTAGCGAGCGAGCGAGTGAGATGGGATGAAAAACTAAAGCTGATGTGAATTCTCTCTTGTTTTAAGTCTGTTTGTACAATACACTCCGCATACTGATATAATAATGGTGAATTTCAATTGGGGGTGTGCTCAGCGTGGAATATGATTGACAGCAGGGTCTTGTTTCCATGGCGTTTAATCACCCCTGACACCCGTAACCGCAGGATAGGCGGGGAGAAACGAGAGCAAAGCATCATGGGGAGTAGAACGGTCTTTCTTTTCAAAGAATTGCAGTTTGATTTCTCAAAGCATATTAGGGATGCAGAACTAAAATCTCGCCCGTGCATAATATCATTTCATTATTTTGAGAGGAGTATTAAAATATATATACATATATATTATGCATGTGCATAATAGCCTAGATATGCAACAGAAGATCTCCCTGCTCAAGAAAATGGTTTGTTCCACCTGCCACACATTACAGGAGGAAAAGTGTGAAAATTTAACGAAGGTATCGCAGACAGAATGTGTGTCTGTGTGTCAGCAAGTCCAGGGGGGTTATGGGAGGCGTTAAAATTGGGGCGCGTCTCATACTGTGCATTCAGTGATATAAAGGTTGGTTTGTTTCACACCGTTGGGGGTGACGATACCGTATGTGTGCGAGTGGAAGGGACGGAATATGAGAAGCGTGCCGCTCTCTGAAATTGGGTCCCCCGAGGGGGCGGTAATGTAGAGATGACTTCACCCGTGTCTCTCCGCTTGGCTGGCCTGATGGAAGAGGCCTAGCACTCCATCAGTCACAGCAGAAGAGAGTGCCACGGATCTAATGCCACATATACAATGAAAACACATTTAAACTGGCAGGTAAGGAAAGTCTCTGCGAAAATACCACACAACCAGGGCTTGACATTAACCTTTTTGCTCACCAGCCAACGTTTCTAGCCACTCAGCATTTCACTGGCCACAATTTTGACATCAATACAATAGGGAAAAACTGCCATATAGATATTTTTCATAATTTGGCAGCAGGTTTATTAGGCTGCTGTCACTTTAAGACCTGACGCACAGATCCATTATACTGTTACACGTGCGTTTTCTTTCCAAACTGTTTATGTTCACTTAAAACATAACTGAGTGTGTCTATGTGAAGATTCGTCAAAACTGTCATTTTGACATTATTTTGTGTGTATTTGACTGATTAAGCACAATAAGCAGCGAAAAAGAACTCAATTTAGTTCTGAGAGGCGGCTTTATGTGCGTGTACTTTGGGTGTGAGCACTAAATCTGCGGGAATGAGTGAAATTATGCGCAATACACGCAATCCCACGCTGTAATTCAAGCCCTGTAATAACAACAATATTCATCCGGAGCAAATGAATCGAGTGAGTGAGGAGAGGCGGGGTTGTGTGTAACTCGCTGTCGGAGAGAAAGAACAGCTGGTATCGTTTATCTATTCTGATATTTCAGACAACACTACATAGCACTTAGTTTGTTATTTCAGATGCCTTTTTAAAAGACCACAATTTAAAACTGTATATGTTCAACCTGCCAAAGTGGCTAGTAGGAGTGACTGTGTTACACGCCACTGCTGAAATAAAGGTTGGCGGGTGTTAACGTCATCCCCTGCACACAAGAAACTATACGTTCATGCAAATAGGGAATGACGTAACTCACATAAAAATGCAATTTATTAAAAATAGGACAATACAGAGAGGACCCATATGGACCCTCATGAGTGTCTGTGTAGGTATGTCAAAATTATTTTCAGTGACCCAAATATCGACACAATAAAAACAAACACATGTGCAAACAAACCTGCTGCTCTTTTCAGAAAGCTTTCCTCAAGCCTTTGCTGCTCACATGACGCTTGCAGAGCTATGACCTCACTCTGTTTGGCTCGGGTCTACTGTTTTGTGCTTGGTGCCATTTTTTTGCACGCTGTTCTGTTTTTCAGTCCCTGCCCTCTTCCTCTTAAGGCCAGCTGTGGAAACAGCGCTTCTGCACCCACACAAACAAGCTCTGTTCTCCTCTTCTCCTTTATCAGTCTGAGCAGGAGAACTCAGTCTACCTTCAGCCCCATCATGGTACATTTACACAGGAATCCAGCCAATGCACTTACGCTTTTACTCACTGCCTTTACGGCACAGTGGCCATAAAAAGCAGTCATTAACTCTCCCAAAGACTTATTTTGTTTTCTCTCATCACTCTGGCTTGACTAGCATTCTGGTGAGCCTGACTTACTAAAGTTAGGTCGAGTGATTCAGAGCTCTGAGTAGATGATAAGAGAAGACGAAGAGAAGGAAAGCTTAGAGTGATGGTTATGTTGACCGTCAACATCATTATTTTAGTGCAGATGTAAACCCCTGTATTCAAGTCTAAACATGTTCCTGGATCAACATTTGTCCTCAAACAAACATAGACCTACCAGAAGGCAATCATTGTTTGGTAAGAATCTTGTCCAAGGCTCTAGCCCTAACTCTAACCCAAGAATCTGCCTGGTGGATTGGACTACTTTCGTTGTTGGTAACAGAAAAAAAAATCTGAAAACAGATCTGATCTGAGAATTAGGGTTAGGTTATGAGCTTGATTTTTCACCCCTGTCTCAAATTAAGCATTTCATTGTACCTGTGCTTGTGAACTTGTGATGACCATGAGAATGTAAGATGTCAAATTTGACAAAGGTTTCATTTCACTCTCTTAACAGCCACCATAAGACCACACAAACCCGGCCTGCCCAACAGTCTACATGGAAATATGTTATCAAAGTGTGGATTTAAAATCGTACTGAAAGGACATTTAGGACATTACCTTTGTTTGGGATGGGTTGGGTTAGGACTAAAATTTTGGGCTTCAACAATTTTACTAGCCAAACACTTCCTCTCTGATTTTAGAGATAGATTATTTCTATAGGCTGTTCCAGCTCCAACAAGTATATTGATTCAGGAGCATGTCCTATTCGACTAAATTGCATCCCGATTGCAAGAACATGCAAGTCTGCATGATAAGTTCCTGTAAAATCCCAACCAAGAGAGTAAAAAGAGAGTACACTTTGTAGTGAATCAGAGATTGGTCTGAAAGCAGCTTGGGAAGATGCTTTAGTGCAGTAATGTGTGAAGATCTTTGACAGTAGCGTCTCAGCTCAAGATGGAGAGCATCAGTCTTCTTCAGATCTGTCTGTTATGCTCTCTCCTTCCTCTTTTAGTCTGTAATTTCTCCCTGCTCTTATGGCTAGCTGAATGATACCTCTACCTTGAGACACACACACATGCACGCACAGATTTTCTCTCTACTTGAAATTCCACCCAGGTAAACTCAAGCGTGACCAGACCTTTGAAAAATTGATGCAGGCGTTATCCTGCAAAAGATTTGGGGGTTTAAGAAGTCGTTTCCTCCTCAGTGGTGCCGTGAGAATCAAAGGTGTGTTATCGGATTTCAGCAAGTCTGTCACAGAATCACAGTCACCGTTGCACAACCGTAGTCACAGCAGAGGTAACATTATACTGTACTACAAGCTCTCCTCAAGATATCCTTTTCGCTCGGGCTTTGAAAAACAGAAGGCTTCTCCTGCCGGCCTGCATGTAAAGTCTTAGCACCTTCAGAAATCTTGTTTATTGCATTCTCTAGTCAGGCGCGGCACTTGTTCCCTAACACAGATGGACCTTGTAAAGCTGGAGTGGGAGGTATTAGAATAAGATGCAGATGGAACTGCAGTAGTCGCCTCAAGGCCAGGGCTGCTTATGAAAAAAAGAAATGTCTTTAAGCATTCTAGCCACATTCTCATTTCTGTTTTTAAAGACTACTCGGCACAGGCTGCGCACAGTTTCATCCCATTCCGCAAGCTTAGTGGATCCGGAGTGCCAACTTGGCCCTGCTAATCATCTGCAGGGCATTATGGGATTGACTGCAGAGGCCATTTTACATTCGGAGAAAGACTTTTTCCTAGAGTGGTCTGTGTAGATCAGTATTTGCTAATCTATTTCTTCGGGAACTCGCGGGAGTCTGAAACTGCAAGATGGAGTTTGCCGTTAACAGAGCAAGAACAAACAGCAGGGAATGAGGTTTTAACATTTTAAAATGAGGTTTTGCCCCTGAAGCTAAGAAGAGAGGTGTAAAGCATTCTCATCAAGTACAGAGTCCCAATTTCTCAGACCAGACACCTCTTCACCTGCCCCAGGTCTTAAACCATCTCCGTGCTCCACCCGGTCTCCGCCTGCTTCATTTTATGACCCCACAAGAGAAAGCAGACAGATTGTTTTTTAATACATTCCCCCTCTCTCTGTCTCATTGTTTTTTAATACATTCCCCCTCTCTCTGTCTCGCTGCTCTGCCTTTTCCCTCTTTGATTGTTCAAGATCTTTTGGCCTACACTACTGGACTGTTGTTAGAGTCTCTAAGGTCCCTACCCTACACACACACACACACACACACACACACACACACACACACACGCACACACGCACACACACACACACACACACACACACACACACACACACACACACACACACACACACACACACACACACACACACACACTCACACTCACTCAACCATAATAGTGGTGAAAATAGCCTGCCAATCCAAAGGGGAAATTAAAACAAAAAGGATGAACCTAATTCTCAGAGACCTTCACTTCGCTGCCTTACAATGTTAGCAGACAATCCTGTCTACAGGGATAGTAATGCCTATGCCGTACAGAACGGTCAGATGGGAAAAATAGCTCTTATTTGCACGCCTAGGGTTAAGACAATCAACCACAAGCTAACAATTTTCCATAGACTCACAGACTTGGGGCTGTTACCTACACCCCCCATAAGCATTCACAGACACAAAATATGACCAGCGTGATCTACAATAGGGCAGAACATTTTATCCATCACCGGAGGGAAAGATTAGGTTCGACGTGCCCTTTTCGAAACAATCACTCTTTTCTCATATGTTCCTTTCAGATAGAGAAGGCTGAGGGGATGTACAAGTCATCATTGTCCTAAAGAAAGTGTAAACATGTAGAGCTGTAAACTGCTGAGGGACTCAAACATCATGTGCAAAAAAACAAAACAAAAAAAAACAACATATTTCACTTACTTCGCCCATGCCGAACAAAGTTAACATTTCCACGAAGCAAGCTAGACTTTTTTTCAGTTATAACAGCTCAAGCCTTTAGGGGACACGGTAGCAGCTCGCTCACCAAAACTGTCTACCATTCTCCATAGTATGTGACAAGCGTTAACCAAGCCTACTGTAATGGGCTCCTGCAGCCGCAAGCTGCATTCGGAACGATAATAACCTCTCCGCTGTCACTCAAAATGTTAGTAAAACAGATGAAAAAGGAGTTGGGGTTGGGACCAGAGTCTGTTACAACAGTACAGAGAATGAAAACACTCCCTGATGGAGTTATTAGCTTACATGCAACTGTTGAAGAGTGTAGAGGGAGGGGCCATGACTTGAGGCTAAGGCTATGAAGTTCGACCTGTGTTTTATGATTACTGAGTAACTACTTTGTCGGCATGGGGTGCTTTTGTTTATTTTGTTAATTTTTTTACTAGAGCTTTTGAAATGACTGGTTGAGACTGGTTGGCTATGAGCAACCTTCTGTCGAAAAGGGCATTCTTTTTGTCTCAAGATAATTAAATATTGTTCAATTAAGTTTGGGTGTGAAAGTACCTTTACACACTGCATGTGTGCTGTTGACCTAAAACAGACTTTCTCAAATAAGCCAACATCAGAATTAACAGAACATAATTTAAAAATGGCCGTAAATCATGTTTCATGCTCCCCAGTGACTGATGTGTCTATCCAAACAACCATCCAGTGGTTTAACCTTCCTTCCTAAACACAAATGATTAGAGCAGCACCATTTAGAAATGGGTGGCACTGAGCGCATGTGGTGC
Source organism: Scardinius erythrophthalmus (assembly GCF_964197995.2). Classification (NCBI taxonomy): domain Eukaryota; kingdom Metazoa; phylum Chordata; class Actinopteri; order Cypriniformes; family Leuciscidae; genus Scardinius; species Scardinius erythrophthalmus. The sequence continues at coordinate 2,679,229 of NC_138242.1, forward strand.
AGGGCTGGCGAAGGGTGTGGACATGTCAAGCGGTTCAATACTTTTCAATTCTGTGAGAGTAAATTACATCAAACCAGCCCCAGTAGCCACAATCGCAGAGAGGTCTTGAGCGTCATGCTTAATCTTTGAGACATATTTTTAGATGCTAATTTATTTAGAATGGGCGCGGTGCAGGAGACCTCGCCGCATGCTTTCATAAATGGCAATTATGATTAACATTGATGGATTTAGCGTGTCCGCTTTCATTAGCACTGCTAATTAGGCTGTTCGGAGAGACACGGATTCCCAACAATCACATTAATGAATTCCAGTATTTTGAGGGAATTATTGCATACTGCACTACTAACAGTTTACAGTCTTTAATACGCAATAACCCGATGTAAGAGGCAGCAGTAAAAGCTGAGACATATACAAAAGATACAAGAGGAAATGTGTAAACACATGTGATACACTGATTGCAAGCTATCCATTTTTAGTTTACTCCTCTGAGACAACTCCTTGTCCTTCCTCTTAACCACATCCAAACTCGCTGAACTTAAATTTTTGTCAGGGAAAAGCAAAGAGGGCCATAAGACAAAGAGGGCACTGTGCTACCACTACATTATTAATTCGCCTCTACAATGGTGCACGTCAGCAAACGATTCTGTTTCTCTTCAATACATCATCTGTCATTATCCATTAAAGCAATTTTGCTGGAAAACAGAAAGCATTATAGTTTAGAATTCGAAGAAACACAGAAGCCATATTAGACCACAAAATGCCCCTATTTAGAATCTAACATCCTGTTCTCGTTGGAGGAAGGAGCAAGAGCAATTAATTAGAGTTCTGCCCAGGGGGCAAAATGGCTAATATACATTTACTGATTAAGTGAAACGCGTACACTAAGCGAGCCGCGGCATAGAGCTCGGTTAGGCTACATCAGAGTGCCACACTTCTTTGCTAATGTACAATTCCCAAATGATCCAATATAAACACAGCTGAAGGAGCTTGAGGAAGTTCTGTCATCAGCCAGCAGGGCAGGATGGATATCTGTGAATCATCCACTGACAGGATATGATGAGGAACTGCACTAAATTGGCTTACCTTTACCTCAGAGATTTAGTCTCAGTGTAGCAATGACATGAAGGAACCTGCTGCAAACTTGCTGCAATTTAGGAAAACATAAGTTATGACCTGGGCAAGATTTAAATGGTATTACTACAGATTGGAATCCAACTGTGGACTTTTCACAAAAATGTATAACTAGACAGCATGAACACTGAAGCAGTGGCTATATGTTGGTTAATCACTTGAGTTCACATGTTAATTTCCAATCTGAAGAGATAAACCATTAGAGTGCTAAACGATATTAGATGTTAATACAGGATTCAGCTAAAAACACATTTTATATTAGTATATAGTATATATATTCATTGTTGTTGTACATAGGAGAGGGAGAGAGTACAAAAATCCATTCTAGCCCATGAATAGGACAATGGAAAAAGAAATTGCACTATATGGTGTACAAGGGACACAGGTCTTCATTCGGTCTCTGTCAGGAGCCCATTTCACTGGCCATTACTAGGAGAATAGCCACCATTTGTCCCACCTTGACATCTGATAGGGGGTATTATTACTGAGCCAGAGTGGCCACTGCCCTCTGGAGAAGGGTCCATGGTTAAGAAGATGAAAAGTCAAGCTATAGAAAAGGACGTGGATTGAGTATGAGGGAAGGAGGTGGCTGGAAGGGGTCAGAGGGCAGATGTGCACGGTCTTCCATTAAAAATACTATGCAATCCCCCTACCACCCAGTAACCCCAATGTCTCCCACCCCTGGGCTGTAACTGATTCTGCAGTGGTCGAAGGTGACATGTGAGCCTCTCCTCTAATGAGGTCTAAATTAATTCCTACTATGTGCAGAGAGAAACAGGGTCAGCTTAAAGGTAATACCTTTTGCTATGCTTATTAAAATTACTAATACTAATTATTTGGAGATATATGAAAAGATCCCGCAGGTTAGAATGTCTGACGTGGCACTACTCGGACAGCAAAAAAAAAAAAAAGAGAGTTATAATAGATGTGTATCTAAGTGCATTATTAAATAAAACAACCCACAAATCCAATTTAGCATTGCCAGAATAAGCTGATGATAAAGATATGACCTACTGCCCAAATGATGACTGTTAATGTAGAGTATGAGACGACGAGCTTACATAAAGGACTGTTGCTGAACTATCTGGCCCATCTACATACTGCAGTCCAATAAGTGCTCTCTAGTTGGTAATGAACAGACTGCTTAGGGAGGTCAACTAGAGGTAAACCAGTGGGTGGCATCCATGAGAGAAAGAGAGAGAGGTAGACAGAAAGAGAAAGATTTAGAGAGAATGTGCATGGATGAGAGCATGAGGTCCCTCTGGGCTACGTCCTGGGTCACTTGGAGTTTCCCCGTAATGTCTCATGTCCAGCTCATTCTTTCTTTTAGAGGAAAACTGTGGTTATAACTGCACTGAGAGTAATTGAATTAACTTGCTTTCCTTGCGTGTCTTGCCGCCTTTCCGTCCCTTCACCCCCTTGCTTTCCTCCTCATTCAGGCCTTATACAATGAAGGCGGCCGATGGAGGCAGGGCATGGATAGAAAGTGCCGACTCTGACTAAGTCAGCATCATATCTCATGGGAACAGTGTCTTGGTCAACAGTGACACACGGAATTAGAACACACACACTCTTCCGATGTTGATTTTCGATTACATAAGCGGAAGGAGAACAAAAGAGAAATATTTGCTTTGTCAATTGTCTGACATTCGTTTCAACATCTTGGCATTTGACTAATTTCCTTATTCTTTGTGTGTCCTTATTCATTATCGCATATATTCTCAATGTATCTCTTTCCTTTGCCAACAGGTTATCTTCAAAAAGGAAATCAAGTTCCTGGAATTACACACTCTAGATGGCACACACTGAGACAACCAGGTGGTGTGTTGTTTTCTTTCTATTGCAATTCCGGTGCATTCTGTTGTGGCCCGGGCAATGTGCTCATGTCAAAGTGTGTGCATGCATATGTGCGGTGTCTTGCCGTGCAGCAGTTTGATCAAGAGGTTGATGCCAAAGATGATGCCAAAGTTTGGAGGGCAAAATGACCTATCCATTCACAAACCCACACTGCCGATGCCAACTTGGAGACCTCGTGAAAGATAATTAGCTCAGTATGCATGCTATGACCAGCAGACCTGCTGGAAAATGGAGGAGAGGATAGGAAAGGAGGGACTGACAGACTTAAGCTGGCATTGAGTCTGAAACATTACAAGACCACGAACATCCCACTAAGGGGTTGATTTACTCACAGGTCAATTTACAGCTTTTGAGATGACATGCTATTTAATGGCAAATTACAGTGTGAGAAAAATACCACATTCGCACACAATAAAACCCCCTAAAACGAACACTAATCCTCTGAAAGACAAGACCAAGAGAAAAGCAAACAAAAGGGGCGGACGAGCGGAGTGTGAACTGCCTCAGCTCAATCAGAGAGCCTTTGCCCCATTCATCACTGTCTCTTTCCAGCCATCAAACTTACTACCAACACTGTCGCAGAGAAAACAAAGATGGACAGCCCTCGGCTACGATCAAACTAGAGTGAACGAATGAGAATGAGATCTCACAGCCAAAATTTACAAGAAAAATAATCAAATATTCAACCTGAAAAACTCAATTTGCCATCTTAGCGTGGGGCCCAAGTGGAGCTGAACCTTATCAAACTCAAATTCCCATCCAACTGGTCCCTTAAGCTCAGAGCGGTGTGGGCTGAACCATAGCTGGGCAGGAGCCCCATCAATCAAAAATAAAGGGCCATTTGCGGTTCTGGCGGCAAACTAAACAAGGCCAGCATGTGCAGACATGGTGCATTAGCTCTCAAACAGGACCACATCAATTAAAGCTTAGGCCCTTCTGATGTTCTCCTGGGGAGTTTAAAAATACAGGTTGTCTTGAATCAGATCTTTAACCAATCTTGCTGAGAACCTTAACTCTTGGTTCCAAAGCAGTGGTAATTTCCCCCCATTCACCGCTTTCTTTCTCTCTCCCTCTCTCTCTCTGTGTTCTCGTAAGTTCTCGGATTCCATATTTGGGCCTCTACATGGAAACATCTTGCCTTGTTGCTAATGAGCTTCATCTAAACAAACTTAGAGATTTATGCTCCACTTCATTTTTACATGCATAATGCATAATTACATTACATCAGTTTAGACATAGAGAACTTTTACTTTTTGTAGATGACCCCTTTTTCCTGTGCTGACGTATTTCATACAAGCGGCAACATTCTAATCTGAAAAATGAAGCCTACCCGGAAGTGCGAAAAACTGCAATACATCGAAAATCCGCTAGGGGGAGGTCCCAAAAGGGCGCAAATATCCATAGACCACCATGTTAAAATGTCCGTTTTCACAGCATAAATTCGTGTTTTTACAGGTTGGTCCCATGGACTTTTATTGTATTTTTCGATAGGTTCCGAGTGCCTGACAACTGTGAGGGGGGTGGATTTTTTTCTAACTCGTTAGTTTAGATCGTATTTAGATATAAAATGTATGACAAATAAGGCCGTGGTTAACTTTGAGTGACAGCTTGATTGACAGCTGATGGCTGCACCAAGGAGAATGACAACATAAGAAGCGCCATTTTTAATATACAGATGAAATATAATACTACTGTTTATGTATCATGGAATGTAGTTTTAAGAGTTTTTCAGGTGAGAATGTAGTTGTTTAAAGCTCAAATCTGTGGTTTATTTAAAAGATTTATGAAAATTGTATCCAGGTTGTGAGATGCAGACGATCACCGGGCACTCGGCGCTCATGTACCCCGCCTGGAACAGCCTTTCCTCGGCTAGTCGTTCTGACGTTTGCCGCGGACTCTGGCGTCTCTGTGGTGGTTAAACATGAGATATAATTCGTCTTGTCTATATCTAACGGGCGATTTTTGGTCTTGTGAATCTATAATTTGAGGGAATACTCAATACGCGTTGCCTAAACCACATTTGTGTGGTTATAATGTTTAAGATTTCTTTAAATGAAAACGAAAAGAGGCAGTGTGGTGTTTTATAACATATTTCGTTTTATTGTTGCCTAAAATATACATACAGAGATAACCGGAGTAACGTAGCAGAGCGAGCTGAGTGACACGCGCTGTTCCATTTGCAGAATAACCGGACTCGCATCCTTTACCCATATATGGATTGGCCAGAAGGTGGGCGGGGTTAGGATTTCCCAAGATTTTCCAAGATGGCGCCGCCCATCCCCCCCATAAACGGCCTCAAAACCGTTCTTCAGAAAGTCTATGGGTGACGTCACAGACGCTTTGTCCATATTTTTTACAGTCTATGATTTCATATTGCTACGGCACAGACATTTATACATGCCTGTTTATGCAAGATACGTCATTATCTTTTTGGTCTTCCTAAAAGATAAAGACTTTACATTTAAATTTGTAGGTCTACATTAGCCCATAGATGCCCTCAAAGCTAATCGATATTAACTTAATGACAAGGGGTCTTCAACAACAGCTTTCCTATGACAACAGATTTCCTTACTAGCTTTTTTATCATCTCACCAAGTCATATCTTTAAATCATAATCCAGTGGTGAGATAAACAAATTGTTCTTTAATCATGCATCTTGTAAAGATCCACTTAAGAACATCTGAGCTGGAACAAAAAGGAAATGAGCAACAGGATTTTCTCATCTGTGACGGCTCACAGCAGAGAACAGAAACTTCCATATTGGGAAACCTGTTCTCTGTGGAAAGCTGGAGAGGCCTTTGCCAAATTCTCTTTAGAAGCTTCATCATTGTCAGATGGGGAATTTTGAGATTTCTAATGTCTTCTGTGCTCTACTGTGACAAGGGAGGAGATTTGCTACTTCTTTGTTAATTCCTAGTTGATTTTTCTCACTCCTCACTCCTTTCTATCTCATTTATCCAACTATAACTTGTACATCCTGTAATGTTTTGTTTTTAAATCTTTCCCTTTTTCATCCTATCCGCCTTCTACCTCCTCCTCTTCATCTACTCACTTTCCAACAGTCTCTTCCTTTTTGTTCCCCACTTCCCTATTTCATCACTCTCTCCTCCCCTCATAGATAAGCTCACGCTGAGTGGTGAAGTGCCTAGGCTTTCTAAGAGAGAGACGGAGAGCGAGAGAACGAGGAGGACATGAATCAAGCCAGTGACAGAACAGCAGGGAGGACAGCAGATGTCACAGAGAGAGAGAGCTTTTCAATCAGCCTGTCCTTCCAACACACGGGGCCAAGGTGAAGCGCTTTAGCGGCGGAAACCCCTTGCCCTGACACACACATGCCGAAAGAGACACACAATTTAATCTTTCTCATTAGCCGGAACGCTTTACAACCTCAAGTTGCCCAGTGTCATGTGAGAGGGTTAGAGGGCCAAGGAGAAAATGAGGTGATGAAATGCATACCTTAGAGTGAGAAATGCATGACCCTGGAAAATAATGAATACAACAAACAACATTTGTTTCAGAGCTATAAAATGTTTGCTAGCCTAGCTCAGATAACTTGCTACTGGGCAAATTTGATGAGAAAAGTTCACAAGGAAAGTCTGATTGTATCTCTGAGCACACTATGAAACATTGTTAAGATCTTTTCAAACAATAAAGGCCTTTTTCAAGGAGATGGCCTAATAAACGTTTTACAAAAATACTCCCCCTGGCTTTCACTAGTCGAAAAGACAAATAGCCACACCCCATTGGTTGAACTGTTTCTGTGTTAGGCTGGTCAGGATTCTCAAACAAGCAACTTTTGAAAGCACCACAGAGTCACAGAGTTTAAACTTTCCAGGGGAATCAACCTGCGAAATGAAAGGAGAGAAATCATCTTTATACAACTCTCATACTTTTGAAATATCCTGTTCTCAACAGTATGCGTAGCCAATGTGGGCACTTTTGTGTGTGTTTTCCTATGTTTATGCCTCATTTTCCATCTGGACTGGCTTTAGTAACACCACCTTGCTCTTGCCCCGTAAGACAGCTGCTGCCTCCTTTCCCTGTACCCAGAATTCAGCGCAGAGCCAGAACAAATGTGATTTAGAGGCAGTCTAGGGACAAGAAACAACCTCCCAACACAGCAAACGGCTCAGCGCAGTAGCAAAAATCCTTGCTTTGCGGTCTGCTTTCTGTCTACTCTGCGACACAAAGCACATCAACCGTAAAGGGGAAAAAAAATGGCATCTTTGTGAAATGAAACAGGAGCGGTACACCTGTTTTAGGAGCTCGGATGGAGTCGGGCACGACTGTCTGCCTCTCATCAACAGCTCACGAATGGCCCGGTACTGCTTTTGATCCTAAGATTGCTTCCCTGACCCTTCCTGAGAATAGATTGCAGTGCTTATGTTTGTTAACAGGGGCCATAAGTATTTAAAACAATCTCTGTCAGGCCAAGCCTCCTCCACTGCCCAGAGGTCAAAGCATTCCCTGCCTTTAAAAACCCTCGTCATTGAGGATGAAAGGAGGCCCGTTGCATTCCATACCTCTTTGGTTTTCCCTTCCGTGACAACCGCTGATGAATGTTCATGCCATACATCTCTCTCTGTGTTTATTCGTTGTGGAGGAAAGGAGAGGGCCAGCGTTAGGTATCTGGAAGAAGCAGGGAAAGTTACGGCCATTCCCAGCCTGGCTATGGCACCTCTCAGTGGGGGAGAGGAGACCCACGGGAGCACACAAACAATGGATTGAGACCCTGCCATGAGTGGAAGAGCTGTGTTGATATTCAAACACCAGTGGGATCGACTGTTTCACCCTTTCTCTTCTCAGCCACAGCATTAACTCACATCAACAGCAGGGCATCTGAGCAACTGAATGGCATCGGAGGCATCGAGTGTGTATCTCAAACCTAAAACTTCTGTATGAAACAACCCACAACTAAATCAAAGGCATCTACTGTTAGTGTCTCCATGACTAATCAGCTTTGTCCGAGTCTCTGAGCAACACAGATACAGGATGTGTGGTTTGTTTGGCAAGCCAAGAGTGTATTTGCTTTCTCTGCGGGACATGTGGCACTTTGCGGGCTGACCCAGCAGGGCGGCGCTGAAGGTTGGTCACGATAAAGCTGTGCTTTCAGGCTTAAGTCAGGCCTTTAAGCGACCTCCTTTGGGACCATTCTTGAGCAAGCATTCTCTGAATGCCATCTTGACTATTCACAAGTGCACACACACATGCACGAATCCAAACCGACTGGCCATTGTTGTGCAATCTCTGACTAAGTACAAAGAATATTGCTTTAAGCAGCAAAGCTTTCCAGAGCAAAGCTACACTCTGTCCTTTGCCACGTTTCAACAATTCCCCCATCCAACACATCCCTTCACCGCTTCAAGACAGGAATCTAACAATCGGGAGGAAATGTTTCCAGTTTTTGTTTGGTCAGCGGATTGGGGCACATCAATGATTCATAGTCCTGTCAGAGGAATGTGTTATCTGCAGAAAGCGGCCTCTGACACAACACAGTACACACACACGGAGACACACTATGACCTCAGTGAAGTCAGACACGCTATGACCTCAGTGAAGTCCATCTGCTTTAATAACACTAAATACACCAGTGTGACATATATTCAACAACGCTGTCATCCTTTTTTTGCAATAAAACCAGGTCATTTGCTCCAATCTCAAACAAAACATCCCTGACATCATCATTCTCGTGCAACACCCAGAGTCGACTCTGATCCGGCAGCTGTTTTTTTTCCCTCCCACTAGTGGACATGAAGCATTTCTTGTTTGCTTTGTTGATAACGGACATGTTATGCTGAGCATGTTCCATTTGTTGCTAATTAGATTGCGAGCGGCGCACTGAAGCGTGTGTTGTAGCTTCCCTCGCTCGGCAGTCCATCTGATAAAGAAGCCATTTCGGCCATCAACAGTTTCCATTATGCAAGGGGCCCTTAATGTGTGTCCAGCTGAATCTGGGAGTCAAGAAAACACCCCCTAATCTACAGAAACCAGATCCGCCAGACAGATGTCTATCTGATCTCAGAATTGAATTAGAGATAGAGGTGGTGGTGGTGGGGGGTGTCGCTCATAACTTTCAGCCAATCACAACCAGAATTACTAAACAACTTCAAATTTGTTTGAATGGCCGTCCTCCACAGCAATTTAAAATGAAAGATTGAAGTGGAAAGATTATAGAGAGGTTCTGAACCCCAGTGTACGGCATATGTTGCCTTGGAGGGGAAATACAACCGCAGCACGTTTCAAGATGGGGGAAAAGCCCTGGAGCAGAGTTCCCGCAGAAAGGCAGGAGTGTGTCTTCAAGTTAGCACTTAACATAACTGGTTCTGCTATTTTATGAACCGCGACCACATGCGAAGGCATAATGCAAAACCAAGCATGGGCATTTGGCAAACGGTACAAAGAGAATTTTTTGAGTAACGATGAAGCCACTCAAATTGAAATGACTCCCAAACAATTTAAAGCCGATTGGATGGGAGGGGCTACAAATAAGTGGCATTGATGATGTCAGCCAAAAAAAATTATTTGTTTTAGAGGCGGAGCAAGTTATATTTTGATAGATTTCGAAGACTTTTGGAATAAATCTCTTTTGAATCATGGACAAAAAGACAAAAAATGAAGCTAGCATCCAGTTTGTGTGCAAGCAGTTCCATATAAAAAGCCTGGTGCACTTTAAAGAGCTAAGTTAAACTCATTTATATTCACTGACTGCCTCGGGAGCTAAACTTGCAATTCTTTAACTTGGCTTGTTCGAACACAGGCAAACCATTTCTGGATAATTTCATTAGGAGGGCTCATTATGTCCTCACCATGTGTGTATCCACACTCCATTCACTCTAAGTATCCCCTGGTTGGAGATTTGTGTGTGTGTGTGTGTGACTGGAGGGGGGGTCTGCTCGTTTCTGCCAGCGAAACCTGAACTCTCAGAAGAGACGGACCCCCTATGAGCAGACAGTGCGGGGTCATCTGGGGCTGTAAATCTCTGTAGGTTTACAGAGCCATAAAAAGGTAAAGATCCTGATAAACGGTGCCATTAATACAAGGCATTCAGTGAACACAAAGGACTCCAGGCGGAAGACTATCTGGGTGGAGGGGATACAGTAACAGAGTCGGCCGCACTCTGACAGTACAATGACGTGCCTCCGACCCGCCAGCACAAACAAAGGAAACAGACGGAATGGGAAAGAAGAGAGAGCGAGAGAAGACGGTGGAAATAAGCTACACCAACCAAACCACATGTGAACTAGTGAATCATGATTAAAAAATAGCTTTCAATACCTCATGGTTTAACCTTTTGGCAGTGTGAAGACAGAATGTAAAAAGAAACTCCAACACACAAGTGTATACAAGTGTTGACTTAATTTGTGTTGCAGTTATAAAATGTTTTGGGAAAATCTAAATGAAATCAAGCACTAAAAGAAGCCAAGCACACATGTGGCCCTGTGCTCTACACCAGATGAGCGTCTTGCACATACTCCGGCAGCACCAGCAGGTGGCGCACCGCCACACCAAATACTGAACACTGAACACTCACTTGCACTCTCTGTCTTCCAGGTCAAAGTGTGGGTTGAAGTTGATCAAAATCCTCTGGTTCGGTCCTGGAGCTGTAATCACCCATACGCATTTCTGAGACGGGTAGTAAGACACCGGATAACCGGGTGAAGTGAGGTAACTTGCAGTACTGATGTTGATATTGCCCCCACATTTGTCTGAAAGAACAGAGAAGAAAGAAAATATCACTCATGCTGAAAATACCATTGCTGGTCACCAACATACAATACATTATAATGTGTTTTGGAAGCTTGTGGGACGTCCACACCAGACTTTTTAACTAGCTGAACCAGGTTTATCAGAAAGACCATGCTGATCGACCAGCCTCACCTTCTATGCTGGATTACCAACCAATAATTCTTACCTAAAGATAGAAAATACCCATAGTATGAGTGTTAAAATGAGTTTTAACACAGTGGCTTTTGTTTCAGTAATGCTTTCCATGGCGCAAAAACAATCCATGTTCATTGTGACATTGTCTTAATGGTTTATTTTTAAAGATCTAATACAATAACGCTACTGTAGTTTGACATAAGAATGACTATGCCGTTTATATCCAAACATTCAGTATAACAGAGAAAACTCCTCTAGTCATTTCTGACCTATTTCTAAGCACTAAATAAAGGCTTGATATGTTCGCCTACATTTAATGTCATTATGTGGGAGGGAAGCATGACCTTTGTCTCTTCCATATTTTATTTAGTTGCTCTTTCAACTACTCTACAGCTGATCAACACTGAATTTAATCAGATCCATCATCAACAAGCAAACTCATGGAGCACCACATGGCTTAACGGAGATGTTTACATATAAACGAACTTTTTGTTGAATAAACATGAATATGGCAGGGCTTTAATGTAAAATTGTCAATATAAAAAGTAAAAGTAATTATACAAAAACAACTCTAGATATTTGAGAGTCTTTCTAAAGTCAAGAATCATCTCTGGATGAACAATAAGGTCCAGTAAAGTTTAATGCATAAAAAGAAGGCTTTTTTTATATAATGTTAAAATACACCAAGAGTTGAGCAACACTATAATTACTCTTAAAAGTCCAGAATTTTTCATATTTGATCTTTATTTTAATGGATGGATTTACAGTATATAGGCTACATGACTTATCTAATACTAATAATAAATGTAAGTGACCTCTTGAAATTTTGCTTAAATCCTTCTAGACTTTATTAAGCACATTATGTGACTTTCTGTGATTAGCAATGCACGCGTATGAGCGCGCAGACAGTCCTGAAAAATACAGGACTTCTTACAGTAAAAGAACTAAAATGGCCTATAGTCAATAATACCCCAAACAACCTAAATTTTTAAATAATACTATAGCTATATTTATCTAAACGTATTCACAACTACGACGAATGGGACACATTTTTTATTACTTATAATAGTAATTCTTAATATTAGGGCAAGCCAGGTTTTCAGGAATAATTTTAACAATGTTTTAAAGTAGTTTCCCTAATTTGGCCGAGATTAGGGTCAGTAACACAAGACCGTTAAGCCATGAGATAAACAGAAAACTTTATGTAGCACTTAAAAAAAAAGAAGAAAAAAAAGTTATTAACAAACATAATATAATGGTAGGCTAATGATCGATATTCAAATCTTAAACGAATATATGAAAAGGAGTTTCATGACATTTTGAAATATTTTAACGCACATTAACTTTATTTTCATCATTTAAGGAATATAATAAAATAAGTCTACTTTTTTTTTCATTTTAATAAATTACAATGAAAATTTAACAATATAAATGTAAAATTATATTGTCACGATTTTGTAAACATTAATATTATTAATAGAAGTTATTACGAAATATCATGCAACATATTAGATATAGCGTTTATTGTTATAAAAACAGAACTGAATATCAGCGCGGATGAAATGCGTGGTTTTGACTGGCCATCCAGTGTCAGAAACAGCGGCAGGTGAGAGCAGGTGACCGGACTCAAGTCGCAACCCCTCATCTGTAGCTTTCCTCATCTAATCCCCCCCAAAAGTCACTTAAAACACCCCGGTAACTCACCATTTTTAACCGCACTGACGATGAGAAAGATTCCCGTAAAGAGGATCAACACTAATCCACAATGCATCCTCGATTCCTAGAGTTCTGCGTGTGAAAATGATATACAAATTTGAAAAATTAAGAAAAAAGGAAATCCGTAAATGGTCGTATAGGGATAATTCCTCTCGTTCGGATGGAAGGAAACCAAAAGAACGCGTAAAAGGAACTGAGAGCTGTAGAAACGCGGGGTTTTGTGCGTCTTCAGGTCGCTTGCATCCTGCCATTCAGCTCTGGTTTCCACTGCGCTCGCCCAGACGCGCTCTTCTCTCCTTTGCCATTTCCTTCAGCCTGTTAAATAATGACAGAAAAAACGTTGCAGTTCCGCGAAACAGACGAGCAAACGGCCGTAATCCTGTGCGTAAAGCGGGTGAGACAACTATACCTCGGCTAAAACTGACTTGGGTAGGCGATTCAGCCTCCGCGTAGTAACCCGGCGTTCTGCTTAGTCTCAAAATCTGAGTGAGGAACACAAACATCTGGCGATTGGCTTTGCCATAACAGCGTCTTAAACAAGGGATACACCCCTTAAATTACGCTTCTCTTCTTCCTAGAGTTTGTTGCTCTGCCGTGTGCCAGACGCGCAGGGGATTCTCATTGGTTTGATTACACATATGCAAAGCCCGACCTATATGGAGCCCAACCTCTCGTATAAAAGAGCCCAGAGACTCCTAGCTCTCCGTGAGACTCTGGCCAGCTCTCGCGCGCGGTGGAAGCGTTGCTTTATGCCGAGCGACGATGGAACTCGCTGACCAATAAATAACTAACATTAGGGACTTTTCGCTCTCAAAATGAAAACAGCACAAAAATCGTACGTTCGATTTTGTACTGATTTATACGGAAACCGTTTCAAACATGAAAAAAAAAATCTGTGCTATCTTTTCTATATTATTTTAGTATGCATTTTCTCCATACTTCACGTCTTTAGTGTATATTTGTACACAAACAGCTTAAAGTTAAATAGGATTTTTAATTTAATCCAGAACTTCGTTCAATATTACACAATCTTAAGCATTAGAAGGAAATATTACAAATATGTAAAAGCGTCCATATAGGGGCAATCTGCAGATTTCCTTTAAAGGTTTATCACACTGAAATCTGTTGCAGCCTTGTCTCCTTACTCTACACGGTGACTTAAAGCGCGTGTTTCATCCATTAATACAAACAGGAGCATTGCGCGTTACGCAGCAGTATATATGGATAAATAAGTTGGTCGTGCAAGAGCGCATCGATTCTTTATTCTAAACACAATATGTTTGTCACTTCAACCGAATCCTTTCTGTTTAGACAAACAATCAGCACTTGCCTACAAGCTGTCAAACCCGTTAACATCCAGTGCAGTCGCTATACGATCCGCCGACCGCGTTCGCCCAGCCCGTTCTCTTCAATCCCCTCAAATCCGATCTGATCGCGTCTCCCTCCCCAAAATAAGAGTCAGTCCTTCCCAACTCCGCTTGTATCCTTCATTTGGCTCTGCGTCTGGCTTTGCGCAACACCAACCAGCCACCGCCGAACTCAACGCGAGGAATCACAGGCTCCTGTCGTATTGAGTCAGGCTGAAACCTTCCATTGACTCGATGGTCGAAACCGAGGGACGGGTCCGGAGAGAAGGCAGAACGCGTGCTTCATTCTGGAGGAATCTGAGAGTTTCTGGACTCCGCGAGAACGCGAGTCCGTGCCGATCCATGAAAGAATACAGTATACCATGCTATCCAGTGTCCTGTACAGACCCTTTCTCTTTTAAAATCATTTTCACAATAATTTGCATGCATATCACAACTTATTCTCAATAAAGCCTCAAGTTTATATTAAAATGTATTTTTGTGCATGGATTATACACGTAGCCTGTATGGTGGGTTCAGCAGAAGTGGGCCAATCAGTTAAAGTGGGACAAATAGGTTTTATGAGCGATTGCCCTTATCAGGAGACAGTCAAATGTAACAGTCATTAATAATTGTCACAAGATTCGTTGTCATTCTCATTCTGAACGAGCACATGATGGAAGATCCGCCCTGCAAATGACTTTATGGTGGTTTTTCGTTGATCATCGGATGGTCGATACAAAATATTTGTTCTTGAAAACGTGAATTTAGGTTACATATTTCTGACATAAAACATAAAACAGGTCATACAACAATTACTGCCTGGATTTTTCCTGTCTAACTGAAAACAGACAGGTTTTCATTGCTGTATGAATTAGGCCTACACTTCTAATTATAGTTTGATTTCCATGTTTTCGATGTTTTCATCATTCACTGATCTAGTCTAGATGATGATCAGATGGACTTGTGGACTTTGAAGAAGCTGTTTAGACGTGGGATCAATAACAAACCAGCTAAAACATTCTAGATTAAGTTAACATGACACGACTTGGCCCATAGCCTACTTTATTAGGCTATTCGTCAGTGTTCTCGTGCATCAAATCAGGGAAAGGAAAGCAAATTGGTCAAAGCAAGCGTTTTCCCCTTTGGTAAACTGAGTCTATTAAATGGCATACTATGGAAATTCATCCAGTGTTAATTCATTGAATCGGATTTTATATTTCACAGGTAAGCCTATAATGTCAATGAGAAGTTTTTAAACGCTGGGGGGAAACCCTCAGGCAATATGTGGCGCTTTGTTGCGCGAATTCTTCGCACTTCGGGGTTAGTGTTTTGATTTGAGATGCCTGACAGTCTTCCTGACGACCCCCGCCCGCTACACCTAACACACAGACTCTCATGCCTCTCTGAGGGGGCTCGCACTGCTCAACTGTGCGCTCGAGTCCAGCAACAGCAGCAGAGTCCTGCACTGCTGTGGGAAGGGCTGAGCTCATGAATATTAACTAGGCCACGCTGACG
The DNA here is from genome assembly GCF_964197995.2 of Scardinius erythrophthalmus. NCBI lineage: Eukaryota > Metazoa > Chordata > Actinopteri > Cypriniformes > Leuciscidae > Scardinius > Scardinius erythrophthalmus. The sequence goes on from NC_138242.1 coordinate 2,694,678, forward strand.
TTGCTTGGTAACCGCTCTGGAGCGTCCAGTCACGTAATCTAATTCATATTCATAAGTCGAGACCCTGCAACACTGCAAGGCTATGGTCGGGAAGCAATACTAACTAAAAATTACAATAAAAAATGGAAAATATAAAAATTCACATTTACACTTATTGCATTACAGTGATACATTCTGCATGCGCAGCAGGGATACAACTAAAACAAAAACATGAAATAAAATGACAAAAAAAAAAAAATATATATATATATATATAAAAAATAAAATAATTTTATTCCGTTGCCAAAGAAACGTTTATCATTTTCATAGTTTAATTTGATGTGGCCTACTAAAATAGCAAACTAAAACTGAAATAAAAATGAATAAAAAATGCATAGACATAATAAATGAAAATAATAAAAATGACAAAAATACACCAACAATTTCTAAAACTTTAACTAAAATGACAATAAAAATGGAAAATATTAAGATTCACATTTACACTTATTGCATTACAGTAATACAGATTCTGCATGATAGTGTATACTATTCTTTTGTATAATTACAATATAATAAGTCGACATTATGACATAAGTCCAAATTCTGAGATAAAAGGTAAAAATGGTGACATCCTAAATCAAAATGACTATAAGATGCTAAATTATAATTATGACATAAAAATCTTCATTATGACAAATCAAAATGATTTTGATATGAAAAAATATATTATATATTCATATTTTCATAAATATGAAAAAACAAAAAACAAAAAAAACTTTTTTATGTCAATCATGATATTTTATGTCATAATTTTGGTAGGCTACCAAAGCATTTTTTGTGTATGTTTTTGAAATGGGCTTTTGCTGTATTCTTCTTACTTTTGTTTAAAATGTTCTGTGAACAGTCGTACGCTCTTTCACAAAACCTCAATAAGTCCATGCAGTGATCACCTTTGGAAATAAACATGTTTATGTTGCATTTTATTCCAGTTTTGCATGCAAATGTCTCAAATAATGAGGCAACTTTAACACTTAGCCTATACAAAAGGTTTTAAGCTATTGTGTTGCTTGCAACAGAAAAGTGCTTATCTCGTTTCTGAAACCTAAACGGATTTAGTTTGTTGTTGGATGTTTGTCAGATGCGTTGACCTCTGGTCACCCTTTACAGAGATCACATGCGGACACATTTGTCCAGTTCGCTGACCTATTGTTGTTTCTCCAGAAAGGAAGTGTAAATGCATTGCTCAGCATATGCTAATCAGGCGCCACTGAAGGAAACTCAGATGTTATAAACAAATCAACTTCCATTGTGAGTGTGGCAGAGACATATTGACTCTCTTGTGAGTGTGTTCTTTGCAGGAGCTCACCATGCTTTTAAGCACACAAGATAAAATGTGTCCATTTTCTGATAAGATTTGGGAGAGCACTTCAATTTAAGCATTTACACTTAGTAATGATATGTTTCTTAAACAAAAGCACCTCATCAGTTTATGACCAATTACTATTAGTAATCCCAGGCACTTTTGCGGATGGAGAGAGAAGCAGCCTTTCTATAAAATTGTATTTGACTGGACTCTATTCTCTGGGGGGTAATAAGGCTCTGTAACAATGAGATTGAGTAATTTCACAGCGTCTACGGCTGCCATATCTAAAATGGTGGTGGTTTTGCGGGAACAATGCAGAGTCCATTTAACAAATTTGCTCCTTCCTGTCCTGAGTTATCTTTCATACATTCCTGAGGAATAATTAGCTCCCGGACAAAAGCGCACATTCCGTTTGTCTGAGTGCATTGGGATTCTGTTAATGCATCTTTTCTTTCATGTCACACGTAACCACTCAAAAGGACAAAATAAGCATTCATGTGATTACTATGAAGCTGGTATTAATATAGCATTTTGTGTTTATTAATGGGAACTGTGGGAAAAGTTGGCATTACCATAAAACAGCCACCTAATTGGAAACTTTTCCAGTTTTCTGATTTCGACCTCTTAATAAGTCATGATAATTTTAGCCTTGCCTCTAAATGAGAGGGTGTGCCGATTCTCATATCTCTTCTGCCAATGCCGAAGCCACATGAAAGACTTGGTTTGTTTATTTTTGAGGTTTTGGACCGCTATTGCTAATAAAATAGCATTTACCGCATGAAGTCCCTAATGTTCACTTACATCTGGGATGAAACAGCGTCATAAAAGCTCATATGAGTGACTGGCAGACTGTATTGGCATGAGCTGAATATGCATGTATGATGCAAAAGTGCACATTTAACACTGCAAAAAAATTATTTTCTTATTTAGTATTTTTGTCTTGTTTGCAGTTCAGATATCTAAAAATACTTAAATCAAGATGCATGAGTAAAATGCGTAGTATATTTTGTCTTGTTTTCTGGGGGGGGGGGGGTCACTATGATGAGTGGAAAACACTTCTTCTCCATTCATCATAATGACTTAGGCCTTTTTTTGTTCAGTGTTACACTTACTACAGACAGTACATACATAAGTGTGTTGTAAAATATTTGAGAATATTGTTTTTATACTCAGAACACACAAATACACGGTAACAAATATATTTTATTTGTACATCCCCAACCAACATGAAGTTGTACATACATTGGACTACATGGTCTACAAAACAACGGAAGAATTGACTGTATACAGTTACAGTAAAAAAATCGGTGGGCATTGAAGCTCATTTTACAGCAGTAATAAAAGGTTACCAGGTTAGGGCAATGGCTTCAGATATCATGCTATGGTTGGTTTACTTTCTGACTTTTGAATTTCGTACCAAAGGCATTTTTATGCCACATGTTGCTAATGTGTGTCAATTATTATGCCTCCAGAATACCAGTCAAAATTTATATTGTCATGAGTTCACACCGTTGCCAGCTGTAGTTAGTTATTGGCCTCAGAACACTTCACACACACATGATGCACACGCACACACACACGCACGCACGCACGCACGCACACACACACACACACACACACACACACACACACACACACACACACACACACACACGCTACATAACCACCTAAAACTATACACAAAGTTGCCATTGCCTTTGTCAATGGGAACATTAAAGATAGAATTACTTTCTGTAAACCAGTGGTGTCCAATCCCACTCCTGTCTTAGGCTGTGTTTCCCAAAAGCATTTACAGTTTTTTTTCAACTGCTTACACACATTTTCAAAACTTTGCCTCTTTTTTTCAAAACTTTACACACAAATCCAAGAATTGCACACACAAAATGCAAAACGCCCCACATCTCTTGCAAAATGAAGCACTGCATTCAAAATATCTCAAAAGCAAACATTTGTCTTACATTGCAAACTCCTTTGCCATGATATCATATTTTGGATATATCATATACACACAGTTATTCAACACCTAAAGCTCTTCTTTCATGAGCTCATGTGTTCATTTCTGGACAAGATTGAAAGTAATTGGCAGAGAGAAGTTGAAAAATTCACGGTAAACATGAAAGCAAGATTGAAACCAAACTATTACTTTTTTTACTGTAAGGATTTGTGTTTGTGAATTACAGTATTACACAGTCCGAAAAACCTATAACTCGACCTTTGGCCTATTTATAGGCCTATTCTAAAGCCATGATTGGTTGGACATGTGAGGAGTGTTTGTGAGGATCTGATGAATTAGTTTGGCCATTTGATAGGTTGTGTTTGAAAAAGGAAATCAAGGTACTTCCTATTAGATTTGTGTGTGTTACATAGAGAATTGTGTGTTGTGGTTTGCACAAAGTGTTTTATGAAATTGAAAACTGAGTCGAAGGCCAAGAATTGGAGTATGGTTTTGCAGATTTGGTGTGTGGTTCTGGTGTTTGAGTGTCAGGTTTCAGAAATTGTGTGACAAGTAAGGATTTTGTGTGTAAGCAGTTGAAAAAAACTGTAAGTTGATTGTCCCAATGTGTGTCCCAATATTTTAGTCCATATAGTGTATATATACTGTACGTTCTTGCTCAAACTACAAGGTTCCTCTACATATGAAGTCACTTAAGTGTAGTTTTTAGCTGATTCTAATAACATTTTTCTTATAGGGTTGTTTGTATGTGTGTGTGATCTGAGTGAGGCAAACATCCCCAAAACTAATTTAATATCACAAACTTCCAAGAGCTATTCACGGGCCCTGTGCTTCATTAGAGCTATCAGTAAAATCCACACAGTGGCTGATGTTCACTTTCATCCTCAGCTTTTTTGCTCTTAGCGTAGACGCGATGTCTACTGAGATCCCTTGATAAGGAAAAAACAACAACTTCCACAGTCTATTGATCCACCGGGACCCCAACAGATCGAGATGAAGAGCGATGCTCACGAAATCAGAGGAAACCAGCCGAAATGAAGGCAAGTGTGAGCCGAATTTGTTTAGTTTTACATCGCCGACGAGTGCCATTACCGTAGTAATGCAGTAATGAGGGGATTCCTCTGTATCTCAGGCATACAAGTTATACATGTAAGAGACACACGTTTCACTGCATTAATGCTACTCAAAGACTGACTCAAATGACCCAAATTTGTCATCACGCAAACTTTGATGCCTAATCAAATGATTCATCCTGAAAGGAATGATCAGCGCTCAAAGGATCCATCCGAGGATTACATCGCAGAAGCTTTACCCTTCGTTTAATTGGATTGCAGACACACCAAGTCAAAACCTCACATGAAATGGAGATTCCTTTCATTGCAACGCGTTTCAGCATGCTCGTCGACATTTTCTGCAAATGAAAAGAGGCAGACGGGATGAAATATTCCAGTCACACATCCATATGCAAGAGTTGAAACTCAAAAGGAGCTTCATAAATATCAGAACGGCAGAGGTGCACCTGACACAAAAAAACTCAGAGAGAGACGCTATGTAGGTGGAATTGTGCCGAGATGAAGCAGTATCTGCTCAGATTGAGCTGGTTTTTGTTGCAAATCCGTCCGACTCGGAGTACGGAGCATCACTTTGTGAGCATCAGCCTTTGAATGTTTCCCTCGTGGCGGAGAGCGAGTCAGGCTGCAAATTAGATGGATCCCCTTTTGATCTTTCTTCAAGTGAGAAAAAAATTGAAAATGGAGAAGCTTCACTATGCAAAAGAAGTCTTCTTGGTTTCACATCAGACATGAAGACTAGACCCTCCAATAACCAATGCCTGTAAAAGCCAGACCAGTACTAGACCCAGACATTTACCTTCATGCATTCAGCAGACAACTTGATCCACAGTGACTTAAAGTGCTGCACTACAAAGTTTTAATAATGCTCAGAAAAGTATAGGCTAGAAAAGACAGATTCAATAGAGAAAGACCAGTTTTTCTTTTTATATAGAAATAATTAGTGCATTAGTAGGACTAAGTCAAGTGTTTGTGGAAGAGATGTATCTTTATAAAAAAAATTGAAGGTTGCAAAACAGCATTTAATATAAATAAGGATAACACTTTTTTTTGATGGTCCCTTTTGAACATTCTGTTGACTATAAGTAACTTTGCAACATGTAAACTAACTCTCATTAGAGTATAAGTAGACTACACTTTATTTTAATGTTCCCCAACAGATATTCTGCTGACTATAAGTAACTTTACAAGTACATGTCAACTAACCCTAATCAGTCTAATACTCTACTGAGAGTTAGTCGAGATGTAGATGCAATGTTACGTATAGTCAACAGAATGAGTTAAAGGGACCATCAACATAAAGTGAAACCGAATAATGTGCTCATTCTGTCGTGCCATGGATTTCTTGCCAGTTCTTGACCTGTGGTTGAGGTATGATTTTTAGTATGCTGGAAACAGACTGTGGTGGTCTAGACCATAAACCAAGACCCAGACAGCGAATCTAAGTTTAAAGACAATAACTAATGAGACCCAGAGCATGTTTCTGCAGTTTTGAGTGACCTCAGGCTTCAAGACCACCGGTCCAAAGATCAGAAGTGACTAGGGTACGCATGCACAACTCCCATTGTCTCATTCAGCATGTGTTTGGTCAATAATTATCCCAACAGGTGGCAGTGCGAGGACTCCCCTGCTGACCACATCAGACGGGGGGTTTCGGAGTCGAGACCAGCTCACAGCAACACAAAGACTTCAGTCTCCGGCATCAAGCACAGGAAAGCCCCGGCAACACAGGCACAGCTAAGATAGTGAAGATTAACAGATACAGGGAGAGATTAGACCATGAAACATGAGAACACAAGACTGCGGGTGTGTTAAGAGGAGCTGGGTCAAAAACTCTTGTGTGTGTGTGTGTTTAAGTGTGTGGGGATGTTAAGGTCGAAGGTATAGGGCTAATGTTTGATCTCTTCCTGTTGGGTTTATGTCTCAGGGTCATGTGACAGCCACTGTTTTAGTATGAGATCACTTACACGAGATGGAAAGATAGCTTGATTAAATCATGGGTTTCTTAAGGTTTGTGTGTGTGTGTTTGTTTGTTTAAGTGTGTGTCCGGGTTTCTTAAGGTTTGTGTGTGTGTCCTGGTAAACCATATGTTAAAACAGCTTATAAATCATACTAAGTGATATTTTTTGAAATTGTAAAAATTTGAAAAAAGTTTTGTGTGATGTGTAGATTTAAGTTTAGGGTTAGTGTAAAGGGAGAGAAAATACAGTTTGTGCAGTATAAATATCATAATATCTATGGAATGTCCCCATACAACATGAAAACACAACATGTGTGTTACTGTAAGTGAGCTAGATTTAAAATTATTTAAGTATAAGCCTTTAGATTAAAAGCTCTTTAAAGATCATGCAAAACAAAGTTAGTCAAGTGTGTAAAAACTTTTCCTAACTAAATGAAAGTGTACTAATATAAAACTATATTTGAAACTAAAAGTTGTGCTGCTTCATATTTAAATGGAAACCAAGATGCTTTCCCCCCCCAGGGTTCTTTGATGAATAGAAAGTTCAAATCACCAGCATCTTTAATGCAGTTTTTGTAACGTGTCCTTGCTGAACAAACGTATTCATTTCTTTAAAAAAAATCTTCCTGTCCCCAAATTGTTAGTTCATTAAAGGAGTAGTTCACTTCAGAATTGAAATTTCCTGATGATTTACTCTCCCTCCCGTCATCCAAGGTGTTCATGTCTTTCTTTCTTCAGTCGAAAAGAAATGAAGGTTTTTGAGGAAAACGTTCCTGGATTTTTGCATTCCACAAACACTCGTCTTGCACTATCTGTGATGCGCCACACATTACGTAATCACGTTAAAAGGTCACGCGTGATGTAGGCGGAAAATGTCGGCATTTTGTATGGTGAAAAACTCCATTTCATTTTCTACTCCAACTTAACTTTTATTATTATTATTATTTTTTTTTGTAAATGGAGTTTGACTTAGTCTTTGCACGTTGGTTTTGTAAACACTAGGATTGTACTTACGCCTACGTCACGCTTGACCTTTCAACGTGATTACGTAATGTGTGGCGCATCTCAGCTATTTGCATTTGTGGTTAAAAAGTATATAAATGTTTTTATTTTTTTGGTATGGCTAGATAAAACTCTTATTCCTCGGCTGGGATCGTGTCGAGACTTTGAAGATGCATTGAAACTGACATTTGGACCCCATTGAAGTCCACTATATGGAGAAAAATCCTATAGCCTAATATTTTCCTCAAAAACCTTAATTTTTTTTCGACTGAAGAAAGAAAGACATGAACATCTTGGATGACGTGGGGGTGAGCAAATTATAAGGAAATTTTAATTCTGAAGTGAGCTAATCCTTTAAGACACAGCTTTAAGATATTTAAGGTTATTTTCAAGAACAACAAACCAGTCAGAAAGGTTTGATATTCAAATAAGTTTGGTATTCAAACATAGTGCAGAGCAAACACACAGACGTGCCATATTTGAGCTGAACGGGAAGATTTGCAGCAATTCGACTGACAGCCCTATAAAAACACATAAAATAAGTGGTTCATCAAACATGAACGCAAATGCTAACAGCATCTCTAGCAGTTTGTCTACAGTTATCGTCACAGTGGACTTGTGAGAAAATAAGAGCGCTCACAAACTGCTCTATCTGAGCCCTGACAAATAAAACACCCAGATAGACAAATAAAGACAGGCAGACCCTCCTGTCACTGTGGCCCAACACACACACACACACACACACACACACACACACACACACACACACACACACACACACACACACACACACACGCGGTTATCAGAAAAGCCAGTGCCACAGCGAGTCCTCAGAGAGCCTTTGGTCCTCGCTCAAACGAACACTATCTCCCGCGTCCGCAGGCTCAGTGTTTGTTGTTTCAAGGCCGGTAGAGATTGGATGTCGCGGCGTAATGTCAGAGTAGTTGAGGTTTGAATATGTTTCAGCCGTCTGTCTATTATTTCTCAGTCTCGCTCGACTTCCCACACGGATGACTTTGCAATACTAATAAGGCCGTCTTTAGAGAAAAAAGAGTCAACTAAAGCCGAGAGGAAAGAGAGAGAGAGCGAGATACAAAAATAAATGAAAGAAAGACAGAGAAAGAGAGGTGGGTAGTATCAGTCTGATTAGGGTTAAAGGTCACTCATTTGCTGTGATTTCCATAGTGAAGGCCCTACGGCTCAATCTCGGAGACTCACTGCTGTTTCTGCTCATATTCTGTTTGACCGACTCCTCTGATTCAATCCTGCAATGCGAACCGGACGGCGTGACACATCGACAGCTCCGTCCCCTCGTCACATTCACGCCCAATTATGAGACGTTTGACGAGTGAGGGTGTTTTACAAAAGGCTGAGTGGATTAGGAGGAGCCATCTCACTGTGTTCAAAGGGAAACCAAATGGTCTGAAAAATTGGTACACGGTCTTGGTGAGCTTCTGTCAAAGCACTTCTTGGCGTTGAGACTATCGGTTCCTCTTGTTTTGCTTCCAACAGTGTAGGGTTACATTATAATAGCTGTGTTCCAAATGGTGCACTTGCCTTGTCCTGTCTTGTCCTTTGAGCACACGACAGTAGGGTGTCCCGTTTGTAATTTTATGGTTGGGAAGGGTGCTCACTAGGCCCCTTTGCAGCTGTAATGTGCCCTTGATGTGGCCTTTTGTGAAAGACGAGACTACTAGCCGACAGTCGATGTGTCATTGTGTCAAAAAAGCACGGACTGGGAGAAGGACGGCTAGGGACGACGAGTCATTTGGAACAGAGCCTAAGGGAACGTTGACAATGACAGCGATTTGCAGCGACATCGCAACCGGAAATATGTCTTTTTGCATTAGCGTCGTCATGAGCGACAGTAAGTGTTCCTGATTTAACAAATGAGCAGCAGTGTGAATCAGCGCTTGGGTCAATGACATGGCATTTATTTCTATTCATTAGTTTAAAAAAAGATTCCAATTTATTTATGAAAAACATAATAATACGACAATTATGGACGCTTGTTTCCGCCACAGAATAAAAAAATACAAAAGGTAATTGGTAAAAGGCCTTTTTATCTCAGATTTGCATGATATAAAGTCGCAATTCTTAATTTCTCGCTACTGTGACTTTATATCTCGCAATTCTGAGAAATAAAGACAGAATAAAGTGGTGGGTATAAACCATAGAAAGTAAAAGAAATGGACACAGCGACCCCATTGGAACTCAATTGAGACAAGTGAAGCCCATTTTTAGCGATTTCTTAGCACTTCCTTTCCTGACGCGCAGACTCAAACCGAGCAAAGCGTTACACGGACCACGTGAGCAACCCGTCTGTCTTCCAGTAGCTGTGCCAAGAGAAATCTGAATCATTCCCTTCCGAATCTTGCAGAGACGGAGAGTGTGAGTTGGAATTGTCCATGAGCTTGGAGCAGGAGCAACTTTTGCTAGGTATTCTGATTAATTATATTGTCATTTTGCCTCTACGTCCCCCCGATTGCCCGTGAGCTTCTCCTCCTGTCCATATGGTAATCTCTCTACTGTTCGAGAGAGAGTCGCTTGGTTATGACGCAATCGTTAGCCTACTTTTACAAAAACTGCTTCTACAGGGCCATAACATAAGCTACAAGGTAATGGAGCATTTTATACATTGTCGTGTTTCTTTAGAAATTAACAATGGACAAATGGAGTCTTCAAACGCCTCAGATGTAAAGTTATTCGCTGTCAAAGTGACGCCAAAATGAATGGGAGTCAATGGGATGCTAACTGCAGGTGAAGTTCTGCTACAAGATGGTGGCACGCGGCCGGCTTCAACTTCCGGTCGACTTCCTTCCCGCCTGGTATAAACACTCGGCCGCCATCTTGGCAACGCCTCCGGGCAGCTATTTCGGACTAACAAGACCAGGCTCCCATCTAAATGAATGGGCAGAGAGTCAGAACTGCACTTTCACTGGTCACTGGGACATAAAAACTGCATGTATAGAAACAGCAGTAAAATATGATAAAAATCGCTGAAAAAGTTTGATGACTTTGGCCCAAAATAAGGTTTAAAACGCCTTTTCCCCCACAGGTTATACTTTTACTACGCATGCGCAAGGGTTCACGACACCAACTTCATTTACGTCTCTATCCAGAATGCCGGTGTTGTGCATATTCAATGTCAATATTGTTCTCCTTTATTTAAATATAAGCAGGTTTGCACTTTATCAGTAATAACAATGTATTGTATAGATCAGTTGTTTTAACTATATTCATTAAAATGAATCGGTTCAAAGGAGTCATTATAGTTCGCGAATTGGACGTGTCATACGGTTGTGTGATTATCCCAGCAGTTAGGACATGGACATCCCACAAGGTTAGTGTCAACACAGAAAACATTACATCACTGGATAGTTTTTTTCGTTTATTTAGAGTAATTTTATGTCAGCTGATTGTGCAGAACGCATTTCAGAGAAGATAAGGCAATGTATTTAACACAATTCACACCCAGCGGTAATTCAGGGGGAAAAAAATCTCCTAATCTCCAACATGAAACTTTGCTCTTCCGACCTTTTACCATCATGTCGTTTTATTTTGATTAATATGCGTGCGGGAGAGAGAGCAAGACAGCGCTTAATTTGGAGACGGTGAAGTCTTATTTACACTTTCGCCTGGCTTCGGAAAGAGAGAGAGAGGGTGCGCGCGCGCGACCGGGGCTCTCTCTCTCTCTGCTTGTCCTTTCCATATGGTTCTTTCAGTTAAATATGCGCCCTGTCACTGATCTTGCACACACAACAACTCGCTGTCCCCAAATCGTCTCCGCTGTCACAAAACCTCAACTGTTTCGCGGCTTGACTGTTAAAAGCAGATGATTGGCTTTCCAGCGGGAGGGGCGGGACATGTGCATACAACCGCCATCTTTGCCGTAACGGGTTTTCCTTATATAGTTCTATTGAGGATTGAGGAAGTGGCATGTCTCTTATGGTATAAAGTAAAAAATGTCAGGGCGATACAACTGTCTGGATATTTTAATGAAGATTAAAAATAAAATTCTTGAATATAACCTCATAACTGTGATAAAGTCAATGAGTCTCTAAAAAGATCAGAAAATGTGACCGCTTTATGACAGGGCAAGGTGATACAATGTCATGTGGTGTGACTCCCTTATGGATAAATAAAATAAATAAATAAAAATACTGGAACAATACCATTCAAATATTTGTGGTTGGTAAGATTTTTTTTATGTTTTTGAAAGCAGTCTCTCGCACCAAGGCTGCATTTATTTGATCATATACACAGTAAAAACAGTAATGTTGTGAAATATTACAACGTAAAAGATTTTTTATTTTTTTTTCTCAATGTTGAACAAAGCTTTCCTGCTTCATATCTTTGTGGAAACTGTGATGCATTTTATTTTCCAGGATTCTTTGATGAATGGAAAGTTCTAAAGAACAGCATTTATTTGAAATAGAATCTTTTGTAATATTATAAATGTCTTTACTGACACGTTTGACCAGTTTAATGTGTCCTTGATGAATATATATATATATAAATATATATATATATATATATATAGAGAGAGAGAGAGAGAGAGAGAGAGAGAGAGAGAGAGAGAGAGAGAGAGAGAGAATTAATACGTTAGTAAAAAGTAAATACACCTTGAACATTTCATTACATTACATTAAATTATTAAATTATATAAAAAAAAAAAATAAAACATGTTTTGAAATAGATCAAGTATACCTCCAATCAAATGTTTGGTGCCAGTAAGTTTTTTTTTTTATGTATCCGTATGTACTCTTTACTTGAAGGTGACACCATGTGACATTTTTAGAGTCATTAAACATATGAAACTAACTTGAGTACATTTCTAGATGTCTTTGTCGTGGACACTCGTCACCCGAATATTAATGTGAGTGTGTAAAGTGAAGCTCAAGTGATCCACCGCCGGACACAGTCGAATACAATTGAGTTGGAGCGCCAGTAGCGCCTGCAGTAAAACAACAGGACTTTGCGACATGAGTGACTTAATCACTAGCAATCTGAAAGCTCTTTAAGAGTGAGAATAACATAAATGGTGAATCATATTAATGTCCAAAGAGGCGTTTGTTCAAGTTCAGGAGTGGAGTGAATCATGTCTGCAGGGTCACTGAGGATTTCTTCATGTCACAGCGATGAAGTTCAACCTCTCTGACCCCATTTGTTTTGCCCATCGTTCTCTGATTCAGTGATACTTCTCTGTCGGCGTTATCTGTCTAGACTTGCGTTCCACTAAAGCATGTGTGTGTGTGTGTGTGTGTGTGTAGTGTTGACTTTAGAAGGATCTCAGACAGTGGCCTTGTTAACCGATACATTATCTTTTCCATGAGAGATACTCGGAATCGATGTCGCATCAAGACACAAATGACAATAAATGTGACCCTTTGTTGTGCAGATCAGCCCATGTCATGGCCGTCTCAGAGAAACGCAGCTGTGACAGCCTCTTGATTTGTCTTTCTCGTCATCATTTGTACTCCGGCCATTGAATGACCCACCGAACATGGCTTTTATTGATCACTCATCGCACGGCCCCTGACAGTGACACATGGTACCGCCACTATCATTCTGGCAAAGAGGAAAACACGAAGCATGATAATGTATGTCTTACATATGTGTGATGAGCTGAAGACAAACCTGATGGATGTGCTGACCTCTGTTATGATAAACTGAAGGCTGCTCTTGTTGATGCATGCTTGTGTGTGAATATAATAATGTACATTTGTCATCCTTGAACTTCAATATGTTGGAGGGTGATTTTTGAATTATATTGCTAACTCTGAATTAATGATGGCAAAACCTTTGTCTTTGTATTTGATAAAAAAATAGCACTTAAAGTCCCCCTGTGGTGAAAGTCAAGCTTTTAATGTTGTTTATGTGTCTATGTGGTGTTTTTAATATGCTTTAATACAAACCATGTGTAAATTCATAAGTCGACACCATTGCTGAGTATTTCCTCCTTAAAACTGCAGTGAACCAAAGACAGTCTCAAAAACACGCTTTGAAATCGCTGGTGTTTCTGACGTCACAAACTACCTTGTAACCAATCAGATCAACGTGTGATCGTCAACCAGTGGATCTCTGAGCTGAGTGAGGGAGTGGAGGCGGGGCTCATTTGCATATTCATTGAACCATACTAAATAAGGCAAGGGTGTCGAGTTACATTCAATATATTTTAAGGCATGAAGTGTTTTTTCCAGGGAAAACTTTTTTTTTAAATATGTAATTTTGGTGATCAAAGATGAGTTTTAAGGGATAAAATGATTGGATTAAAATGAGCACCCGTAGTCTTCTTCAAACATCCTTTGGCTTTGTGAAACAGTGAATGTTCCGCTTGGCACAATTAAAAATGACATTTGGGATGTTGACACTGAAATGAAACAGTGGAAACCCAAATGTCAACTGGACGGCTTCCCTGCGCACAATTCACTCGCAGTTACCTGGCACTGAGCAACACTGGGAATGGCTGAGCGAGGAAGTTTCTCGGATGCTCCAACGGCTACATTCATTCAGTCAGCTTATCTACTGGACATTTCACTCTGACACTGCCACGGGCCAGTCTGGGACCTGACTGACAGAGGGCTTTTGTTATTGTCAGCCTTCCAGGGACTAGGCCCTGCTTATCTCGTGCCCGACGGTGCCGAAATAAACTCGCTGTCAGAAATGTGCGCCAGCGGAGAACCGGTGGGAGAGGCGAGACCTTCAAGACAGTGTTTTCCCTGGAATTGAAGTCGAAAGGTCATGAGATTTTTGACCAAGCTATAAATGCATCATTTGATTCAGATGTCACCTTAGTGGCCTCTGCAATGTGAAATGCATCAAGATGTGTTTGAGCTGACAAATCCAACGTTAAAACATACAACGACAGAACGAGATTGACAGAATAAATTATATTCATGTTTTAACCTGTCCTTAAATGGTTTCAAATGTCTGATATCCTACAGTTCTATATGTGGGATTAGAATTAAATATGCTGAAACTTTATTTTAAGAGGCTGCTAATTTCATCTGACTTGTTTTGGGAATGTGTATGAAAGACGATGAAGGGCTAAAAACGTTAAACAATGGAAATTACGGTCAAAGATTTCAGACGGATTTAACTCAAATACCTCAAAACTATGCATTACCTGATTATCTGCTGAGATAAAATGTTCAAAATACAAAAGTACCACCCCTAATAACACATTAATATACTAAAATGTATTTTAAATACATTTATTTCATGCTAAGTATACTACAAATACATTTACATATGTATGTACTTAATATATGCTGCAGTTGTACTGTTGGTCTGCTAATTTGGAACAACTAATTTTGCACTTAATGCACTTTAGTTATCCATAAATAGTGCTGAGGTTCAACTAAAGATATATTATTTGATTGTGCTAAAGTGGAACTATTGCAAGAATACACTTTTACATATCTTGCATTTAAAGATATTATACACAGATCATACTATCCTTACTAATAGTGATATTAAAACACATTTAAAACTTAATATTAAGAAATGTGCATTGTGCAATAAAGAAGTACTCCAAATAAAGTGTAAGTGTAATATTTATATCAGTAAGTGTAAAGCGATATGACAGTAAATATGTTAACGGATTTGTAATATACTTAGCATGAAATAAATGTATTTGAATACATTTGGGGATTTTCACTAGGGACTTTATTAACCAAATGTGCACTTTAAACAGCTAAATGTCATAGATTAAACACACAGCTGGAAGATCAAATTCAAAAATCAAAAAGATGTTTATGCAACTAGTTTTCCATTATATGTTTCTCTGCCAGTTTGCATACCTTATGTTCAATGTTTGCCTGACAGACTAGAGCGTTTCAGAAAACACAAACACTAGATCCACTGCAAAACCATACATGAGCTTTGAAAGATAGATAGCGTTTGCTAATTGAGTGTGAAAGTCTCTCACCCGACAGTTTGCAGTGAAGTTTTACTCCGTTCAAGTCCTGTTCACAACATTCTTACAGCTTACAGCGAATTACCATGTGCTGTCATAATTACTGTACATGATGAAAATCACCCAGAGCTGCTGGAAACGCATCTCAGTCTGACTGGCAGATTCCATATACAAAGTAAGTGGAAAATAGCGGATGTGGTGCCTCTGGAAACTGAATTCATTCATAACTCACAAAGCGCCTTGCTGGAAAATCAAACCAGTCCCTGATGGTGCAGTAGATGGTCCTACATCGTGTAGAGAGTCTTAGCTGGTCCAAAGTTGGGGCCAATAGGTTGATTATCTGGAATAACAGCTCATGGATGAGATTTCAAGCTGTTTAAGGCTCACAGACCATCAACAAACCAGCTATCAGATGTCGAAAAGCAGACTTAACACCTTCAAGATGAATGTATCATTTCTGTGCCACAATCATCACAGAATAAATTCATAAGTCGACACCATTGCTGAGCAGTGAACCAAAGACAGTCTCAAAAACACGCTTTGAAATCGCTGGTGTTTCTGACGTCACAAACTACCTTGTAACCAATCAGATCAACGTGTGATCGTCAACCAGTGGATCTTTGAGCTGAGTGAGTGAGTGGAGGCGGGGCTCATTTGCATATTCATAGATGAGCCAAGCGTGTCGAGTTACAGTCAAGCTATTTTAAAGCATGAATAATTTTTTTTCAAGGAAAAACATTTAAATATTTAATTTTAGTGATCAAAGATGAGTTTTAAGGGATACAATTATTGAGGGACTTTAAGAATGAAATTATTCTTAACTGGTATTATGTTCTTATTTTCTAACTTAAGAATACATTTAAGAATATTCTGTATTCACAAAAAATAATTAATTAAGATCGTTCTGAAGACAAAAATTAAGAAGAATTAGAAGAAAATATTGTTTTTACAAATCATCCTAAATAACCTCTTATGGCCCTGATATTCTCACGGCAAAGTTCTTTTATTCCGTTCTCTTTGTTTGGAAGTTTTGTGTAAACTTATTTGGTGGTGAATGGAAACTACAACAAATATTATTTCTCTGTAATGTAATACCATGGTAAAAAAAAAAAGAAAAAAAAAAAAGTATAGCGTAATGAAAGCACATTAAAAATTTGAATATGAAAAACTTTGCTAGATTTACAATGCTATAACTGCGGAAACACATCTGTGAAAATTATCCATTTGATAAACACTGTAAAAAAAATATGTAAGAAAATATTAAAGACTTTTTCAAGAAATGCACTTCAAATTCTACAAAGTTTTAAACATTTCTTAACTCCTGGGTTTTATCACAAGAACACAAGTTGATGTATAAGAACAGGTTAGACAGGATAAGAATGAGTGTGTGTGTGTTTGACATGTGTTGCGTGTAGACGGACTGTCTCACTCATCCTCCCTCAGTAATGAGTTATTATTATATTATTATAATGCGCATTACTCTGCGGTGAGTGACTCCTGCTTCATCTCGGCTCAAAGTGGGAGAAAACACACCGCTGACAGAAGCAGATCAAGAGCTGGGGTGGAGGTCAAGGGATGGAGTGTGTGATATGAAACGTGTGTGTGTGTTTATGTTTAGTGTTCTAGGCCAATCATTTCTAACCAAAGCTACTGACATCTGCACATTTTGCTTAGGTGACAATTGAAATCTACGAATGAAAGTCAAGAGCAAACAGAACAACAGCAGAAGTCGTTTCTCTGTCCTTCTCAAACATATTGTTAACCCAGTTTTCTCCTAAAAAGTTGATTTTAAGTATTTACATTTTGACATTAGCATTAACCGCAGAAGTTGTTTGGTCTCTACATCATCATTTCACTGTTTATTCAAGCTTTGCAACATCAGTGAAACATTCTTATTAAAGATGTATTTTCTAAAATGGCAACAATATCATCTCAAAACACTCATAATTGGTCACGACCTCACAACCAATTCATAACAATTCGTACGAATGATAAAAAGTTGGCTAATAATTCGTATGAATTCGTACGACCTCACTCGTACGAATTTGTACGATTTGTCTAAACCCACGTGATGGGTAGGTTTAGGGGCGGGGTCAGGAGTAGGTCATTCGTATGAATTCATACGAATTCGGCAATTCGTAAAATATGTACGATTTAGCAAAAATCTTACTAATTTGTACGAGTGAGGTCGTATGAATTCGTACGAATTAGCCACTTTGTTAAATTGTTACGAATTCGTCGTGAGATAGTGTTGGTATATATATATATATATATATATATATATATATATATATATATATACAGGGCTTGACATTAACTTTTTTGCTCACTAGCCAATGTGGCTAGTGGTTTTCCAAAGTTACTAGCCACACAGCATTTTTACTAGCCACATTTTTGTTGTTGTGAAATTACCTGATAAAAGTTGACTATGGCGTGCTAAAATTTACTTGAACTAGATTTGCAACCCTTTTAAATGTAAAACCACTGTACACACCCAAATCAAGACTACATAAATATATAACAATACAGGTCATTATCATTAGCTCTGATAAGGTTGTGTGTAAAGCTCCTTTTTTAAAATAAAACCATGTATTATGTAGGCCTATTATATGTCGCCACATAGCTCCACACCGGCATACGACTAACTCCAGCAGGGCAGCTAGCTGTCTCTTCATTTCTGTGTTGTCGGTCACTAGCGCGCAAGGCAACACTGTGTGCATGTAATACTCATTAGGGCTGTCAAAATTGCTCAAAAATGACGTTCGAATATTCCCTCTAAAAAAAAACCACACATTAGTGGGCAATAGGCTAAACACATAGCCAAGCCTATTGCCTATTCGAACTATTCGAACATCTGGTTGCGCATTTTGTCAATGACGCGCGCTTACGTCAATAACAGGACAAATTAATAGAAAGAGACATAACTACTTGTATAGGTAGTTTATTTAAGTTTAAACATATTTGACAACGTATTACCTACACACAAAAAAGTAAATCAACTTTCTCTCGCTCGCCCTCATCCTGCTGCGTTCACGCCGGACACGAATAGCGCGTCAGGCGCGAGTGATTTCAATGTAAAGACGCGTTTATGCGCGTCTGGAGGTCTTGCGGCGCGAATGAGGCGTCACGCTCTCTGCACATAACGGTTTAAAGGATAAACAACAATAAGCAAATGTTGAGTGCTGATCAAGAGTTTTGTGCAAGCAATTTAAGGTCGCGACTTAAAGGTCGCAGGCTTCATTCAGTGATTGAAACAAATATTATTAACATTAATTGAAGTTTCACAGTATATAGAACCGACATTGAACGCTCCGAGCGAGCTGTGCTGTGGTAAACATGGAACTTTTCCTTGACATGAAACGGTAAATAATCAAACCAGTGGAAGCCTGCAGTGCATGAAACTGCTGTATCTAACCTACCTTATTCATGCGATATCTATTCAGTCAGTACAGTAGCCTACACTTCAGTAATGTTTCTGTTTAATGTGTCAACGCTTCTTCCTGTTACCTGTCCCTGATCCCTCAGGCAGCGCGCCCACTCGCAAAGCAGACAGCCGCGCCTCTGCTACCGCGGGCGTTTTCCACATTCGAATATTCATTTTCACCTTCGAAATTCTTTTTTTTTAAAGTATTCGAATTTAGAATATTCGTTGACAGCCCTAATACTCACGGGAGTTGTAGTGTTGTAGTGTCGTAGTGTCACACTTATTTCAGATGCCTTTTGAAAAGACTACAATTATTCAACCCGCCAAAGTGGCTAGTTGGAGTGACTGTGTTACCCGCCACGAGCAAAATCCACCCGCATTTGGCGGGTTGGCGGGTGTTAATGTCAAGCCCTGTATATATATATATATATATATATATATATATATATATTTTTTAAAACAAACATCAAACAATATAACACCAATGAATTGGAAAACTACAAAAAATAAAAAAAATAAAAAAATAAATAAACAATACTTACCACATTTGAACTCGTCTTCCTCTGAACTTTGCCCTTAATTGGAAGTACTTTATCTCAATCTTTTATATTTTCAAATTACAAGTTTTTAACCCTTATGACACCAGTGACAAAAAAAAGGAACAAAGGTTCTTTTAAATTGTGTAAATTATTAATGACATTTTTTGGTACTTAATTGAAAACCAACAAACAAATACAAAGTTACAAATGAGTAACGGATACAATATCATATTTCATTCAAATGCATTTTATTCGCATCAATAATAATAAAAATAAACTATGTGAGCTTGATCAAATTAAAATAGCCAGGCAGGAGAAAAGAAAAAGCCAATCAAGTGTGTGTGATTGAGGGCCAAGACACCTTCATTTGATCCTCTCTCTTTAATAAGTCTTTATTTCAGTATACTGTTTTCTTATTAGATTCTCGCTGTCGACTGAGAGCTTCACAATAACACCATCTCTCATTCAGTTTAAATGCCACAGAGCCATAATGACTTTCCACAAACACATTTTAAATAACTCTTCTTCCTTTCAATGCCATAATAAAGTGCAGCGGTGTGCTCTTCTGTGAGACGGACGGACGGGGAGCCAAATCAAACAGATATGAGCAAGATTTATTTACACAGGCCGAGCTTGGGAAAGATCCGGGAAAAAGATGAAGAAATGAGTGTAATGTTATTTTTCTTTTCACTGGCAACACAAGATGTTCATTACAACATAGAAAATCTGCCGTTGAAGATTGTGTGTGTGTGTGTGTGTGTGTGTGTGTGTGTGTGAGTGTGAGTGTGTGAGTGTGAGTGTGAGTGTAAGTGTGTTTGAGTGTGAGTGTGAGTGTGAGTGTAAGTGTGTGTGTGTGTGTGTGTTTGTGTGTTTTCAGCACTAGTTTTTTTGTTCCATTCACTAACATTTATATGCATACAATTAGACAATGTAAAGCAAAAAAGTCAAAATAATATGTATATGGTGAGTTATTGACCCCTACGTTTATTGTTTTCACTCTGTTAATTCACATTGTTTAATGTTTGTATGCATTTTTCATATAAAAAAAGACAAACAGGATAATGTAGCATATGATTTTAGTCTGATTTAGCAGTAGACAAGGCAAAAAGTAAACTTTCGAGGGAACTGCCACATTTTACATTTTACACATTTTTTGTATGCCGAAGTTCAGTTTTGAAGAACTCTGGCCTGAAAATTCATATAGTGAAAAGATGTCATGACCAAAGAGGATCTAAACGCCACATATTGATGGTTTCATTTATGGAAGAGGCGTTTGTAATCCTAACACACATATACAGTAAGCGACGTTCTGTCAGATTTTAGAAGAGCGCATGTGCATGAGAAAGTGTGTAACTGAAAAACTGAAATGTGTGTTAAACTGTATTAACACCTTAATGGTGCAAAACAGCGTTCATGTTCATGATGTTGCAGAATGATGCTTTCTGAAAAAAAAAATAACACAAATTTCTCTTAAAAGGAGAAGTGGCAGGGCTTGCATAAGGAAACAGGAATTGGTTTTGAATAATGATATTTTTAAGAATCTCTGGTACATGACATTGTATCCTGTTCATCATATTAAGAGGGCTGGAATAATTATGCATGCTTAAAGCCGGGATAACTGACCCAAAAATGATATTCTGTCATCACTTACGTCTTCCAAAACAATATGACTTACTTTCTTCTGTGGAACAAAAAAGAAGATTTGTTTTTTTATTGTCAGTGGTCATCAAAATTGTTGAGTTACAAACATTCTTAAAATATTAATTTTTTATTGTCTTTTGCAGAAGAAAGAATACATACAGGTTTCGAATGACATGAGAGTTAAATAATAATTAAATATTTTGGTTAACTCTCCCTTTTAAAAAGTGACTCCACCTTCAGATGTAAAGACAGAAATTTGACAGAAATCTTTCTACATCAGTTCCAATCATTTGCACGGCCAGATAAGATGGCAGAAGCCGTGCTCTGGCTTGAAACGTAACAGTCATGGATGAACTCATATCTGCTAGTGACAGATTTAGCAATGCAAGGTGATTATCTGTGTTTACTCGTGCCATATCTGTCCCGTCTCTGAGCAGCGTCTGTGTCCTTATCTCAGCTTCTGTGAGGAGGCCGTCGGCTCTATCTCGCTCTCGTAAACATGTTCCAGCGTGTTCCACATCACACAGACACTAGTTAATGGTTAATGTAGTGTTAGCGAGAGCCCCTCAGGACACTATTAGGCTCTCCCTACATTCCTGCAGCCTTTGGGACAGAGATCGGGCTTTTTATGGTGCTAGAAGGGCATCTCCGTCATAACCCAGCCTGGGAAACCACCAGAAGAAAGGACAGGCATGGTAACACATTGACTCAACACAGACTTTACAACTGCAACCCCCATTGTGTGCTGTTGCATGAGGAATACTGGTATAATTACAAAACTGGGGTCAGACACGAGCGGGTGCACATGATTCAGGGTTATTGTGATAAGCTTTATAAAATCTGAGCCCCTTAATACAGTTCATTGAGCTGTTTTACAGTATATTGTGGCATCATGAGAGAGTGTGTCATAGAAAGGGAGGTGTATATGCCATAGGTTGTGATTATTACGTTTATTAATAGTGATAAGTCGGGGTGTAACGATACCCTCATGTCACGATTCGAGACATATCACGATACTGATGACATCAAAGACATTTGGTAAAACGTTAACAAAAAACGCTCTGTTGATTAAAATGCTCAAATTTGGTATTGCATTGTGTGTGTAAATGAATATTCTTGGACTTGTTGCTGGAAACCCAATGTCAGGACAAAAGAGACACCAGAATAACAATATTCATGATTCTGAAGCTGAAAATGTTTGCGCTCTGTCACTGACTAGATATATTTAACTTTTTTAACTGGTAGCATAAGACATGTGGCATTATCAGGACGCACAAATATTCCCCAATTGCATTATTATACATTATATTCAACATTATTGTGGTACTGACACTGAAACTCTGAAAACTTGAATTTTTTCCTCACACAGATTTTTTTTTTTTTTTTTTTGGTGAATTATACACATACTAATGAATTATACTAATACTAATTGTCACTATCCATGATACATATTGTTGCGTTTTTGTATTGTGATGTATTGTGGCACGATATGTTGTTACACCTCTAGTAATAATACAACTTTTATATATATTTATTTAAAGCAACACTAAGGAACTTTTCCTCTTCGGTCCCCCTACAGGTTGGAAGCAGAATTGTCCATTACCGCTATCATAAATAATTTTGCATATACCGCAGCCTACCGTCGCACACACGCTCGCTGTTTATCCAGAACCGGCTTTGGAATGAACGATGTCCACAGACAAGGTAGAGTATGTTGCATGATTTCATGAAAGTATGATATATTGCGACATCAGAAACGAAGAAAAACAAATAATGACTATTGTAACGCTTGCCGTAAAGCAAGTCAAATTTGTAGTTTCTTATGTCTCATTTGAACTACAGAAATGCTACCTGATCTGGCAAACTTGCATAGTGCGGTTATAGCAGATATAGGGCGGCAAAGCAAATCCAGAAGTGCCTTTCACCCTGTTACGAGTTGATGAACCACTGAAACCATTTTGGAAACATCATTTTAAGGTAAAAAGTGTGTAAAAAAAGTGTGTTGCTTTAAACTGAGCTTGATCTGTCAGTTGAACTATTGGCAAATTAGACTGAATCGTGAATCACGGCCTGAAACTCTATTCCTCACTAAATCAACTCTAAATCCATTTTACAGGCCTAGTTTCACAGTTTCCAAGCAACTGCATTACTACAGAATTCAATTGGTGTGTAAAGATCAAAAAAATGGTGTAAATCAGCTGTTTTACAATGAAAGTTATCCAATCAGGTTTTAGACAAAAACGGCCTTCTAATTTTTGAAAAAGTAGGGTCTCGCCAATGAATTTTGTTCAATAAACCAAGTCTGTTGTCTAACAAATATAACAAGATTATCCCTCGATGAGATGCTACTCATCTTCCCATTGCTGGAAAACCAGAGTATCTGAAAATCCCCAATGCAGA
This sequence comes from Scardinius erythrophthalmus, assembly GCF_964197995.2. NCBI lineage: Eukaryota > Metazoa > Chordata > Actinopteri > Cypriniformes > Leuciscidae > Scardinius > Scardinius erythrophthalmus. The sequence continues at coordinate 2,717,931 of NC_138242.1, forward strand.
GCCACAGAAATGAATCAGCGCACATATGCAGTGTGCTCACGGCTGTGTGTGTGTGTGTGTGCCTTAGTGTGTGTGTGGGGAAGGCAACGGATAGATGAGGAGGCGAGGTCTCATCACTCCAAGTATTCCCATTTGCCTTTGCAACACAAATGACACCCTGCCGGCAACTTCATGATTACGTCAATTTGTTTGTCTTTGTTTTGATGAGCCCGACACACACACACACACGCACACACACACACACGGTGTCATCATGAGCCGCAGCCTGTGGCAGACTCGATCTATCAGCGCTCTGGGGTAACATTGGTGTCTCACTCTTCTTCTAGAAGGATCTGTCGCTCTTCGCAAACAAGAAACAAACAGACTTTTAAATATTTAGATACATTAATATTACTGTATGTGAAGAAGCAGCTCACCCAAAAATGTGACGTCATCCTCGACTCACTTTTGTCACTCAAACCCCTGACGTTCTTTCATCTGTGACTGCTTTTTAATATTTGAACAACTTATATCCACCAAAGTCATGTGATATAAGAAATCAATACTTTTATTCAGCAAGGATGCACGATCAAAAGTGACAGTAAAGACAAAAAATGGTCAAATAATCCAGGATAATAAAATATATGACAGTTTCCACAAAACTATGAACTGTTTTCAACTGATAATCAGAATGATTTCTGAAGGATCATGTGACTCGTTTCAATTTCTGTTCTTTCATATGCCAAATTTTGTTTCCATGAAGACGAATCTGTCCGTTTCCACTTGTGGCCGAGACTGAGCTTTAATGATGTGACGGTGTTCCTCTGGTTCCTCGTACACAGGGCGAGCGGCGCGGACCGAATTACTGCTGCGTTGTGTTTGATGCAGTTTCTCATGGTTTCTCCTCCTCACAGTTTCTCCTCAGTCTTTCTCACTAATGCTATAGAGGAGGAACAGCTGGCCTGACCTCCCAATGCACCCCAGAGATGTTCTCCTCTCATCTTCTCCTCTCTCTCTCTCTCTCTCTCGGCTCTGTGAGCTGTCAGACAATGACAGTCCAGGGTTCACCACAGTATGTTCAACATCCAATCAACCAGCAGCTAAAGCCGTTTCACTTACTCCCTGGCAGCCGACAGAGAGAGAGAGAGAGAGAGAGAGAGAGAGAGAGAGAGAGAGAGAGAGAGAGAGAGAGAGAGAGATGGGAAAATGGCTATCATGCATCTTGCGGAGCCATAACATTTGTGTGCGTAATGCGATGTGCCACTTTGAATGGGACGCATCTGTTGACTCCTCTGGGAAATGTCTCCGGGAGAGAAACGCATGCTTTATTACAGTATATATCTAAAGCTCAACCCCTCGTATATGCAGATGCGCTCTCTGATTTATTTCTATGGCTTCTATCTCATCACTGGCACTGGAAGGAACAGAGACCAGAACTGAAAATTCTGTCATCATCTCCTCACCCTCATGTCATTCAAACCTGTATGACTGTGGGACAGAGAAAGAGAGGTTTTAAATCATATGCTCCATATACAGTGAAAATGAGGGATGCTGAAAAGGTTTTTTAAAAAAGCATCACACAATTGGTCTATGACTCAATCATACTCCATTTCTCCTAAAGTACAATTCCTCAATAGCTCTAAAATCTCATTCATATATAGTATATTCAAATCTCAAAGTGCATTGTGTTTGATGTCAATGACATCATAGTAATACTTAATAGTATTGAAGGTGCATTAAACCTCAAACATTAAAAGTACAGTATAAAAAATGTGTACTTGCAGTTAATATAATAATAAAATAAAAGGTCACTCAAGTGTACAGTATGTTTCTTAACAAGGAATTCTTTTCCCACAATTATTTCTCTTTGAGGGCCATTCTAGAAAGTTTTTCTGCTAATAACAGCTTACATTTCACATATATATTTCATATGACTTTAGGACTTGTAATATAGTGCATAATTCACATGTAAATATTTTATGACACTTTTTTGGTGTAATTTTCACTGTATGGAACATAACAGCTTGGATGTCTTCAGAATGTCTTCTTTTGTTTTCCAGGAAAGAAAGGAGGATGGAGGATGGTCAGATGGAGTTGGAATGAGTAAATTATGACATAAGTGACATTTTGTCTTTGGGAGACCTAGAACATATAGCGCACTATAGACCGTATGTAGCCCCGCCCCTTATGTAGCCCCGCCCCTTGTGTAGCCCCGCCCCTTGTGTAGCACCGCCCCTTATGTAGCCCCGCCCCCTTTCAGCGCTGCGCTCGTTGTATTTTGACTTCCGGTCTGTATTTTCACCGCGATCTTGCGTATATTTATGAATGAACGGCTCGTTTTAAAATCTTCCCGGTCTACTGACATTAAGACATCTGCTTTAAACATTACAATGATAACTTTCGTTAACTTTACATTAAGTAAATCCACTTCAAAAGATAATTACTCCTGGACAGCGATGCCATAGAGATACACAGAGCGACCGCAAAAACGGAAGTTCAAAGACAATATTCTAAAGATGGCGGCGCCCTCGTTTCTCTGGCGCATAAGGTATATATATACATGGAGTGCTTTTATTGTGCTTTTAAGGTGTTTTTTGTAAATATCATCCTTCTCCATTCACTTTCATTGTATAAAAAAGCATAAATATTCTGCCACTTTCTGCATATATTCTCTTTTGTATTCCAAGGAAGAAGATTGGAACAACATGAGGGCGAGTAAACAATGACATAATTTACATTTTTGGATGAACAATCTCTTTAATACATACTTTGGCTTTCATGTTGAACTTTGCCAGTTTACCCACAACACAATTTCCCGCCTATAAGACGTTATTCTCTGCATTCAGATGCAAAGGCTTAATAAAGGCAGAGGAAAAGAATAATTCCTCATTTCCTTCTTTCGCTATACCCCGTCTCTCTCTCTCTCTCTCTCTCAGCTGGATGAGGTGGTGTTTTGATGGAGATAATTTCTCTCGCCCCTGGAGCCCCGTTCTGTTGTGTTGTGGCATTAGGCATGAATTGTGGTTCGTTCCAGCAGATTATTAAAATTCTTAATCTCTTCCTCTTTCGCCGCCTCCCATTCAAATGGGCTCGGATCGTCTGTTAATGTGCAATTCATTTCAAGTTATTTCTCCCCTGTTCTCAAGAAATATCACTTGGACTTCCAATCATTTGAATAAGAGGGATTTGAATTTGTACGTCTTTGTTTTTTGCCTTTTACCTGCAACTTCAAAGATAAATGCTGCACCTTGTCTCATTTAAAGTGTCTACAACTTACACTTCCACTGTAAGGAAGTTATCTGGTCACACTTCTTCGATGGTCCACTTTAGACATTCTACTAACTAAAAGTAACTTTGCAACTACATGTTAACTAACTCTCATTAGAGTATTAGTAGACTGTTAGGTTAGGGTTCGGGTTAGTAGAATAATTTCACATGTAGTTGTAAAGTTACTTGCAGTAGAATATCTGTTGAGGAGCATCAGAATAAAGAGTTAGCAGATGTTAATCAGACAGTCTACTAATACTCTAATGAGAGTTAGTTGACATGTAGTTACAAAGTTACTTATAGTGAGTAGAATGTCTAAAGTTGACCATCAAAATAAAGTGTTTCCAAATATCCATATAGAAAAAAGGAAAAGTTACTGGTAATTTCTGTCAGAACATTATCCTCGAAGCTTACGGACATTTCCTTTAACCCTAAAACACAAAACAATGTTATCTGTCGTTCAAAATACTGGTACATTTGGCCCTGTTTTTTTTTCTTGGAGAGTAAATTTCACAAAACTGCATTTTTTTTTTAAAGTGTAATGGAAACACAAAGAACCATATAGAAGCCACACTTTAAAAAAATATGGTTCTTTAAAGGTTCTTTACACGTTCTATTTAGAACCGTATCGTCCTGGAGAACCCTATAATATGCTGAAATAGTTCTTTGTGTTGGAGTTTAGGGTTCTTTATTCCCGCCTTCTGTAACTGTCAAAGCCTCCTCTTTACTGATGTTCTGGAGCTCAGCTACACAACTATACAACTATACACAGACTGTCAACACACTCTCAACAGGTAAATGATTCTTTCTTAAAATGTCTATAAATGATAACTTTAAAAATTGTAACAATCATTTCCTAACAATCATGTCTTTTTCATTTTTTAGTTTAACAGAACATGAGCAGCTCTGTTCATTTAAGGATACTCATATTCTCTTCTCCACAAAGTAAACAGAGATATGGAATTTATGAACCATATATATATATATATATATATATTTTTTTTTATTATTATTTTTTTTATTATTTATTATGACCTAAACATACCCAGTCACAGCTATCCCATAACTTTATATCACTTTTTCCTTTTAACATAAAGGGCTCATACTTTTGCTAATTTTGGTCCTCATGAATGAATGGCCTTGACTGCAGACAAGGTAACTTTTCTTCAGAAAATATACAGATCTTGATTCTTTTGGTTCATCAAAACTTTGATCAGGTTTTTAATTATACTGTCATTGAGGAACAGTTGAAAGACACTTTTGTGAAGCTGACCAGATAAAAGATGTTGTGTCATGAGTTTTTAATAATCACCAGTCCATCTGTGCCGTTCTCCAGCAGCTGTGAACCACACACACACACACACACACACACACACACACACACACACACACACACACACACACACACACACACACACACACACACACACACACACACACACACACACACACACACACGCACGCACGCACGCACGCACGCACGCACACACACACACACACACACACACACACACTCACACACACACACACACACACACACACACACACACACACACACACACACACTGCACCTGCCTCCACTCCACATTCTTCTCATTCCTCTTCTGAGATCTGGCTTTCTTGCTAATGTTCTCCATCACAGGCTTCAGGAATACCATCTTCCTGAAACTAACCAGAGATCTGGAGTTCTTGATCATGGGTCATGGATCCGGGATCACCCTCCCGAGCTCCAGCTTAACCCTTGACCTCCATTTGCAAAGCCTTTAGGACTTCCTAACCACAAGGGAGAGAAGAGAAGAGAAGAGAAGAGAAGAGAAGAGAAGAGAAGAGAAGAGAAGAGAAGAGAAGAGAAGAGAAGAGAAGAGAAGAGAAGAGAAGAGAAGAGAAGAGAAGAGTGCATAAGTGTGGAATGATTGTTTCCAGCTACAATCTTCAAAATAAAGGTTTTAAAACCCCACAGGGATTCACACTGACGCTGTTAAAGAATTATTTTTGATTCCCCAAAGCACCTTTCAGTGATCATTTCTGAAAAGAACCATTTTTTCTTACTGTGTAGAACATTTTTTCAATCTAATGAACCCTTTTTCATTATAACGAGCCTCTTGTGCAACGGAAATGTTCCATTGATGTTAAAAGTTCAGCTGTTAAATGGAGCCATTACAGTTTTGCTCGATTGCTAGCTGTCACGTTTCGGTATTGTCTTTGTCATGTTTCATGTTTGTCATGTGATCCCGTGTTCAAAGTCATGTGATCCTGCCATGTGTTCCCTTGTCTGATGCTCATGTTGTCATTGGTTCATTGTTTCATTGTTCATAGGTGTCCCTTGTCAGGTCAGTAGTCTTGTGTATTTAAGCCCTCAAGTCTATGTTCGTGTTTATGTCCATGGTTTTGTTTCTTGCCACGCCTCTGTTTTATGCTTAATCTTGTTTTGTTTAAATAAACTGCTCTTCGGTTCTCAATAAGCTTGCCTCCAATGGATCCGTTACACTAACACACTATAACTGGTTCAGTTGACTCAATTTCCCAAACCATTCATTCAGTTCTAGAAACAAAGACACGTTTTCACACACATTCCAATTTTCTCAATGTTTTCTGCAAAACTCTACACAAAAATGCCCTCATTTTGCACAGGTTTATCCATGTTCTCATTCAGAAAACACTATTACACACCATAATTCTCTAAATTGTCACACTGTGAACTCAAATAAGTGTAAACATTAAGTAGCAAAACACACCAATCAGAACCTCAGGATAATGTAAATAGGGTCACGGGGGATTACCGTAAAACTTCAAATAATAGCCGAGTCCCAAATAGACGCCTGTCTCTTTTACACGCCTGGTGTGTCTACAGGTTTGGATAAATAAAGGCCGGTCTCAAATGGAGGCTCGGTCTGTTTTTTAGTTTTGGTTGTATTTAATCTTCTAAAACCCCTCAGATCGTCTGTTTAAGCGAGGTCTATTGAACAGATTGCGCACGCAAGAGAGCCCTGCGGATCTGGACGGGAGCTGTTAGCATAAGCAAGGCAGGAAGAGTTAGCGGAGGCCGGAGAGGGAGAAGTGGAGGAGAGCGACGAGGAGGAGGAGTTCGCCAATGAACTTGTAGTTGAGGATCGCGGTGATGATGATAGTGATGAATAGGGTCCTTTTGTATCACATGATTGCAGTTGTTTTACAGGGTAGCCTTCATTCTTTCTTGTGATGTGTTTCTGGCAACTAGTTCATAGGCTCGATGGATATTACCCGTAACTTGTATTGTTCAGCCCAAGGCTGTCACATCATTTCCTTTTTTTATGCTGCCAAAAGTCTAAAGGGGGTCGCACACCGTACGAGAAGCGTCGCGTCGCGTCAATGACAACTCGAGGTATCGCACACCGGACGCGCACTTTGTCAGTTTATGGCCAGCAATATTGTTATGTTTAAGGATATTATGGAATTAAGATCATGTCTGTACTATGTTATGATTGCACTGTACAATTAAATACAATCGTTACTTAGTCTGCAGTCTGAACACTTTACCTCAGAGCGTCCGTTAACTGAATGAATTGAGAATATCACCTGAAAATCCGATAACATCAGCAGTTTTCATTCAAGCAGCTGATTTCTGTTAATGAGTGTAAAACTGAATGTATATTGCAGCACAGGGTGAAGTCAGTATATAAATTAACGACGATTTGAGGCAATGTACACTCATAGAGAATAATGTGTTTGCTTCTCGTCTGGTGTGCGACCCCCTTTAGACATACGGAAATATAGTAGGCTAATGCTGACATTAACTGATCTGTTAAACACAAACACAGATTTGGTCACCTCCTACTGTCATGCTTTCCGTCTATCAGCCTATGCTATTTGGATCGTTATCTCTAGGCCTACACTCAATGAACAACATCTCAACACTAAATTAAAGGCCTGTCTCACATAGACGCATGTCTCAAATCAAGCCGGTGCAGTTCGGCTATTTGGGAAAATAAAAGCCCGGGCTATTATTTGAAGTTTTACGGTATGTGTTTTGGAAAATGAATCCCAGTAGTGGGAGACGGAGAGGAAAAGATAAATGAAGGGGACATTTGTTCTTGATGAAATACAAAGCACTTGTTAACCATGTTCTTGTGCAGGAATGACCATGAGTGAAGTTGGTCTACAGGGGTTTTATACAGTATAATTACAGTATACAGTAGCAGAACTTTAGATGAGAGAACTTTCACTTTTCTATGTACTGTAAATACTGTAGCACATGTTGTCCCTCAAACTCATTGTTAAACTGATTTGTAGCCAAGTACTTCTTACATTTCCAGGGGAGGTAGATAAAGGCTTTTGTCAGATGACTAATAAACTGCTCTAATATGACAAATACGGTCATTAACAGTGGACTACTGCAATGCCATTTGGCAGAGGATGCTGAATTGATTAATGTTGTACTGTTATTGACAGTATACTGTATTGTATTGCAATTCCAAGTTCATGTTTAATTCTTTGGTATTTCAACTTTTCTTTTCTAATGCCTTTCATCTACCGCAAGATCTCTTAACAGTAGTGTAATGAAAATAAACTTTTCTTAAAGTCCCCCTGTAGTCAATGATTTTATCCCTTAAAACTCATCTTTGATCACCAAAATTACACATTTAAGCATTTTTCCATGATAAAAACAAATCTTCATGCCTTAAAATATCTTGAATGTAACTCCACACCCTTGCCTCATTTAGTATGCGTGGTTCTATGAATATGCAAATGAGCCCCGCCTCCACTCACTCACTCAGCTCAGAGATCCACTGGTTGACGATCACACGTTGATCTGATTGGTTACAAGGTAGTTTGTGACGTCAGAAACTCCAGCGATTTCAAAGCGTGTTTTTGAGACTCTCTTTGGTTCACTGCAGTTTTAAGGAGAAAATACTCAGCAATGCTGTCGACTTATGAACTTACACATGCTTTGTCTTAAAGCAGATTAAACACACCACATAGACACATAAACAACATTAAAAGCTGGACTTTCACCACAGGGCGACTTTAAATCTTATTGTTGAATTTCACTGAATCTACATCCCTATATTTATGCTGTATACTGTAATAGACATGGAGCTATAAAGTGATTCCTGATTGCCAAACTGAGGTGTTTGTAACTGTGTTTTGAACTGATCTCAGTGTGTAAGACTATCTTGTAGTGTGTGTGTTGTTGAGGGCTAGTGTGTCCTGTCTGAGGGCAAAGTTTGGTTTTTCAGCAAGATTGAATGGTTTTGAATGGAGAGCTTCATTTTGACCTGAAAGTGAGATGTTATAATGCCAATAATTAACCTTTACTGTATATTTAAGAGTGTATCATGCATTTGGACAAAGACAAGGCTTGTCTCAAAAGAGTTTTGAATGCGCTGCGGTGATTTCGCTCCTCTATGGCGATATGCATAAACCAGCGGAGGAAAGCGGCTTTAGGAGTTCAGGGATGTCCTGGAGTCTCGGAGAACAATTATCTGCTGGAAACATTCGTGAGTTTAAAGCTGGATAATCCTCACTTTGATTAGCGTTCTCCTCTGTTTCTCTTCTCACCTGCCCTCTGTACCCAACAATACACTCTCTCAACTCTCTCTCAATAACACGTCTCTGACAAACTGACACATATGCTCCTTGTTAAAATTATAATGTTGTTTGTAGAAAATACAATGCTTATTTTATACTATTGCCTGTTTTTAACGTGGACCTGTTTCACATGTTACCACTGAGGAAAAGCAAGTCTGGGTGGGAAAAAAAAGAGGCCATTTAAACTTATTATTATTATTATTTAATTATTCTTTATATACTATTGTAGTTTTTGTTAATATTTTGAATTAGTTTAGATTAGAACATTTCTATGATTTGTTTTATTTTTTTAAATACTAAAGTTTAATTTATTTTTTGTTTTTATTGTTTAGTTGGTAATTTTAGTGCTACAAATTAAACTTTAATCTAAACTAAGTTTTATATCTAATAATGTAAGAAGATTTTCCTCTAATATTTGATTTACATATATCCTGCTATACTGACAGTATCGTGTGAAATGAGACTTTTATTTATCATATATTCAAAGATAATCTGACTGGTACATATAGATGCTACACTAAATTATTTTGGATGTTGAAATATTTTCTCAAATATTGTGGGCAATATTTCCTCTAGCGAGGTGGAAGTAAAAATTAATAAAAAGCAAAAAAAATAAAAAATAAAATCAGCTGATGAGTTTAAAAAGAGTGTGAATTTTAAATTTCTTCTGGGTTAATATTTCACCCCTAAATCAAAATAAATAAATGTAATGAATTATGTTTTACATTATATTTTGTGTAAAGAAAAGCGTCATCACAGATGCACAGTTAAACTGTGGAGGTTATTCTCTTCCATGAGCCTCTGAATATTTCTTCTTCATTGGCATTACAATACGCACAAAAGAAACAATTATTCCATATCTCTCTATTGAAAATGACTTTCCATGCGTTAGCTAATTAAGCACATCCAGCAGGTATTAATGAGTGCTTTGTTGAGCGCTATTACAGTGTTGCCACACTAGTGGCTCTTCACTCGATGAAGAGCTGCTCGCTTTTACATCAGAGTAATGGAGACAATCATTTCAAAATCTGTCAAGTTCTTCTGCGTTTTGGTTTCAGTCTCTCTTTTAGATGAAAAAGCGGTTACGTACGCTCACACTATGACAGATTGTTTAGGGAGCGGTAAAATACATCCCATAATGCTCTCTGGCTGCAGCAGTGGAGTCTGTGTGTCTCTTCGGCTTAAAGGTAATCAGGTATGATGGAGCTCGTGTTGAGACGCTGAGCAGGGACAGAAGCAAAACACTGAGGAAATTGGCTCATCTAAAGAGATGTTCACATGATTACATGATTACCCAATGTGTCCTTGTATCTGTTTGTCATTTGGAAGGAGAGGCGAATCCTCAAAGTGGACTGATTCTGTAGTCATAGCCTCTCGACGAGAGTGTTCGTCCTTCAGGCCACAGTCTGATCTGAGTGCGAGACACGGAGGAGGAACAAGAACACATTTAAAACCATCAGAAACAAATGTCACTTCTAAAACCAACACAAAATTATTCTTTAAAAAATGTTTTTAAGTCTCTTCTGCTCACCATGCTGCATTTATTTGATAAAACAATACAGTAAACAGACCTATTGTGAAATATTATTACAACTGTTTTTTTGTGGGAGAATATATACCCCCATCCACCCATCCATCCATCCATCCATCCATCCATCCATCCATCCATCCATCCATCCATCCATCCATCCATCCGCCCATCCATCCATCCATCCATCCATCCACCCATCCATCCATCCATCCATCCATCCATCCACCCATCCATCCATCCATCCATCCATCCACCCATCCACCCATCCATCCATCCATCCATCCATCCATCCATCCATCCATCCATCCGCCCATCCATCCATCCATCCGCCCATCCATCCATCCATCCATCCATCCACCCATCCATCCATCCATCCATCCATCCATCCACCCATCCACCCATCCATCCATCCACCCATCCATCCATCCATCCATCCATCCATCCATCCATCCATCCATCCATCCACCCACCCATCCACCCATCCATCCATCCATCCATCCACCCATCCATCCATCCATCCATCCATCCATCCATCCATCCATCCATCCGCCCATCCATCCACCCATCCATCCGCCCATCCATCCATCCACCCATCCATCCATCCATCCATCCATCCATCCATCCATCCATCCATCCATCCATCCATCCATCCACCCATCCATCCATCCATCCATCCATCCATCCACCCATCCACCCATCCACCCACCCAGCCACCCAGCCACCCATCCATCCACCCATCCATCCATCCATCCATCCATCCGCCCATCCATCCATCCATCCACCCATCCATCCATCCACCCATCCATCCATCCATCCATCCATCCATCCATCCATCCATCCATCCATCCATCCATCCACCCACCCATCCACCCATCCATCCATCCATCCATCCACCCATCCATCCATCCATCCATCCATCCATCCATCCATCCATCCATCCGCCCATCCATCCACCCATCCATCCGCCCATCCATCCATCCACCCATCCATCCATCCATCCATCCATCCATCCATCCATCCATCCATCCATCCATCCATCCATCCACCCATCCATCCATCCATCCATCCATCCATCCACCCATCCACCCATCCACCCACCCAGCCACCCAGCCACCCATCCATCCACCCATCCATCCACCCATCCATCCATCCATCCATCCACCCATCCATCCACCCATCCATCCACCCATCCACCCATCCATCCATCCATCCATCCATCCATCCATCCATCCATCCATCCATCCATCCACCCACACATCCATCCATCCATCCATCATCCATCCACACATCCATCCATCCACCCACCCACCCATCCATCCACCCACCCATCCATCCATCCATCCATCCATCCATCCATCCATCCATCCATCCATCCATCCATCATCCATCCATCCATCCACACATCCATCCATCCATCCATCCATCCATCCATCCATCCATCCACACATCCACCACCCATCCACCCATCCATCCATCCATCCATCCACCCATCCACCCACCCAGCCACCCATCCACCCACCCAGCCACCCATCCACCCACCCATCCATCCATCCATCCATCCATCCACCCATACATCCATCCACCCATCCATCCATCCATCATCCATCATCCATCCACACATCCATCCATCCATCCACCCACCCATCCATCCACCCACCCATCCATCCATCATCCATCATCCATCCATCCATCCACACATCCATCCATCCATCCATCCATCCATCCACCCATCCATCCACCCACCCATCCATCCATCCATCCATCCATCATCCATCCATCCATCCATCCACACATCCATCCATCCATCCATCCATCCATCCATCCATCCACACATCCACCACCCATCCACCCATCCATCCATCCATCCATCCATCCATCCATCCATCCATCCACCCATCCAGCCACCCATCCATCCGCCCATCCATCCATCCACCCATCCATCCATCCATCCATCCATCCATCCATCCATCCATCCATCCATCCATCCACACATCCACCACCCATCCACCCATCCATCCATCCATCCATCCACCCATCCACCCACCCAGCCACCCATCCACCCACCCAGCCACCCATCCATCCACACATCCACCACCCATCCACCCATCCATCCATCCATCCATCCATCCATCCATCCATCCATCCATCCATCCACCCATCCAGCCACCCATCCATCCATCCACCCACCCATCCATCCATCCATCCATCCATCATCCATCCACACATCCATCCACCCACCCACCCATCCATCCATCCATCCACCCACCCATCCATCCATCCATCATCCATCCATCATCCATCCATCCATCCACACATCCATCCATCCATCCATCCATCCATCCACACATCCACCACCCATCCACCCATCCATCCATCCACCCATCCATCCATCCATCCACCCATCCATCCATCCATCCATCCATCCATCCATCCATCTACCCATCCATCCTTCCATCCATCCGATCCAGGAACATGTTACACTTGGTGAACTCATGGTTCTGCCATCCATTTATCCATCCATAACATTCTGTGTATTGTTCCTTTTCCCGATACAGGTTAATGGAGCTACTGTAACAGCAATTTCTTCATTCAAATCGAGATTTAAATACATTCAGTGGCCTAAACTCTTTTAGGAACTCCACAAAGAAATAATTTATTTAACACAAAACGCATAAAAGTACAAGCGCAATTGAACCAATTAACTTCACTTCCAGAACTACTGTTAATCTTTTCAACCCCGGCACATTGTGTTCACCGTGCCTTCTGAGTGTATTAAACTGCACATTATGAGAAGCTTTTGATTCGTGGAGATTCACACAGAGAGTGTAACAATGTAGATTTGTTGTGGTTGCCATGGAGATGCTCATCGACCAATGAGTTAATATGGCATCATCTTATGTGATGTCATACCAGCAGTGCATCTTGACTCATTCTCTGTTGTTCAGAGACCTTTTTGGGGCACTAGAAAACAGATGGTGTCTAATTCAGTGGGAGGACCCTATACTCCCTCCTACAGCTGCGAGTAAACAATGTACAGTAATAATAGTGAGGAATTAGCTTGAAATATCCCACACATGACACATAGCAGGATCCAGATTGTTCCCTATACCCTTGTGAAAAAGAAATTTGATTGCACTATAGTGTACCTCAAATCTTAAAAGTATGCTTAAAAAATAGGTGATATAAATGAAATAAAAGGCCACTTAAGTGAAATGGCACACTTTCATGACTTTGTTTCTTAACACACAAAAGTACACTTGTGTTGTCTTTTAAAGAAGTGCACTTATTTTGATGTGTTGAATAACATACTAAAAGTACTTTATTGTAATTTTAACTGTATACTGTTTTATTTGATATTGCATTTAAAGTTAATATATTTTAAAAATACTAATTTGCAATGTATTCATTACAAATGTGTAATGACAAATGTATGACATACAAGTTTCAGCAGAAATGACATTAAAGTATATTTTAGATTATGCAACATTCAGCTGTACACTTTAACCATATTTCAAAGACAACAGAAATAATTAATGAAATTACATATAAAGATGTACTTAACTCCTGCACAAGTTCAACTAATCACATTTTATATAAATTTAAACTATAATGCATTTTCATGTAAAAACATTACATTCAATTCGTACTTTAGTGTATTATTTTAAAGTATGTTATTTCCCAATTCAACAATGCATTTAAAAACAATTCTATAACCACTTGCTTATTCTCATGTTGTTTTAAACCCAAATGATGATGTTTCTTCTGTCGAACACAAACTCATTTTCCCTTATTACAAGCATAGCAATTATCATGTAGAATCAAGCTACAAAAATAATAAAGAAAAGCCAGTTTATGTAAGGTCATGGGTTCAACTCTTAAGAAAACGCATGAACTGATAAAATGCATATGTCGAGTGCAAGGAAAATTGCTTCGGAAAATGCATAAATGTAAGAAACAAATGTAAGTCAATATTTAACTATTTTACCTTGCCTGCATGTTCACATTTTCATTTCCGTGTTCACTCTTACTTTAAAAGGGAGAAAAGAAGAGAAAAGATGAATAGACATCACAGTTATCCTGTATAACCTGTGCAGAGCGAACCGTTGAAAAGGCTGGACTCGATGAGCTCTATTCATATCAGCGCTACCGATGAATGAGAGACGGATGAATGTTTGTCCTTCAAAAACATTTACTCCCAAAACTAATAATTACAGCCTGACCAAACACCTGCTATCTCTCTTTCATTCTCCAGCCTCTTATAGTCAAACACTTTTAATTAAACCTTCCCAAAGTTTAATAAGTTTAACACCAACACAAGACCACAAATCACCTCAGATAAGATAACATTCTGGCGGTTACCATTCAGAAAAACTAGCATGAATCCTGAATCATCCTTCGGAGGTTTGCTGTTCTCCCAGTCCTGACAAGAGCCTGAAACCCGGATCAGACCAGCGTAAGCTCTTTTACTTAGCAGAGTATCCACTAAACTTAGTTTAATATGGTGTCAACAACACACAGAAGTTAGACTCGACTTTCTGAAAACATCCCAAATGGGTTTTTTAGTGTTTTTCTTTCTCTTCTTGTAACTTATGGAAGGGAAAGTTTTGCGAGCCCTGTGTTTCGTCTTTCGTCTGCAGAGCAGTCGTGTTGAAAGTCTATGTTAAAAGAGCAATAAATCACCAGAGATTGTTTCTCACCTCAAGGAAACTCTTGCCATTTCCAGCACTTTTTTTGTATTATTTTAAAGAGAGTTTCTGGTACAAAATGTCTATTGGGTTGTTCCATTTTATTGTTCCTCTGAAATTGGGAACGAATCCCCCCTTGGCCATTTTGATAAAAGGCTCTTTCCATATCTTCATTTCTTAGATCAATGTGCTTGTTTAGATATAGATCACACAAGAGGACGGATTAATTTCGTTGGATTGTGTTTTGTTCCTTCCTCCCTTCATCAGCGTTTCTTCTTTTCCTGAAAAGCAAACACGCTTGAGCTGATTTGAAGAGTGTGTTTTGACTATGAGGACTGATAAATATGAGGCGTCACATCTCACATCTTTGAATAGATGTGTGAGAATCTCCATTGGAGTTGTCACATTCATCTTAAAACAGCTCTGTCCTCTGTGTGTATCCCTGCCGATGCTATCTGGAACTGAACAAATGCGCTTCTCTGTTTTATTTCAGCTTGGGCTTTCATCTGTGCCGGGTCTTATCTGAGCAAGAGAGGAAAATGGGAAGTGTTGTGACATTTATCTTACTCCGTATGTCTTCTCTCTCTGTCTCCGCGGTGGAGATACTGTACTGTAAGTGTTTAGAACAGCAGAAAATGAGATGCGGGGTAACGTTTCTTCAGTGATGTTCTGAATGAGACGTTTACACACACGAAAGCACAAAAACAAGCGTATCATCTTGAACGTGTTTGTGTTGTTTCTGAGACATATGGATTGACTTTTGTTTTCTGCTGAACATATACTGTATATCTTCTAGTGGTAGCTTGTTTCGTGTGGTTTCTAGATAGTCAAAGCTGGTTTATGT
This sequence comes from Scardinius erythrophthalmus, assembly GCF_964197995.2. Classification (NCBI taxonomy): domain Eukaryota; kingdom Metazoa; phylum Chordata; class Actinopteri; order Cypriniformes; family Leuciscidae; genus Scardinius; species Scardinius erythrophthalmus. The sequence goes on from NC_138242.1 coordinate 2,733,805, forward strand.
GGTTGATCAGGTTGCATAAATTAAATGTATGCATAGATTATTAGAAAAACACACTTGTGGTAACATTTTTGCAAAACACAATATATATATATATATATATATATATCTTCTAGTGTGATGTAAAAACACAATCGTAACCATGCCATTTTAGCTTGTTTTCAAACTCTTGTTTTTGAGCTCTTTTATCGTGACTCGTCTTTTACAGGATTCGTACCCGATCTCTCCACATCACAAGTATGATCCTGTACAGCTGAGCTACTGAACAAGCTTAGTACTGTACGTCAGTAAAACTGAACATATGGAGCTGATTAAGAGATGAAAACTCCAAAATATATTCATTTACAAATCATGCACTATGGTAAAAAGTGTTTTGAGGTCATTACATAATTGTGCAAGGAGCCGCGTGAAAACAAGTCTTTATTAATTCATAATCTGCCCCTGTAATCATAATTGTGTGTGAAAACGATTAAAAGTGCTTGCTGTTTTACTGCCTCTAGTGTTCAGTGATATGTACGTATTGGTACGTATTTTGCGTTTTGCAAAACTGTTGCCACAGGTACTTCTTTCCAATGAGTCTGTGTTGAAATTTAATCTAAATTTATGGCTAATTTTGAATAGACATCAATGGAGAAAATGTGTTTAGAACCAGAAGGTGTAATTACAACATCTGCCAGCAGGGGCTTTAGCTGCTAATTAGCTTTAGCTGAACCCTTGATAAGGCCAAGGCTGACCTGAGAGACCATCTTGGTCAAAAGGGTTTGAGCTGGTAAACTACCAATGCTTAGCTGGTGCGGATCAACATAACCAGTTTGGCCACCCGACCTTGTTTTTCTTCCCTAAACTCTACACTGCAGCTCTTGGCAGTATCGCCGCAGGCCTCATGATGAAAGCTGACAAACGGAGTCAATAAATCTCTTTTGTATCACACATTTACACACTATGGGCTCTGAGCAGCTGGAAAGTGTAACTGAAGGCACATTTGATGCATGCCATAGTTTGTGTCGTGGACGATTCCTAAATCTTTTTGATTGAATTCAGACTGCGCTAGAAAGAGGCTGCGCATTACTGGAGACATTTAGCGTAGCGGATGATCGGCCCATGCAGCGTCTGGAGCACGGCGTCAAGCGTCGCTTTGAAGACTGGAAAAACAGGATGATTCGATAACAAGAGAAGGGATGGGGGAAAGAAAGAGCAAGGAGTAAAGTGGGAACATAACAAGGAGTTCACGTAAAGGAGAATGCTGGTTGGAGGGTTGCAGTGAGCTTTCATGAGACATTTATCATGTTGTCTTCAGGTTCAACCCTTTACAATGGCAGAATTAGCATAGCTAACAATATTAATCTTGTTGTCAAGTCCAGAAACATAGTTTGAGCTTTCTGAAGAGCTTAATCACCTAAGATATTTTAATGTAAGATTTGACTTGAATATGTGAGGCTTCCAGTGTCATTCGCTTTCAGTTATACAAAATTGCAAATTGTTGTTAATGCATTATTTTAATATATTGACATAATCATACACAAACTGGCTTGTTGCACATATAGTTTATACAGCTACATTCTCAGAAAAACACTCACTTCCACGCTGCAAAGTAAGTTTGAGTGGATCCATCTTTTTACTTTTAGTCTTTTTAAGTGTTTTATTGTTACATCAAGGGCTTCCAGTTGTGTCATACCTTTTTCAAGCACTGAGAGACGCTTTACCTATGAAAACCGTTCTCAGAGTAACACAGCTGAGTCATTTCAGGATGTTTTCTTGGAATCGGAGGAACATGAGTTTCATGAGAACTCAGTGAACTCCTGATCAATAGCGCTTGTTCAGAGACAAAAGCCTCATTCCTTCCTGATTTATCACTAATGTCAAAGAAAATGTCATAAAAGGTCTAAAAAAATGGTACAAACATACAAAACCTGTATTCTGTTTTAATGAAATGAACAGCAAAACAAATAGCCTGGTAAGACGCTGACCGCTCATATGGTTAACGATATTGATGGGCTTTATCAGAGAGACAGCAAACACCCTGATATATAGCGAAAATGTCATCAGTTCAATCATTACTGACATCTACTCGACTAACACTGACTGACGGATCCAGAATTAATCATAATCTGTGTCAGACCCTCATCTGCACACGAGTGCATTGATATCTCATACCGTGTGTTTATTCATCCTCTCAGACAAGCTGAAACATTTACAGGACTAATGGATCTACAGTAAAGTGTCTTCACTTATGAAGCTGATCAGATAATATAAGACTTATAAGAACTTATATAGCCTATGTACATTGCTAAGTTGTCTAGTTTGATATAATGAGCCATCCAAGGACCCACGTACTTCATAAGTGCATGTTGATTAAAAAAAATTATAATAATAGGTATTTATGTAAACTATGTCAACTAAAGCTATTTAAGACATTATTGGCTATGACTCAATGACAAATGCTAGACTAAGACATTCTTCTCTGCTCCTCAAAAACATAAAACATTTGCCTTTATATGTTGTTTCTTGAGTAAAGAAAATGCTGTACTTATTTAAAAGAACATTTTTTATTTACCTTTGCATTGCAAACAAGCAGAGACGCTCCAAACTGTGTGCAGAACTTCATTCAGGAGAGAGGTGGGCGGAGTTATGAGGTTTGACTGACAGTTTGAGGAGCCAATGCAGTTACAAGGTTTAGTCACACGCTCTTATTAAGTGGTGGTTGAGGAGAGACCCCTGATATGATTGTAAAGCGCTTTGGGTGTACAGTAGTACATATGTAAGCGCTATATAAATGCCTCATTCTATTCTATTCTATTCTATTCTATTCTATTCTATTCTATTCTATTCTATTCTATTCTATTCTATTCTATTCTATTCTATTCTATTCTATTGTATTCTATTCTATTAATACTTTTCATTGGTTAAAAATTTGCAAAACCCACAGACAGACGTAAAGGGTAACCAATAGTAATGATTTATGGCAAAAAATTTACATAAGTGGTTTCCGCCCACCAGTAACGATATATGTATCGATTGACAGCCCTAATATATATATATATATATATATATATATATATATATATATATATATATATATATATATATATATATAGTGCTATGCATAAGTTTAGACACCCATGCTAAAGTTGACTAAAAAGAGGAATAAAAAATCATCTTTTGGAAATTTAACTTAATGCCTTAATTAAAAAACATAGGAAAAATCCAACCTTTAAGGACACCAATTTTCTTTGTGAATGAATATTGTATCGTAAATAAATAAATGTTCTTCCTTAAAATACAGGGTGCATAAGTCTGGACACCCCTATGTTAAATTCCCATAGAGGCAGGCAGATTGGATTCAGGATACTATGCATCCTGATAAAGTTCCCTTGGCCTTTGGAATTAAAATAGCCCACATCATCACATAGCCTTCACCATACCTAGAGATTGGCATGTATATATATATATTAGGGCTGTCAATCGATTACATTTTTTTATCGCAATTAATCGCATGATTGTCATGAGTTAACTCGCGATTAATCGCATTTAATCGCACATTTTTTTATTTGTTCTAAATGTACCTTAAATTAATACTTTTCAAGTTTGTAATACTCTAATCAACGTGGACATGGATAAATATAAATGCTTTATGCAAATGTAAATTTATTATTTAAACCATAGTCAATATAGAGCATGAAGACGAGACATGTGACACGG